>NW_024610104.1:0-547500 GCF_016920785.2 Ixodes scapularis | reverse complement strand
AGACAGGGATAAAAACACGCTGCTTCCTTCAGTGTAGCGCGCGTGCGGCCCCGGACATCTAAGGGCATCACAGACCTGTTATTGCTCTGTTTCGTGCGGCTAGGAGCCGCTTGTCCCTATAAGAAGGGTGCAAGGTGCAGAGAACCACGCACCTATTTAATAGGCTAGAGTCTCGTTCGTTATCGGAATTAACCAGACAAATCGCTCCACCAACTAAGAACGGCCATGCACCACCATCCACCGAATCAAGAAAGAGCTCTCAATCTGTCAATCCTCCCAGTGTCCGGGCCGGGTAAGTTTTCCCGTGTTGAGTCAAATTAAGCCGCAGGCTCCACTCCTGGTGGTGCCCTTCCGTCAATTCCTTTAAGTTTCAGCTTTGCAACCATACTTCCCCCGGAACCCAAATACTTTGGTTTCCTGGAAGCTGCCCGCCGAGTCATTTGAGTAACTCAGGCGGATCGCTGGTTGGCATCGTTTATGGTTAGAACTAGGGCGGTATCTGATCGCCTTCGAACCTCTAACTTTCGTTCTTGATCAATGAAAACATTCTTGGCAAATGCTTTCGCAGTAGTTCGTCTTGCGACGGTCCAAGAATTTCACCTCTAGCGCCGCAATACGAATGCCCCCGTCTGTCCCTCTTAATCATTATCCTGTATTCCAAAAACCAACAGAACAGAAACAGGATCTGGTTCTATTATTCCATGCACTGTTATTCAGGCGAATCGCCTGCGTTGAGCACTCTAATTTTTTCAAAGTAAACGCGCCGGCCAAAGCAAGGCACCTGATGAAGGGAACCAAGCCACGACAGGCATGATGTTCAGCACGGGCCGTAACGTGGTGTCCACGCACTTCCCGCCTGTAACTGAGATCCAACTACGAGCTTTTTAACCGCAGCAACTTTAGTATACGCTATTGGAGCTGGAATTACCGCGGCTGCTGGCACCAGACTTGCCCTCCAATGGATCCTCGTTAAAGGATTTAGAGTGTACTCATTTCAATTACGGGGCCTCAAAAGAGTCCCGTATTGTTATTTTTCGTCACTACCTCCCCGTGCCGGGAGTGGGTAATTTGCGCGCCTGCTGCCTTCCTTGGATGTGGTAGCCGTTTCTCAGGCTCCCTCTCCGGAATCGAACCCTGATTCTCCGTTACCCGTAACAACCATGGTAGGCGCATAACCTACCATCGACAGTTGATAAGGCAGACACTTGAAAGAAACGTCGCCGGCTCGTGGCCGTGCGATCAGCACAAAGTTATCCAGAGTCACCACACAAAACGGACCGAAGCCCGATTGACCTTGGTCTAATAAAAGCACCCGTCGCCCCGAGGGGCTTCGGGCTCACTGCATGTATTAGCTCTAGAATTGCCACAGTTATCCAAGTAGGAAGAAACGATCTAAGGAACCATAACTGATTTAATGAGCCATTCGCGGTTTCGCCTTGTTTCGGCATGTACTTAGACATGCATGGCTTAATCTTTGAGACAAGCATATGACTACTGGCAGGATCAACCAGGTAATCTTTTCGTGGTGGGTCGTCCAAAACCCTACCAACGCGCGGACGCGGGGCCACCGTCAGGCGCCCCTTACGAACCGCAAACACACACAACGCTTAGGAATTACTTCCAAATCCAAGAAGAAATGAAGCACGTTCGAGCGCGCAGCCGGAATATCCCCGACCGAGGTCGGTACCGACGCGGCAAGAAGCGCATAAATTTCTTTCTCGTCGTAGCAACAGAAAGTCGTACGCCAAAAAAATCATTGACGACGCCTTCGCAGCGTTGCCGAGCTTTCAGGTCCCGTGAGGACGCGAGGACGCACCCCGG
Organism: Ixodes scapularis; assembly: GCF_016920785.2. Taxonomy (NCBI): domain Eukaryota; kingdom Metazoa; phylum Arthropoda; class Arachnida; order Ixodida; family Ixodidae; genus Ixodes; species Ixodes scapularis. The sequence goes on along the minus strand of NW_024610104.1, from coordinate 545,679 downwards.
CCTTCGGTCAGAACGCACTCGTCCTTTCACACCGTTCGGTTAGCGCGGACGCTCCGAAACACCCTCCTCTCGCATTCGTTTTCAAGACACAGGTGCACCCGAGAACCGACCCCAACGGCAGACGCCAGAGATCGCAGGTACCTTGCTGTAACGACCATGCGGCGGAGGCAGCGGCCGAGACGGCGACGAAAGGCGTCGGCGACGTCGTCAGACGCCGCTCGCACCAATCGAACGCTCGACAGACCCCACCTCCACGTAATAGCACCGATAAGTTTAAAGAAGATCCTTCAAGAGCATTCTGTACATAGTTTATGGTTATCAGTTTCGGTGACTGACTGACTGACTGACTGACTGACTGACTTACTGTCTCTCACTCATGTGGCTCCTCGTTATTCAGTATCATTTATTTGTCCTTCTTTCTTTCTTATTTTTCCCCTCTCTCTCTCCTTATATATATATATATATATGTATGTATGTATGTTTGTGTGTATATATATATATATATATAAATATTCTTTTTTTCCTGTCTGCCTCTATATATACATACATACGTACATACATCCTACCCCTATAAAAAAATTATTTCTCGCCTTTTATTAAAAACGTGCTGACCCCTGCTTGACTCTGATTACTTCTTTTCGACTTTCAGTTCATGTTAACATGGTCAACAGAATGTTTATCGACTTTGTTATTACAAAGTAAACCAATATTTACACGGGGCGTTTCATGCGTTTTGAATTGTGTCAGAGCCGAACAATGAGCGCTATAGTAAGTGAGATTGTCACTGCTTTTAATCCGAATGCTCGCGGTATCGCGCGTGTTTACGGCAGGCTTCATAATAGGCAATTTTCTTTCTTTACACTACTCTTCTTTGCTCACTTCATTGTTTCAACCATTGGTTTCGTTTGGATGGCCCCGCCACTTAGTTTCCGACAAAGTCCTCTCAAGGAACGAAGTGAGAAGCACGGGATTAACAAAAGAAAAAGATGCGTGTTTTCTAGCGGTTACCCGTGTCGCGAGGCGACACGCGCTTTCTGGCGCTTTCAGCTGGGCGAGAGCCGAACAATTTACCCTACTGCACTTGCGACGGGCAGCGCTTTCAAACGGAATACTGGAAATCTCGCTTACTTTTCTGGCAAGTTTGATAGGAGACAAATATTATTCTTTTCACGCGAATTGTTCGCTCAATTTCTAATCTCTCTCTTCCGTGTCCTTGGCATGGAACGCCCGCTTCGTCTCCCACAAAGTACTTCCGAGGAATCAAGTGCAAATCACGCGACTTTAAAATGTGCGTGTTTTATTATCGGTTACCCGAGTCGCTTTGCGCCACGGGCTTTCTTGCGCTTTCAACTGGGCCAGAGCCGAACACTGTACACTACTGCACTTGCCATGGACAACGCTTTCAAACGGAATACTGGAGATGTCGCGTGCTTTACTGCCAAGCTCAATAAGAGACGAATTTCTTTCTTTTCACGGGAATTATTTCCTCTATTTCTACTCTCGCTCTTTCGTTTCAGCCCAGTTTGCTAAAAAAGGACTGAGGAGTTTTCGGAGAAAGAGCTCGCAGTGCTCTTCGCTGTGTTAGGGGTCTTGGCAGTTAGCACACCGCATCAGCGGGCAGTCCATAAGGCGTGGAAGCACAGCGCTTGAGAGGACCTTGCAAATCCTTCCACAACCACGAATCTCTGCCGAGTGCAGTGTCCTCTCGACAAAGGTGCAGACGAGCTTGCACAGCCAGACAGCTTCAGGTCGTGGATAGCTGAGTCCTCCTTGGTCAAGTCTAAACATGGACTGATATGCTCCGTCATGTGATGCATTTCCCTTAAGTTGGGCTTGCATTCAGGACACGTCACCGGCAAAGTTTAGCGGGTTCTGCACTTTAGCCTTCCTTGCTTTCACTGAGAAATTGTTATTGCTTTGCTAGGTTGAATGTCTCAGCTAATTACTTTGAAATTACGACAATTTCTACAAATAAAAGTGTCACCTTTTGTTCGCAAACGAAGACCAAGTAGCCAGCCATGTAAGTCAACGGTGCTAACTCAAGTTCGGAAGAGACTTCATTGTACTTCATCAACTGCAGGATTTCCTGTCTCACGAGTGAAGTTGGCACATTTCATCGCCGTCCAGCACTCAGAACTAGAACACGCATTTACATTTTCGGCAGCTTCCGAAATGCCAACACAAACCCCACACGCGAGCGCAGAGTGACACTGCGATATTTTCGCCGAGCACAGCGGTGCATAGGTGGGGGGAAAGCGAGTTTTGCTGCCTTCCGCAACCGCGGCAGCACCTCGGTATCGGCGAAGCCAATGACAAGCAGATAGTTTATCTGGGTAGCGGAGCAAGAGCGCGTTGGGCGCCTTCTCTATACTCGGTTTCACCTTATGTTGTACCGCAGCGAAGGCTGGAAGCGCGAGCTCATAGCGTTGACAGCTGCCCTTACTGCACGAGAGCTTGTGCCGCCGAGGTCTGCCCCAGAGGAAGGAGCTCGCGCTTACAGCCTTTCCTGGGGTACAACATAAGGTGAAACAGAATGCTTTCAGCTCACAAGACCGCTCACCGATGTGCAGCGCCCGCACGGAAAATGGGAGAAGTTCTCCTCTCACGCGCGCTCTTTTGTTTTCGGAAGAACATTGGCAGGCCGCACCAACCGGGGGATCGAGAGGCGGTGGTGGAACACTGCTTCCGCATCACACTGGACTGCTGTTGTCTTCATACAGCTCGGTTCCTGTACTCGGCAAACATCCTATACTCTGTTTCATACTTAGCGTGCAACGCTGTCAGAGCTACTGGCGCGAGCGTGGGGCTTGATCTCGTTGATCATTTGCACGCGTTCTCGCTCAAACAAAACCATAGATGAAGCCACGCGCTCGCGCCAGTAGCTTTCACAGCGTTGCACGCTAAGTATGAAACAGAGTATAACTGTGACCATTATCTGCCACTCACAAATTTCAGTGCTGCATTGGATTGTTTACAGCAAGGCATGCAAGTGAGTCATGTTTTTTTTTTTTTTATCCGCAAAACTTTCGAATGGCCCAATTGTTTACCTCGTCGAAAACTGCACGGTTCGGGGCACAGCCACGCAGGCAGCAAGGCGTTGACACCAAGAGGTACCGTTGTCTTTCCCTCGCTGGCTCTTGTGGTACCCTTGTCTCCGTCGACTGAAAGGAAAGTCCATTCAGTGTCGTGCATGCTTGTGCTTTCACTGAAGCAAAAATGATTCCATATGAACCTACTTGCCATTAAAAACCAAAGTTCACTTCTTCACTCTTATTTTCTACCCACCTAATACAATGGTTTGTTAACAGGAACACCAGCGTTAACTAGAAAACTCATTCGTAATGCAAGTCCTCCGCAGCAAGGAATCATGTTCAAGGTCTAATTAAACAACAAGCATGGGCACTAAAGACACCCTCCTATATCGGTGGCTATTAGTGGACCCGCTTTGGCTAACATTTGCGAGGCCTAGCTTGACAACGTAATATATGACATTGTTTCTGGTCACATTATTTTTTTTAGATGCCTTGGCATTAGTTCTGACCTTGGACTGTTTTTAGCGCACCAATATAATGTTTGCAACTTCGCCATGGGAACCACAAAATTCTTTCAAAACTCAATAGCAAGCTTTAAAATAAAATTTAAAAAAAAAGTTGTACAGATGCACGAATATAATTACCATTGTCTATGCCAGTACCTGCTCGCACCTGTTTCCAGAAAAAATCAACAAATACCAAAGTAATGCACATATTATACATCGTGAAGAGGCCTGCCGACAACCTGATGAAATGCCAAGAACGCATGAACTGTTAAGTTTTCCGTTCACTGCATGGTTCTCTAAAGGCCCGTTCACATTCTTGCGACCTCTTAAAACTGGGTTCCTCAAAACCCCTTAAAACGAGGCAGGGGCCTTAAACGAGAGGACACACTGGCGCCATCTATTGGGTAGCAGTGTAAACTTGGCGGTCCGGAATATTTACTATTTCTCTTGCGCATTATCCTTTCTTTCTTGGCTCGAAAAAAACAAAGTGAAAGCCGTTTACCACTCCCTGTAACGCCGAATTGGAGCGCAGCTCTTGAGGAGGAGGAGGGGAGGGTACTGAGGGCCACGTGCTCTCGGGGGGGGGGGGGGTCACGTGACCTCCCCGAGGGCACGTGACCTTGGTGGGGTCACGTGGGGGCCAACACGTGCCCCCCTCAGAGGTCACGTGACCTCGGGGTGTCACGTGACTCCCCGGGTCACGTGACCAAAATTTTTCCGCTAGATTTAGCGGGGAAATGTTTTCCGCTAGATTTAGCGGGGAAATTTTTCCGCTAAATTTAGCGGGGAAATTTTTTCCGCTAGATTTAGCGGGGAAATTTTTTCCGCTAAATTTAGCGGGGAAATCTTTTCCGCTAGATTTAGCGGGGAAAATTTATCCGCTAGATTTAGCGGGCAAATTTTTCCGCTAGATTTAGCGGGGAAATTTTTTCCGCTAGATTTAGCGGGGAAATTTTTTCCGCTAGATTTAGCGGGGAAATGTTTTCCGCTAGATTTAGCGGGGAAATTTTTCCGCTAGATTTAGCGGGGAAATTTTTTCCGCTAGATTTAGCGGGGAAATTTTTCCGCTAGGTTTAGCGGGGAAATTTACCCATAATGCACCGCGCGGTTACGCCGACGGCGACGCCGCTCAAGCCGGAAACAGGCGCCTAAGAGCTGCGCTCTAAAACTTTTGTCAACGTGATAAAGAAGCCTTTCTTACAGGTATTACACACGTCTGACCTCGGGAATCCCGCAAAACCTTCGCTCTTGTAAAATGCAGTTCCAGGGTCATTGCATAGATGGCGCCAGAATGCCAGTGTGTACCCTCGTCCCAAGAACTTTTAAGAAGTTTTTACAGATCTCGTCTCTCTCGGTTGTACTCGGTTGCAAGAGTGTGAACGGGCCTTAAGACTCAAGTTTTTGCAAACTGTGTTCATTTTCTTTAATCTTGGAAAGTGCTTCCAAGATAGCAGTGCCCATGTATCCTCTCGAAGTTTGCTGGTGCGTGCTTGGGACTAGTGGCGTAGGCAGGGGGGGAGGGGCATGGGGGGGGGGGGGTCGAAACCCCCTCTAAAATGCCAAAACTACCCCCCCCCCCCCCCCCCGTGGGGCCCGCCCGCCTTCCTCCTCACACAATCGGTTTTGCACGAGACACGGAGCAACGGGGGAGCACGGACCATCTCCAACTTATATGCTCTCGGGAAAATTGTTTGTGGGGCAATGAATGTTAAAATTATTAAAATATGCAATATTGCTTCATTCATGCTTATTCGACGGGATGCGGAACTCGATCTCAGATACTGTATATAAAGAACGGCTATTTCGAAACATTTGTGGCGTGAAGGATGGCAATTTCAAGGCAAAGTTTAACAAACTATTTTCACTGAAGTACACAGTTCAATCCTACCAAAATGAACATAATAAAACGAACACACGGTGATAATATAAAACAATGTCAGTGATGTAAGGAATAATAAATCAATTGTAAAAAAAAATTGCACTGTAAGCAGCGGGTGGCGCTGCGCTCACGCGCACATTTCGGGATCAGAACTACATGCTTTCTACTAAAAATTGCAGCGAATAAAAAGGTAACTGTGACTAGTTGTATTAGAAAGCAATTTACAGGTTCTCTGTAAATTGCTTTCCAGGCACCCACACATTAAAATGCAGCCGCCTGCGTTCACGGAAAACAATATCCAGGACGTCCTCAGCTTGAACTTTAATGTCGCGGTGAACATTCAAAAGCGCTATACTTCGTTTCAGCTTAGGTCCAGACGCAGCCGATGCTACAAGCGCGAGCTCCGGGCTTTCGGCGTCCCTGCCATGCACGCGCGCTCGTGCAGTGCAAGCACTGGGCGTCTGGAAGTTGAGCAGTCGCTCATTCGAAGTGGACGCTCTCAGGTATGTTTTCAACCGTCGTAGTGAAGAGGACGAGCGCTCAGTTTCCGTTGTTGTTAAGGCAGAGTCTCTAGGATCTTGAGGAGGCGATGGACGTTCTGGAATAGGGCCTCCGGACAGAGGGCGACGGGGTATATACCGCAGACGTGACGGGCGCTTCACGTCTCTCCCTCTTCGATTGGACGCCTAAAATTTCCCTATTTTTTGGCGAAGTTTCCCTCACTTTGAGAAAATTGTCGCTCACGGATCCGACGAAGTCCGTCTTGCTTTCTGCTTTGAATGTCAAGGTGGCATCAGATATAATTTCTTATTAGATTAATCTCTTCGTTGACCGGAACATCAGAAACTCCGAAGAGACAAGCCGTCATATTCTCACTACGCATGGGCGCAAAGGTAGTCAAGTTACTTTCCACGTTCGGCGTGCAGTTTCTGTGTGGTACGTCTTGCCAATTCTCCGAGTGACGGAACGACAAGTTCGGACTGATGACTTTTCCTTACTCCGGGGATATGATGCTGCTGCCTTTGGACCACGCTGCAAGATAAAGCGGCCTAGCAAATAAACCTTCAACAGATAATAGATTTTCGCTTTGTGATTGCTCAGAATTACCTTCGCCCTAAATTTGGGCCCCTAGTGTTTGTGCTCCAATCGCTCCAATTTTTCAGCGTCCGGTTGCTTCAATTCAGCGTCCGGTGGCTCCAATTTTTCAGCATCAAGATCTCTTTTTTGCCGCTTTTTTTGTGAAAGTATAGCTATTCTTGTCTTTTGTCTGTCCTTCACGCGTTGGTAATGCAGTGTTACCTCAAAAAGCGGAGGGAGTTGTGTGCTGTGAGGACCGCAAGTACGAAGACGGCAGAACATTGAGCCACCAGGCCCGTATTCCCGTAAATGAAGCCTGCTCTGTCTTGAAAAATGACAATGCAGCTTTACCCGTTTTATCTTAATAGCGCTGCCTGAACGTCCGTGTCGGCGAGCTCACCCTGCGTCATTGAGGGGGGGAAGGGGGGGGGGGGGGGCGGAGAATGCCTCTGAACCCATCCCGAAATAAAATCCTGGCTACGCCACTGCTTGGGACACCCACGGAAGCTTCTGATGTTGACTTTGGAAACCTGTGGATGCACACATACTGCGGTTCCATCCTCCAGCCAAAGCTACCCGCTTGCGCTTGCACAGCTTTCGCAGTTAGTTCATGCTGAGGCGAGACGAGGTATAGTGGCATTTGCACATTCAAGATAGCAAAACCCACCCCATGTCGGCTCCAAGCGGCATGATGATGATACCCAAGAGCTATTTCGCGTATGGTCTATAAAACCTTTAATGCACGATGCTGAACCTGTCAATTGCTACATAGTTTAGAGCCGGGAAGGCGGACATGCAGCGAGGCACGCACCTGCAATTGCATCCACTTTGGCAGGCGTAATGGGCTTCCTTCCCACGGCACCATACTGTGTCACGCCTGGAAGATTGGCCTGTCACACTCCTATTGACCAGGTCCTCACCCTTGTAGAGGCACCGGGACAACAGGATCAGCAGCGCGAGTCGAACTTGGCCTTGCCTATGGCCCAGTCAAATTTTTCTTCTGGTAGGAAAACCCCGCCTCAGAGGTAGCGCTGCAAGTGTAAAGATAATCATAAATAAACAGCTGCTCAAGCAAGTTTTAGTACAGGTAGAGTGCCTTGGCGTATTCCCCACTGGTGCAATTGCCATCCTGTTCCTCCCATGTATTGAGAGTTGTCCCAAGGAAGCAACAATGATGTTACAAAACCGAAAATGTCATGCTGTCGAAAGTCTGCAGTTGGTCTTCAAACCTTTAGTGAATAAGACAAGCAGGCACAAGTGCCGCTGTCATCATGGCGTCCCAACTTGTTACTGTGAAGGGACTGTGGACTGTCGAGGCACCGAAAAGGATGGTACGGCAAACACCGGATGTCTAACCCCGCCTAAAACCCCTTGACAAGTTTGTGCTAGTTTCGTAAGTGGCATCAAAGCGCCTGAGCAGGAGGCCCGTGCAGGACTCGGAAGCAAATGGCAGTGTAGCCCTGAAATGAGAGGCACTAACAAGTGAGTGGCAGCACGGCACTGACTCATGGCACGTGTCTCTCGCTTTCAGACAATTAAGGCTGGACCGCATGTAAGCGATTAGGTGAGCAACGAGACGAGCATCGGCAACAGCGACGGAGATTTCTCACTGTCGCTTGTAACGCTGCTCGGTTCTTGAATTACTAGAAAACGTCGCTCATCGCATTGGTCGCTTGCTCCTGTCGCTTTCATGCAGTATGCCTCGTCGTGCGGCTGAGCGATAGCAAAAAGGGTCGCCATCGCTTGTCTCGTCGCTCCCTGCATGGTTGTCAGCGCTTGCAAAAATGTGAAGTGTGAAATTTATGTATTGCTTTGGCCATGCCGGCTCTCAGACTGCTGGCAGAGCTTTGGGTTTCAGTGAAATACGACCACATGGTTTCTCACTTTGCTTATGTACTGAGGAGGAAAGCTGATAAGGAAGTAGTTGAAAAATCAGTTCATGATTTTTTCAAGAAAGTTGTTCGAAACACCTTTTTTTTTTTTGTTGTTTCTTTGGCTGTCTACAGCGCCCTCCGACGGCACTCCACCCGCGCCGACAAGTGCCGTCCGAAAGAAAGTCAAACTGCACATGTATCCCTGGGGAGCTCGTTAACATTCATGCCGCCTCGCGGCAACAGTATGCGGCTACTAATTACAAAACTATTAACCTACTTGGCCTCGTTGCACATGACGCCTCGCAGCGTCCAGCCCCTCTGTCCCATACCAAGCCCCGCTGTCTCCCATGTACCTCCAGAAAGGGACGCCCATACCATTTTCTCGCGTGCTGTCGGAACAAGAACCTCGCGATTCTTCACTGAACTGCTTCTTCCGTAAGCTTCAAAAGGGCTTTTTTTTTTGTTTCGCACACCATCTGTTCTGCTTGCCCGTTAGTTGCAGGATGGTAAGGTGCACTAATGTGATGCCTGATGCCGGTTTTTCTTTCTTAAAAACTTGTTTATTTTATTTGAAGCAAGATTTGGCACGTTATCAGAGAAAATTATTTTCGTTAGGGCAAAAGTAGGTAAAAGAGACCGCAGAACGTCAATGACGTGTTTGGACGTCCTGGCAGGCATCGTGTAAACTTCCAGCCACTTAGAGTACGCATCGCCCTTGACTCCGCAGATGTGTATACGTTTCGCCACCCACCGACTGAATAGTGGATCGTTTTCAGTTACTGTTCATGATGGCATTGGACTCAAGGAAGACTTCGAGTCTTTCCAGAAAGTTAGCCCAGGTGCCAGGACTTTTGTCGAAAGCGGTAAGTGTTCGAAACCTCGACAACGTCGGTAGCCACGTGTTGTGCTTGACACTGGACACTTACCATTCGCTGAGAAGAAACTTGCTTCTTCGTCTGCCATGAGTCGTCCGATATCAGGTCATCACCGCAACACCATCTCCCGACAAAACTGGTCTTCATTGTCCGCATGTCCACAGTTAGCAATCACGTCAACTTATAAATTCCCGAACGCTCATAGCTTGCCGTCGCTAAACGCCGTTCATTCATAGCGTCTTCATTGCAAATAAACGTCTTCCTGTTAATTCTGATGGTTTTCATCATATTCCTCCTAAGCTGCACTTACAACATTATGTGTGTCGGTACTTCCGAAAATATTGCAACGGCGTTTGTTTTCTGGGAACTATAATGTAACAACCTTTACAACATGTTAATACTGCAGAGTGGGCGAGTTGGTAAGGCATCATCACGAACCAGCGCAAGTAGACAGTTATTCAAAATCCAAACACACAAAAAAATACACTCACACAGCGCTGTGTGAGTGTATTTTTCTTGTGTGTTTGGATTTTGAATAACTGTCTACTTGCGCTGGTTCGTGATGAGGCTTTACAACATCTTCCGGACCCCGTGAAATATAATATTTCGTGACCTTTTTTTAGTCGTCATTAAAATGGTGAGGTAAGTACCGTAAATGGCGAAGCAGTTTACTTGACGTCCGCTTCCACTGGTGTCTTGGACGATTGAGTCTACTGAGCGTGCATTCCTGCAGAGGAAAGTTTCATTGATAGAATATTCACACGTCATTCAACATTTGATTCCTTCTTGGTAAGATTTGTTGCGAAAGCCCGCCGTAAGAGACTGACAGTATGTTCAAATAAATAAATAATAAAATTCTAAGGATGTGATTGGCCTATGCCATTTCGGAGCACCTTTCGCAGCAGCCAAAACAGTCTTTTGGAGCAGCAAAAGGGGCTTTTGGAGCAGATATTCTTAGGAAAATAAAAATATTTGTTTTAAGTGCTGGACAAACGATGGGCACTTTGTGCTATGCTGTGTTCTGATGGGAAATCTGACAGAACTCGCTGCTTGTGTTTTTACTGCCAAGACGTCCCACAAGTGTACAGTGCTGTAGGCGTCGCCGAGCGATTCCAAAAACCTGCTTGCCAACATTTTACTGATTCCTGACGTGCCAGATTTTCATCAAAAATAATCAAACGTGAAACAATGAATTGAAAGTGTCCCGGCTGGTACCTCTGTTGGGCAATCATGCTCACATGCACGTGAGGGCAACTTCAGCAAGCTTGCAAATGCGCGTGCCTTGTCGCTCAAGCGGAGACAACGGCTGTTCGATCGAAACCGAAACTATGCCACTCCACTCCATCACCAACCGATTACCAAAATTGCACGAAAAATGCAACTGTCGAGCATACGGCAAAAAACAGTGCAGCGGTGCGGGCTTGCCAGGCCGGCAAACAAAGTACAAGCTAAACACACAAAAAAAAGCACCTGACTGCATTGATGTCAGACATCGCGAGGCAGGGTCGGAAAGTTCTTTGAGCACTTTGTGCAACAACTGAATTGAAGACAAACAAGCGCACTGTGCAGGTTCAGCGTGCAGAAAATGCCTTCTTTGCTTTAGCTCACATCTCTTCACCAACTTTCTTTTACGGCAGATTTTTTCACGTACCGGGGTCCCTCTCCAATGAAAGCCCACCGAGAGAAACATAGGTAATCAATACTTTGACACCGCAGTTTTTTAGTTAAAAAGAGATTTTTGTAGTAACCCATGATTTAAACAACAGGAATGTTGATGAACATGCGGCGATACTTAGATTCCTTTTAGAAAGCGGCATATCTACAGCGTTGTGGGGACGGCAATACCCGACGTCGTGCGGCCACGGTGACTGGAAGGCAGGGACGAAATATAGTTTTACCACGGCCGTTGCTGTCAGGAGCAAGAGCTTCAGCTCACAAAGCCACAAAGTAACTCCCACCGCGCAAAAACGTGGTTTCGTTTCACAGCATGACGGCATAGCTGGTACCCGGCACGCTAGCGTCGAAGCGCCAGTGCACATCCGCGTCTATCGTTGAAAATATTTTTAAAAAAGTCACGAGACGAGACCCATGAGAGAGTGTGAAACGCGAGCCAGCGGGGAAAACCATGCAAGACCGGATGAATCATTGACGCAGGGTACTTTCTGTCGAGCAGCCGCCTGCGCCATATAGCACAAACGTGCTCAATTACGCTGCTCAGTTTAGTTTCAGTTCTGAAAGGCGACAAAAATTATATTTTTGGCGCAGGCTTGCCGCAGATTACCTATATTTTGGTAAAATGTAGCAGGCTGTAGCAGAGTTAGCCCCTTGGCGCAGTTTGGCGCAATTGGCGCAGCAATCACATCAGCGACGTGTACTCTGGAATGAAAGGTGGTTCTGTATCTCAGATGTGTTTCCTCATGTAAGCAAGGAACAGTGTTGTCCACTGCATGAGCAGGTTTCTCCTCACATGATTTTGACGGAGCCTCTGAGCATCCACTATATCCAGACAAGCTGTTGACCCGCTAGTGGCCTTCAGGCAGTCTCTTCTTGAGACCGTGTCTTGCAGTCCAACCGGTAAAACCAGGACCTTTAGCTGCTACAATTCAAACTACTTGGACTCTGAGACCGAAAGTTTTGCTGTTACTGCAAGGATACAGGCCAGATGGTTAAAAACTGAACTGACCACTCTCTAGGGTAATAAACAACGCAAGTTTTGCTGGACAAGATCTGAGTCACCTAAATTTGCTTTATTGTCTTACTACATTATCATAAATATACCTTCCGGCTGGAAATCCACAAACCTCCATGAGAATGAGCGATTAGAGCTAAAAGGAACACCTTCCTAGACATATATCGGTGAGGTGAAAAAGTAGGAACGCTCCAGCGGGACTGCAAATTTATTTTACACTGGGTTTGCTTCTAGGTAACTTGTATCAGAAATTATTGTGGTTTCATGCCACAGAAACGGTCATTTTTGTTTGCTATTAGAGTTATGTCTCCTTAATATGGACGCCTGTGTTGCCCAGAACAACCGTTCATAATGTCAGTCATCTACAGTAAAAGCTCGTTAACTAGAACCGCAAGGGGAAGCCGCCTCAGTTCGAATTGACGAAAGTTCCAACAAACGAAAGTGAAGTTACGGCCTTTCCTTCTCCCGACACAGCACGGAAAACACGGTCGTAACGCTCCCGGAAACGGTGCAGCCTCCCATCTGAAGCAGCAAAGTCGTCGTAACCCAGCAGCTGCGCGAAGTCCGCTGCCTCGCCAGTAGGAATATCCTGTGCACGCATGTCCTTAATCCAAAGCAGAAGCGCTTTCTCGAGGTCGGGATACTTTGCAGGCCACATCCTCTTCCTTTCGTCGACAACTTCTGCCACCTAGGCGTCTTCAATAGCCCTCTTATTCTTTATGGAAGTAGATAGCGTGCTCTTCGGTATTGCACGCTCCTTCACAATTCCTTGCTTCGACTACAATCCGGCATCCACTTCCCGCAGGATGTCCCTCTTCTCTTGCAGAGCATGGTATTTGCCGCGGGCACCGGCCATGTTCAAGTCGCAGCTCTGGGTCCGGCGCCACATCACCCATGTCTGCCGAAACAAAGTTTAGCCGAGGCTGAACAATACCACAAAGAATCGCTACAACGATTCTTTGTGTGTTACGACCCCAAAGCTGAAAACAAACCAGCACACCCGACGGAGACTGCCAAGACAGACGTGTGTAGGCGTTGGAAGAGACGGGGGGAGGAGAGGGCCAATTGTGCGTGCGCACCGAAGATTTTCAAAGCCTCCGAGATGGGCGCAGGCAGGGAGTCTCGGAGGTCACGTGCACGTAGAACGGAAAGGAAGCAGCCACCGCCGCCCTCTGGCCGCCTCCGCGCCGGTTAGAGTTGTCCCCATTTTGCCTTCTCTCGCCGTTTCGGAGGCGACGCTTGCGACGCAACCTCGTGTGTGGGCAGCGTTTCTCTGGCCGTGTGCCAGGCGCGAAACCGCCGGCGCGGTGGCGCCTAGTTCTAATTATCCGTGGCGGAACCTACTCGCGTTCCAATTAACGGGCTTTTTTACACATAGACTTCTATGGACCAGACCAAGTCGTCCAGTTCGAATTATTCATAAATTCGAATTATTCAAGTTTGAATTAACGAGCTTTCAATGTATAATCACGAATTAAGACGAAATAATAAACAAGAAAGGTGGTTTGGTGTTTGTCATCTGGGAAAGAGTGACCCAGGCATACCAGCTGTGGATCCCCTCGCCCTTTGGCAACATTGGACAGAGGTGCATTAATGTCCGGCCTCCTAGCGGGTGATACATGTTCTTTGCTATTTGATGACATCAAGATTTTAGTGCGGCACAGAAGCTAGCCTCAGAGAGAAATTGACGAGTCCTTTTTTATTGCTAGCTATGTGTGTGGGTGACTTACCGAGTGATGAGGTTGATTTCATTAGGAAGTCGGGCAAGTATGTGTAGGCGTGTGTTGGCATGATGGAGGATTCAACGAACTAGCCCTTGTTGTACAGTGAGCGAGGGTACGCAGGGCATACAAAGCAAGGTACCTGTAGGCAACCACATGCATTGGCAGTGTACAATACCTTTGGAACTGCTGAAGAGGACGTCGTCCGTGACTGCCAGAGACAGCACTGCTTTGCTGTGGCCCTCGGCAACATGAGTGCACACCGGCGGAGAAGATTTGTTCAAGATGGGTTTGCCCGTGAACACGCTGATCACACCCCTGTTGGAACCAGAGCATCAGCAACAACACTCCTCGGCAAGTCGGTAAACAGAAGGCATAGTAAAAACAACGGGGACCAAAGAGAGGCTGCTGTCTCACAAGCGATATCTATTCCCAATGGGAGAGAAATTGTGTGTGCTGTTAGAGCTGGAACCCAACCTTGGCATTCGCGAGGCTCACCAGAAAAAGTTCGTGAAAACAATGCTAGAAGAAAACAACTCGAGGGAGGCGGCTCGCAGACAGAAAAGAAAGTTGTGAAGGGACTGAAGCCTCGAAACAGGCATTGCAACTTAACGTTCCACATTCTTTTTAAAACTAAGCATGAAAGTTGCTACAAGGAAAAGCTTGACGAGAAGAAGCTGGAAGCTTCAGAATGAATAGGCGTTTTATTAATAGCTTCTTTAGAGGTGAAGCTGAAGAAGCCTCTCAGCCAAATATTCAGCCCTAATTCTAAGGCTACTGACATCTTAGATTGTCTTTAGCCTAGTCTGTCACACTAGAAATTACTATAATGAAGTCACCACCTAAGTCATCGTGACATAGAAAAATTCTGGCACCGTTCAATAAACGACGAAACACTGAGACGTTTTGGCTCCATAACAGAGCAACAAAGTTGGGACGACGTGTACGATGAGTGCAACCCCACGCTGGCTTATAGAAACTTCCTGATTAAATACAAACGATGTTATGACGCAGCCTTTCCTCTACGGGAGAAAAAAACAAAAAGAAAAAAGTTAAGAAAGCCTTGGGTAACTAGATATCTTTATAAAAAAATAAAAGAAAAGAACAGTAAAGACCATGCATTCATTAAAACTCGTGATCCTCGCTTATTGGCCGAGTTCAAAAAATTCAGAAACGAATTGAACAGAGACCTGAAGAAGGCGAAATGTGATTACTTTCAAGCTCAGTTTCAGCGTGTACAGGATGACCACAGACAAGTTTGGGACACGATAAACAATCTAATCACCAGAAAGCAGCGTTGCACTGTGAAGGAAATCGTAATAGATAATGTAACTGTCGCTGGAAAAGAACTCGCAGATGCAATGAATCAGCATTTTATTAGTATTGGATCGTACGCGGGAAATGATAGCATTGCGGGTGACTGTACATTTGAAAGATATCAGCTAGGATCAATCATGCTTGCTCCAACAACACCATTCGAAATTGATAAAATTATAAGAAGTTTAGAAAATGATGTCGCTGCTGGAGATGATGAAATCAAGGCTTTACCGATTAAGTACACAACGAGCATAATTAGTCCTGTTTTATCACATATAGTTAATAATATGCTCCAGTCTGGAGACTTCCCTGATGAATTAAAAATAGCCAAAATTACTCCCGTTTACAAGGGAGGCGGAGAGAATTTAATTAATAATTACAGACCAATCTCCGTTCTCCCAGCATTCTCAAAAATTTTCGAGCGGGTTATAAATGATAGGCTAACCTCCTTCCTTCAAAAACATCAAATAATAACGCCGGAACAATATGGATTTCAGAAAAAAAAGTCTGCGGAACTAGCGTTACTTGACATAAAATATAAAATTGTTGAAAATATTGAAAACAAATTGTTCACGCTTGGTTTATTTTTAGATTTAAGAAAAGCATTCGATACTGTACAACACAGTATTTTATTGAAAAAGCTAGAAAACTATGGGGTTCGAGGAGTTGCGTTAAGGTTGATTAAAACGTATCTTACTGACCGTTACCAATATGTATCTATAAATGATCAGTCATCTAAAAAAATGAGGATACAGTGTGGTGTACCACAGGGCTCTATTTTAGGCCCTCTGCTATTCCTCTTGTATATCAATGATATAACTAAAATTCCAGACTCCCCCGAGTTAATAATGTATGCCGATGATACTAATGTGTTTTTTACGGGAGTGACAAAAAAGTGCTTGGAACTGTCAGCTAATACTTACCTATTAAAACTATCAACATGGTTACAAATCAATCGTTTAAGCCTAAATACTAGTAAAACCAAGTATGTTATTTTTAAACCGGCCAATAGGCGAGACTGTAGCTGTATCAACATATTGTTTGAAGGTACCTTGCTGGAACAAGTGGTGGAACAAAAATTTCTAGGCGTATGGTTCACAGAGGACCTCTCATGGAATACTCATATTAACAAACTGAAAGCAGAATTATCACGCGTTACTAGTAGCATATATAAAATACAAAACCTTCTACCCATCTGGCTGAAACAAACATTATATTATTCCCTATTTTACTCGAAAATCAGCTATGGAATCTTAATTTGGGGAACAACTACAGCTTCGAACTATAATAAGCTAGTAATCTTGCAGAAAAAAATATTACGTATGTGCGAAAATTTTAAAGGGGATAAAAGAAATCTACGTACACAACCACTCTTCATAAAATATAATATGCTGAAAGCAGACCAGGTATACTACTTCAAACTCCTGCAATGGATTTATATGAACAAATTATACATTACACCAACAGACAGCTTGAGTGTGTACACCTTTCGAGACCCAAAGCGAAAGATGCCTGCTATCAGGACTATGGCAGGCAAACAATAACTTTTCAGGTATCAAAAACTTTAAATAGAAACGATATAAACATAGACTTTGACAAACCTTTTTATAAATTCAAAAATGAATGCAGAAGATTCCTGGTGGGTAGTGGTATTGCTTTTTCATCAACTTGAGACCTTTTATACTAACGATACGCACTTCAAAGCTTATTTTGTACTATTTTGTAATTATTTGATCTTATTTCTGACACTGTAAATGCTAAAAAGCTTTTTCTGCCTTTTTATATTTTTCTAGACCAAATTTTCCACAAGTGAGTGCATTTCAATGTCTATGTCTCTTTGTTTACAGTGCATATGTATGCATGTATATATGAGTATGTAAATGCGTGTGTATATACATATTGTTCAGTTTTTGTGGCACTTTCAGTATAGTTTATTTTTGCTCAATTTCCCGATATTAGTTCTGTCGTACTAGTTTCATGATAGTTTCAAGTGAATTTTGTGTTATGACATATGCTGTAGTTATTTCTGTTATTTTCATTTATCCGTTCAATATTATTTGATGCTGTTAGTTCAGATTATTCATGGCCATTGCGCCATACGCTGTTCAAGTTTCTTGATACTTTCTGTTTGTTTTATTCTAGTTTTATTTTTGCTGTATTGCATGCATTTTTTTCATGTATTATGCTGAACTATAGGGGGCAGAGGCTCTGTCAGGCATTACGCCTTTATCTCTGCCCCCTATGCGGAAAAGTTATCCGCAAATCAAATAAAGAAAAAAAAAAAACATGTCAGTAACTAGCACTATCTTTTGTACAGAAGGTAAATCGGTCATTGTGATATAAATAGAACGTAATTCGCAACATCTGGAGTTGAACGCTGCAAAAATAACGAGAGCAAGACACAGACATCTTGTGTACGGCATATCGGCCCCTACAGGAACACTCGAGGAATATTGCAGATATATTTCAGTTTCATTGGCCAAGCCTAAACTTTGATTGAAGCTTCACGAGCACCTAAAGTGGGCTCAGAACTGCCTGGGCTCACTGGCCTGCGACACAGCAAAGATTGAGAAGTCGCTCAAGTTGCGGTAAGCATGACTTGGACTGGGGTGCTTGGCGCCTCAACCATGCATCCATCCCGACAACAAATGACTATGTCAGAGGGGCCGGCATGGGATGCCATCACCATTGTGCTGCCTGGTCGTAGAAAGTAAAAAAGCCAGCACTGGCACCTCAACCATGCCGAATTCCTATGTCCCAAGGGGCCGGCATGTCATGCCTGGTCGTAGAAAGTAAAAGCAGACACAAGTGTTAGGTGAAAGCTAGAGAGTGATTGCAGGGCAGATTCTCCGCTGCTTGGCAAGGATATTTGTTGATAATGTTACCTGTCTGGCTCGGCTAGTGGGGCTGTGCCGGTGCTGGTCAACCTTGAGACCACGTTTTCCCTCGCCCTCTGGCCCGCAGGTGGCGACGAAGGTGGTGTTGCATCCACGGACTCTCTAAAGGCAGGCAGAGAGGGAGTGGTTTCACAGATTAGGTTTCAAGATCAGTACAAGTGATGACGGTTACTAGGTGATTACAATGACAAAAGTCAACTTTCAAGCCCCTTTGAAGCTCTCAAGAGGGGAAAAATCAATCTCACATAGTTTAATCCACCTAGTTTCCTAGGACAACCAGCCTCGAGAAAAAAAGTTTCATTGCTCAGTTTGATTGGGACACAAAAGGGGCCTTCAGATCCCAAGTGGTCCGACGCAGACCTTCATTGGAGAATCGCTGCTCTATGCTATCGCGGTATCACTATTAATGCAAGCAACACCAGTCCTTCAATATCCTGCCAGTCTCAGACCTTCCCACTGATTTTATGAGAGAGCTTGGTACACAACCACGCGTGGCGCTAGTGTCGACAAGGGGGCACCGCCAATCTAACCAGCGCTGCTGGGAATCTGGCAACAAGTGCTACAGGAATTTCGAGCCCACACTGGAGGAGCCACCACTAGATCACGGTGACATGCCACTGCACCGATAGCATTTTTAAAGTGCCTTACAGACGACACTTTGCAAGGATTTTGGTGTCGGCTGTAGTTGTTGTCTATCGCCGTAGTGGAGACAAAAAAAAACCTTCTTTCCCCTCATGGCCAAGGAGAGAAAAGTTGTGCGTTCCCATTGGCCACGCCGGACAAAGAGGGAAGAGAGGAGATCACCGACGACAACGGCCCAACGACGAGGAGGCGTCTTCCCCGTCGTCTGCTAACGATAACCTCAAAACAAGCGTTTTAAAACACTACTCACGCTTAGTCATCTGCAAATAGTGGATTTTGAGTTTAAAGCAAATTCAAGGCGAATAGTGGTTTTGCCTGAATATTTTCGATTTGAATATCAAATAGTTTTTTCCGCCTTTCCCTAGCATTGCATAATGCTTAGACGAAAACCCAGCTAAACTTGTGAAGGTTGTTCCACTTGTTCATTTGTAAGCCAAGTTAAATCTATCTATATTTATAAACTGTGACCTCAGAAGGTCTGATATCTTGAAATGGCAAGTAAACAATGGATTTCACATAAAATGAATCCTATAGATATGGCCAACTATACTCAATTGAGGGAATTTATGAATCTTGCTATATCAAATATTCTCTTCAATCACGAGTAAAGAAAGAATGAACCGTGCATGATGAACGCAGGTTGTAAGGGCACCTCTGCCTAACATATTATGCTGTTGCATAAGAGTCAGTTTAATTTGAAAACTTTTACTACAATGTGATATACACTAGATAACAGAAAGTATAAAACACAGGACGAAACACAGACGAGTACATTCTTTCAAAATGAAAAAAAATGTCCTAGTCTGTGTTTCGTCCTCTCTCTGTTTTATACTTTCTGTTATCTACTACATCTTACCAACACGCTGGTTAGTAATATGGATATACACATTCACGAAGTTTCCATTTATTTTCAAATACATTTGGCACGGGTGCAGCATCCCGCTTTGAATGTATGCTTTTCTTCCAAGCACGCAATCGCAATTTTCATAGTTTTCCAGACGTTTATAGCGGCGGGTTATTCCGTTGAGTGCGCATCTTACCGAGCACTGATGTAATGCAGAGAAGCAACACCCCCGGAGCTCGCTTCTGCGGGTATTGCTTCTTCGCAGTGCACCGATGCTCGGCAAGAAGCGCACTTGACGGGGCTAACCCGCCGGAATCAACACTTCGAAAAACGCAAATAGTGCAGTTCTTCTCGAAGCGAATATCGAATATATTACATTTAAATATTATTCCAAACTGCTATTCGAAATTTCAAATATTTGCCCAACCCTACTCACGGTAAATGAAGTCCCTCTTTGGCAGTTTTCAGCTGCTACGCATAATGTTAGAGGGTTTCAGAAACTTCCACCGCATTCGATTTTTCTATAACACCTCTACTACTCGAAACCAACACAAAATAAAAAATACAGTAGGCTCGCCTGTTAAACCTTCGATATTTCCTACTTATTGTGAATTCAAACAAATTTCAAATCTTTGGTCGTCCCACTTAATTCGAACATTTTCGTGCAATTTATACTTTTTGTTCTCGCGGCCTTGTCGAGCGTGCTTCTTACACAGCGCCAGCGCACTGGGGAGAAACAACACCCGCGGAGCTCGCTTGCACGGGTGCTGTTTTTCCGCAGAGCACTGGGGCTCACAAAAGACAACTTTTTTGCTAGATGAACAAACTTGATTTTGTTTCCAGGTGTCATGTGCCGTCCACGCAGTCCTCGACAGAAAACATTTTTCAGGAATAAACTCACCTCGTACATCTCCCTAATGTTTCATTTGTGGCACACATGCTAATGGTTCGTAGGCTTGTGCAGAGGAAATTAAATATAAGCTCCGTATGTGCAGTCATCCATGTAGCAAATAATGATTAAATCTTATTTTGCATAGAATAAATAAACAACATTCCCGATAAAGCATAACTGATTGATAATATGATCAATACGATGATCTCAAGACAAGTTTTCTGAAAATGCAACGCCTAATATTTTATGGTTTTTTTACCGTATCAATGGCACAGAATCGAATTGGAGTTTTCTTTAAAGGGGGCCACATTTATTTTATTTTATTTTTTATCATTTTATTTGAAACCTTTTACAGGTGTTTGACATTATAGTCAAAAAAGCTACGCTAAATTTCATTGTAATATGAGCTAAACTTTTCGGAATGCTCACGTGAAAATTCACAAAAACTGTTTATTTTGGCAAACTTCATTTGGTCGTACAGAGCATAGGGATTGGCGGAGTTGAATAAAATTGTAGGCCAGCAAAGAAAAACATTCTGCTTTGTCGATCAAGGCCCTTTTTCTAAATTTAAACTTGGATTGTTTTTTAAAAAAAAGCTTGAATATGGGCCAAATCATGAATTTGTATATAGTCATAAATGACTACCGTGAAGTTCCGAAAGAACACCCACCCAAAATAAAGAGATAAATGGTGAAAAACATGGGGTGGGCTATCTTTGGGGACACCGCAGCAAATATTCATCAAAATCCGGCTACAAACCACGTGACGCGGGAACTGATACCGCAGATTGCGGGCACCGCAAATTCGCGTTTCACGATGCGATAAACAAGCGGGAATTTCCTACCAACTCCTGTGTCACGCCAAAGGATACCGCAGCTTGCGGACGCAGCAGATTCGCGTTTAACGGCACGAAGGACCCGCGGAAATCCGCCGAGAACTCGCAACTCACGGGAACGAATGCAGCGAATTGCGGACGCAGCAGATGCAAGTTTTATGGTGCAATAAACCCGCAGGAACTTGGTACAAACTTGCCTGTCATGCGAGCCGATATCGCGCGTGCAGATCATTGACAAAAAGGCTGGAATCCGCTACAAACTCGTATGTACGGGAACAAATACCGCAGATCGCGAACGCAGCAGAATCGTATTTCACGATGCAATATAGCGTATTTACTCGCAGAATGAACGCACTGTTTTTTTCCGAAAAATCGATGCAAAGTTAGGGGGGATGTTCATTACGCGATGTAAAATTTTTTTATCCGTATTTACTCACATAATGAACCGACCTTTTATCCTGAAAAATGGAAGTAACTTCTTATCTCTTTGCACGCCGCGCCCAACCCCCTAACCAAACTAAGCTGTGCAAAAAAACAAAAAAAAAACTCCTTTGTTTTCTTTTTCTTTTAGTTCCATGGTTGTTTTTTCGCGGACTTTCGCAAGCTGTTTTGTTTGCTTAGGCGTTTCTTAAACAAGGGCTCTCCGCTTATCGTTCTTATCTCCTTGCGCGCGACGCACCACCCTCCGTAACCAACTCCGCTGTGCAAAAAAAAAGGAGAAAAGGTCCTCTTTTTTTGTTTTTTTCTCAGTTCCGTGTTGTTGTTCTTTTCTTTTTTTTTTCTTTTTGCCGCCTTTCGCAAACTGTTTCGTTTGCTTAGAGGGCTTCTCCGCTCCTCTTTCTTACCTCCTTGCGTGCGTCTCATTGCGTGCGGCGCGCCAGAAAAACGGGATGGGCGATCTCTCTCTGACCCCTTTTGGCAAGCATTTAGGCCGATATATTTAGTATGAAATGGAGTTTACTTTCCCAGATCCTGATTATTAGACAATTTTTGATAATCATGCCTAATTATTAAACGAATCATAAAAATACAGAAAATATAAATTGGATGTGGGGTTGCGCCCTCTATGTGGTGGCGGCAGAAATGTGACTACGCGAAGTTCAGGAAAGCGCCAAGGATGGCGCCGATTCAAGCTGTGGTTGCCAGCTTCGGAAACGGGTTGTACACTTGGTTTGTTTCAAATTAATGCGCTAGAAAACTTGGTCCAAACTCGTGTGGTCCTTTATAAGACAGTACTTTCTGCTAATATAGCTTTTAGGAAGATTTTCAATCACTTTTCATATTGTCAAACAATATTTTTTATGCCAGGCTCCGCCGGTTCATAGTCTGCCGAATACAAATGTTTATATAATCAAAATCGAAGTTTCAAATCATCAAAATGCCAAAATCACCAGTTCCGCGCCGACACGCAGTGTGACGCACATGCTTCTGGTGCGTGTGCATGTACGTGTTTGCTGCATGGTTCTTCGATTGCTGAGAGTTTTCGCACATTCATTGTGCCCTGCTTGCCTTCGTCTGTGCATGCTTCCCATCCTTGTAACTATCCCTGCTCCGTGTGCCTACCGTGAAGTCTGTGTCTGTCTTTTCGTTCGCTGACTAAGCTCGTGTCTGTGTCCTTCCTACTGGCTGCTGTTCGTGTTTGCGTGTGGTGTGTGTCGCTCCGATTACTCTTTAGGTCAACTGTTTAAGGGGTGGAGCAAGCGGTGGGCGTCGCGCCAGGGGTGGGTCGCGATTGGAGAAACAGCATAGCAGCCGACGCAGACTTTGGCGTGTTTCTTCAGTGCGCGCGTGTACAGTCATTAATATCGCTACTTCGCGCCCTGACGATGCGCTGATCTACAGGCCGTTCCGCGCTCGCATGATATTGTTGAAAATTCTCGAGCGTGCACCTACGTGTCGAAAGCCATAAAAAAATTAAAGTGGATATTTGGCCGGCATACCGTGGCTCTAAGAACAAATTGCTAGGAGTGCCCTCTCATTCGCTGGTTCCACGCCGGGTGCGTGCAGTCCGTGCTTCTCGCCGCCCCGGCCGCCCAAATGCGTTTCTCTGACGCTTGTTTTGTTTTGATACCTGCTGATATTCTCCTTCGTAATCTTAACTCTTGACAACTCTTTAGTGTTAGCAGGAACCCCGTGAAATTTTATGATAATGCATGTGTAAGTAGAACTGCAACCTCATGGTTCCAAGAATACTTTTTCTGGATTGTGTGCATCTTTCTGATAAGATTATCGGTCTCCATAAATTGCACTTGCCCGCTTCGGGAGCACGGCCAGCGGTGGTTCTCTGCCGGTCATCGAACCTCACACACGTGAAGCGTTGTCAAAGCTGTGATATACCGGGTGTTTTATTATTAAATTTTTTTCTGAAAGAAATGATTCCTATGGGATAACATTATCGGCTGCGGCAGACGTAAGGGAGTGAGCGTAAGTTGACAATTAGTGGCCTAGTAAACTAAAATTTGCCATTTCACTTTTTAATTGGAGGTTTATGATCCATGTTGCGATTGCAATTTTCAAGACCCTTAGTAAAACGTTTCTGACAATGAGGCCCCTATGTATTTACGCTCATGCCCTTACGTCCGCCGCAACCGATGCTATCCCGTAGGAATCCTATTTTTACCGCCAGTGTTTTTTCGTAATTCATTTTCACTCCTAGAAAAGGTCACCACCGTTTATCGAAGAACCTATATTGAAAATTCGTGGAAGTGTCAGCTGCTGCCGTGGGGATCTGAAGAGCATTCACAAAAACACTGCACCGCAGGAATTTAGGATCGCAGATTACAGGCAGTTAGCGTGGTAAGCTTCCATTGCGCGTTTCGAGGAATCGAGTGACGGGTGTCCCTTGGAGTACGCTGCTGCCACTCTGGCCCCGCTCCGTTGAGCCGGCAGAGGCTGACCAGCAGAGGCTGACCAGCGGACCTGGGGCTGGTTACAGTGCCTTCATGGGGGCTTTGCTAGAGGGATGCCAACTGCCCCTCTCTCAGACCCTCTCCATCGCCATTTTGTTCCTTCCACTGTTTCCTCGTGCACCGGAAAGTGGCCTTTGTGTCCACCGGTCCCCCCATCCGAGGGGGCTAATCCACCCTTTGCGACTTCCACAACGCTGCTCCGCACTTGTGTGATAAGGCATCACCCTAGGAAAACGCACATGAAGGATCCCTAGGGATGGCCAAATCGAGCGGCGGTGGGCAGGATGTCAAGCCTGTCCAAACAGGACAGTACAATATTCGTCAGGCAACATGACTCCCAAAAAAATCGTTGAAATTGAAGCAGACGCTTTAATCTTGACGATTTGTGCAGGAGTCCTGTCGCCTGACGATTTTAATGGGCAATCCAACATCACGACTTTTCTCCTCGCGTCCTCCACTTTCCTCCGACGTCGGTGCTTGTCAGATTTGACGTCACATGACACCTAAAACTGGTTTTCTCCCAATGACCGCGCTAACGCCCTCTCCTCGGCTGGAAGGCCAAAGAGGTCCGGCTTCGGGTGGATTTGGGAGATTCCTGCGTCAAAGCATGCATTTCGCTTCATGCAGGGAAAGAGATTAACACCTTCGTGTCAATCCCTTACACGTATTCGGGACTTCAAAAACGGCGGAAACCTTGAGCGATTGACCGACAGCCAACAGAGTGCGTGAGTGGCTCTGCGAACCCACGTGATGAGCAGATCAAGGCTGCCACGGAGTGCACGAGAGAGATTTGACGGGGGAAACTTTTCGCCGGAAAAAGAAAACGGCCGGAAGGGGACCGTCTAACAATTCGTCCGAGTCGTTCGCCCGACGATTTTTGCAATGTCCTGTTTGGACAGGCCTTCAGTCGGCGCCAAAACTGCCGCCGTGCAATTCTTTTTTTTTAGGGGGGTGGGATGTGGAGGGAGGCGAAGTCGTGGTTCATGGCTCTTGTGTGAGTTGTTGGTGACTCACGCAAGGCTCATCAGCGCATGAGTACTTGAACGACACTCGCAGCTTGATTCCCCGAAACCAGCACTGTCTGCTGGCCCAGCAGCGATTGCCGCTCCGTTGAATAATGCCATGTTGCTGTGAAATGCATAGTTCTCGCAACGTTTCTAGCTGTAAACAGAAAGAAAAACTGCACCCGGTCAAAATGTCCAATTTCAGGTGAGATATTCCATATAATTATTACACGAATGGAAGTGCCGCAATGCAATATTTTAATAAAATTGTGTTTTATCGTGATGAAGATACATAGAAATATTTTAGATCTCTCACACAAAATTATACAAAAACAACCCGTGAGGTGTATTCAGACTTCAAATTTTATTGTTCGGAAAGTCGCATAGAAACGAGAGTCAACCCTATACCTATGATTAGAGAATCCCCGTAAGGCTCCCCACAACTGGACCCGAAACTCTGCAGGCAAACCTAGCGCGTCTTCATTGCGGGCAATAAGCCATAACGTAGCAAAAGGAGAAGTGGTGAAGGTGTGAAAAGTCATTTACTTGTGGCAAAGATTGATAATGCAATGTTCCCCTTCTCCAGGGATTAGTTTCGTCACTAGTTTCAAATCCCACTGGTCATTCTGGAGCGATGGCGAGATAGAGCCGAGTCATTTACTTGCGTTCTCCGAGATGGAGCATGCAATGCGCGCGGAGTTGCTCCACATGTACACCAGTCACCAGTGAAAAACAACCTGTCCTCCGAAGAGGTCAAGCAAGACGCCGGCGGACATGGGGGTCGGCCACCTCACCACCATCTACCGTGCCTTCAAAAACTCGGGGCGCGATGTGTTCCTGCAGCATAACAACAAATTGAACGAACAAGGCGCTAAATTTTTTTTTTCCTACGTGTGGCTTGCAGGGCTGAACAGCATACAAAAACAATACACAGTGCTGGGATGACATCAACTACAAGGGTACACGATCATAACAAGGGCACAAATCCTGTCGCATTCTTTTGCGACAGTGACAAGAGCATATATATTTTTTTGTCCGCGATGCAGCAACAGAGACATTATTTCCAAATTAGCGTTTGAAGTAACCCTTCAATGCTAGCACTAACCAACTCACTTCACTCACAGGACGAAAACGTGAAACTTCATATCATTTCGGACAGAGATCGACAAACAAAACGCACCGTTTGAACTTGGACACACGAAACAAAGAGTTTTAGTAGACTGTATGCAAAAGCTTCGTGTTCACAATAAAATTGCCTGCCAGAAGAACGCATGCGCAACCGAAATCAGCAGACGAGCCATCAAATGATGAAGAAAAAGCAGGTGGCAGCGTGCCAGAAATGATCAACGTTTAGTGTTTTCAATCCTTGTTTTTCTATCCACGTGCTTATGTCGCAGTGGAAAGCCGTGAAACTCCACATAAAATTATTTTGAGCAGTGTTTGCGACGGTACTGCTCGCTCGATCGTAAAATGCCACTTTGTTGCTACTTTGGCGAATCAAACCAGGAAGCCACATTCACCTACAATGTCCCGTTCACAAGGGAGAACAGAATTTCCACTACGTTAGGTATTGCCGTGAGTCGCGACTGAATGATGGTATAGAGTTGCTTCTCTTCTTTTTATTATTCTTCTCTTCTGCAAGACATCAGGGACGGATTATCCTTCCCTGCACTCTCGCTGAGACAAACAGTCCGACGGACGAGTCACCCCATGACAAATATTTCTATGCGACGAAACATCCTGTTACCAGTTGACCTGTGTGACCAGAGCGCATTTGAAGATTTATCTTTTCTGAACCCTAACCAAAACACCCTCACGACATTTTTTCACTGCTCGGCTACATTGACATAGCCAAAGCCTGTAATCGACATAATTTTCCAAAAGTCAACTTTTATTTTATAATTACCTTTAATCAATTCTAATTCTAGAAGTGGCAACTATAGTAATTATATTATGATTTCATATAGAAATTCGACGATTCAGTGAAATCAATAAAATATCTGGTGCCCGAAACTTCCTTATATGAAAATGTCCAACTTGTGTCTGTGTTCTAACACAGAAGACGAGTGCAATGTGGCAACTAAATGGTATCATAGACAATTGTCAACGAGTTGGAATTTTTAATGAATTACCCTTCGACGAGTCATCCTACTACCGACTGGCCTATTCAATCAAATGCCCGTCGAAAAATATTGTTCTTGGTTTCTTTCTGCCACAAAGTGGGAGTGTGGGGCTCGTCAAGCCGACATCTGCCAGCTTTTTGCTCACGCCTCCAGTGCCTGTACCAACCGGCGCCGACAAGTTGGCCTAGAAATAAATACCCTCGGACAATTCTATAGCATGATTTGTTCTCAAAGGGGCGCCCGCCTGTCGGTGCTTCTTTGAATTACACATACGTCACGGTCAATAGGTTTCGCAGCTAATGAGGAAAGGCCAACCAACCCATTTTGTCTAGTTGTCTGTGTATGGAAGAGGAGAATGCCATTGCGTCAAAGACAATCACATTGCTTACGTGTGCGAGCATTGCTAAAAAGAGAGACAACTATCAATGTTTTAGTATACAATATTGTTTCTGCCCCGTTCACTATCCTGTTGTAGCAATCTTTTTATTGCCCCCGTGTGATTTTTCTTTTATCTTCTTACTGGTGTTTGATCATAATTCGGGCATTGAAACAGTTTTTGCTACCGACCCTACAATATTTTGTTCACCCTCTCGCGGCAAAGGAATATTACGCCGGCATTACACACGAAATAAGGACGTAGACATTCCGTCCCATATCTCAAATTACATCACAATGTGTTTACACAACTGTAATGCAGAGGTACGACGAGCAGGGTCTGAGAAAATATTAGTTTCAGTATTTTCAAAAGACCGACTAAACAAAATAAGAAAAAGAAAGAACCGCCAGTGGGCAGCGCGTGCAAGCAGAGGCAGTGGTGACAGGAAGCGCCAGGTGTCTCTTTCATACGGCCGGCATCCAGGGTGCGCTCAGATGTACACTGTTGCGATCACGAACTCGAGAGACGTTGACGCACTGTCGAAGGTGTACTCTTTTTTACTCGAGGAATTGCAACACTGGGGAATGTAGGCGTGTGATTTCAGAAAGCGCTTCCTACCATTTCTACGCGCTAGTGCTGCTAGAACCCAAGCATTGTATACAGTTCCGTCCTCGCGCCCCTGCCTTTGCCAGCCCTGCACACAACTTATACAATATTGAAAAAGCATAGTTCAGAATTGGCGGTCCCACTTTTCCCTACCGCTTCAAAACCCCATCTCGCTCAGATCTTTTGGCAGTCGGACAAATTGGGGTGGGGGGCCTTCAGTTGGGGATTATTCGGTACATTGTCCTCTCAACAATGAACATGGGCGCGATGCGCCAGAGGCTGAACACGTGAAAAGAGGGGTGTAAGAGCGGAGAAGGAAACTCAAAGTTGCAAGCGACGGGAAAAGGGTTTCGAAATTGGCGCGCAGGTTCCGCAGCATTTGCCCACACGGACAGCCAACGCCACCCTGGTGGTTTAACTAATGTCTTGTTCAAGATGGCCGCCGTGGTACCGCAGCCTTAACCACTCGGCCACGACTGCGGGACGAGTAGGGGGCTTTGAGATGTGGTAGTAACTCAAGAGCTGGGCATGTCATGAATGAAACATTGCATGTAGCCCCTCGACGTCTAAACAGGAAAGGGCGCTGCGGTCAAATGCGGATGTAATCGCGTTAAACTGTGCATGCATTGAGTCAACGTTTATAGACGAGAGGGCGCTGCGGTCAAACACTCAAATGCGTATATAACCTCGTTCCATAACACAGATTCTCTTTCTGACATGGATGAAAACGAACGAAAGGCTGGGCATGCTGCAGCTCACAGTCTACGCAGACAAGCACCACCAGAGCTTCGCCCCAATCAACATCATTCACCACGTGGAGATGCGATAATTGTTTTAATATGTATAATCCGCGCATAAATGTGATTTCGGGTTTTTCAGGCTCCTTAAGAGATCGTAGATTGAGTAATGGCCATAAAACGAGGATCTTGAAAAACGCTTCACACTAGGATAAAAAAAAGATTAATTGAATACGAATGCCGTCCACCACTACATGGGAATGAGAGCTTGACGCCAAATTAACAAAATGGAAATTGAAACATTCATCGCTGCAATATTTTTTAATACGACTATTTTCTTTCGTAGTAACGAATTTCTGCACAAATCAGCTTTGTGTTTTATCATTTTAATGTAAACAAGTGTGATCCCAGGCTTAGGAATTTTCTTTGGTAAGGAAAGTAATTGTCCTATGTGGAAAACACTGGTTATAAACATTCTTTAAAAATACCGACAAAGTTTTGGTAGGCATTGCTCGTCTGACAATATTGGCATCCAATCCATAACTCATTTCTAAAACACAATAAGCTTTGATCCGATTTATATACTGATAGGAGAAAACCCGAGTCCTGAATATTTCTGGGAAAAGAACTGTGTCGCCGAGGGATGGAGCCTCCCAAGAAGGAAACACCAGTGGCGTAGCCAGGATAGTTTTTCAAGGGGCAGTTTTCCTTTGCTCAAACCGTTCAAAATACAAACTCTTACAAACAAAAAACATGAGAAAAAATTTCAGTTTTAGTTACTATTTTCCTCTTTCTTACGAGGCAAAAATACGACCCTTTTTGCCACATGCATCTATAGAAAACACGCACACGAGGCTCCGCTGATCCAATCATCATGAAAGAAAACTTTGATGCTCAACAACACAAAATGTAGTAATGAGCTTTGTGCAAAAAAAAATTCAGACAGGCTCACAAAATATTGCCCACACTTCTCTGAGGGAACTCGGTAGCCAATGGAGGAGGGAAGGGTACTGAGGGGAGGGTAGACCCCTCCTCCTTCTCCACCCCTCATTCTTTAATATGCTCCGGGGGGTCACACGAACTCGGGGGGGGGGGGGTGTCACGTGACTTCGGGGGAAGGGGAGGGGGGTTCACGTGACCTCGGGGAGCGGGATCACGTGACCTCGGGGAAGGGGGCCACGTGACTTCGGGGAGGGGGGCCACGTGACCTGGATGGGTCACGTGACCTTGGGAGGGGTCACGTGACCCCAGGGGTCCGTGACCTTGGGGATGGGAGCCACGTGACCTCAGTGGTCACGTGTCCTCAGTGGTAACGTGACCTTGGGGGGTCACGTGGGGGTCCCATCCCTACCAAAAAAAAACGGTTTAAAAATAAACCGGAATGAATCCGGAATTTTAATCCGTCATACGGGCCCCTAAGCAAACCGGATTTCTAGAAACCGTAAATGAACCGGAAATACCGAGTCCGGAAACCCAACCTTAATTGGTCGAAGCGGAAGCTGAACCGTATCTGGCCAATCCGTAGAGCTTCACCGGAGTGGGTCTAACCGTATATTAAACCGTATCAGGCAACACCTGAATATAATAGAAATAGTTTAATAGAGTGACACACCTACTGTTTCACCTTCCGATGTACTGCAGCTGATGCTACAAGCCATCCCTTACAAAAATGTCATATCTAGACTTATTATGAAAATACAGATGTGGATATATAAGGAATTGGGCAGATATGACCACATATGCATAATCATGCCGTGTATGGATAGATATAGCCATATCTGCCCAATTCCTTATATACCATATATAGACTGCTTTATATAATCCCGTGTTTGGGCCTGGCAAATAGGGTACCCCCCTCATATAAAGCAATTTTCATGTGATGCTCCTTCTAGCATCACATTAAAATTATTGCCATGGGGCAGGTACCATACTTTCAGGTGCAGACATAGGATCATATAATGCATTCTATGAATATCCACAAAATATACATTTTACTGCTATCCCACACTGTCAAACGCGTGTTTTTACGTAGATACATCGGCAGAATAGGCCACTGACCAATCTTTATTGGCCTGGTTCGAAATTTGTAATTCCGACAAATATGTATGCTTCAAAAATAAAATGCAGGCGATCGCTAGTTAGCAAACATTGTAACATATCATTCGACGTCTGAAAGTCACAGCCCTTTGGCCGGATTGGTTGTCGAGGGAGTGGACAGATAATATGGTTTCCTAAAAAAGTTTTATACATAAAAGCGCCAAAATTCCAAACAAGCACTTCCGCCGTTCAAGAAAAAATAATAGTAATATCACACGAACAACCATTAAAATAAACTAAAAATGTAATAGCGCACAGACTCCTATTAAAATAAAACAAAAGGAAGGCGACAATTAAGCTGTAAACTATACGAAAGTTCCAAAGTCGTTGATCCTTACTCACAGGGTAAAGTTCTGATTACACTCTCCGGTCGAGCACAGCAGTTTTGACATGGGCTTGCTTGCTAGCCTCGTCGTTGAAGTCCTTCCTTGCACCGTGCGATGTTCAAAGTCCCCCAGTCGCTCCTCGCTGGCCTTGTTTTTCCGTTCAGTCCCGAAATCATCCTTTGTGACCAACACGTCGCACACACACACGCACAGACACCATTGTTTGCCGGAAGCAATACAAGATGAAAAGTTCATTACTGCTCTTTGAACGCGACGAGGTCACCACCGCTTCCCGGACTGGAAAATGACGAGGGCATCATATTTTTAACTAAAACTTAATAAAAAAAATAAAAAAAATTATGAACACATAAGTAACAGAAACCCGGACTAAATCATAAGAAAAAAATGAAATAACGAACACATAAATAAAAAAGAGTAACAACACAAAGGACTTACACAGAAAGCCACATTTGTTCAATAAACAATGACGTTTAAGTCTGATAAAAAAATATTCCTGCTGCGCTAACCATAGCCAATATGGTGTGTAAACTATACAACTTTGAGCAAAGCAGGAATATTTGTGATCATAATCAAATGTCATTGCGAACTCAAAACGTGTGGCTGCCTGCCTAGGTCCTTCATATTACTATTCTTCTGAATTCTGTGTTCATTATTGTGGCTGCTCAGGACCAGGCGAAACTTGGTGGTCCTTTTTCCATTCCGACTTTATTTCAGACAGCTTTGTACCCATAGAGAGAAGCACTAGCTTCTCTACATAATCCCACCCCTTCTCCTTGGAGATACCCTCCGTGTATGCTGTAATTGGAAGAAAAAAAAACAATAATCAGCAGATATACACATTATTAGCTACATTGTTCTGTAATAATTTTTCTAAATAGGCCCCTGGCCTAGGACAACACAAGACCTTTTTTGGGCGATGTAAAGTTTTGACACAAACAACTTGGCCCGCATTTTGCAGAACATACCCTGTAAAACCTTAGTGCACCATTACGATTTCGGCATACTTTAAATCACCATTGTGCTTCCTATGTGCATGACATTTAAAAGCCAAATCCGCCAAAACATCACAATAATTGATGCGTATTAAGCAGTGTGCTTTATGTGGGGCCTTTAAGTGCAAAGCATCCAAAGTGGGCGTCCGTCTGCATTTGCACAGTATACAGAAGAGGGGAGAATGTGGGCGGACTGCTGTTTTCACTCCTTGCAGCATATAGCTCAAGGATTCTCTAATTTTGCTTACACAAGGCATTTCGCCGCACAGAACGTACACACACAAGCTTGGAGGTCGCACACGCAGTCTCAAAAAACGATTACATCGCATTTTTTTTGCACCATAAAACGTTGTGTAATCATAATCATAACATCAATGGGAGTACAAAAGATTGCATTAAAGTTTCCAATTGGGTTTGTTTTATACCGCACAGCCACTGTCCATACACAAGTCAACTAGGTCTACACATACCGCTCAGCACACCACTGCTAGGCTGAATCAGATAAGTGTCACACTTGCCGAGCTTGAAGTACTGTCGTGATCTATACAAAGGTAAACAAGCAGTCGTCGACTGCTCAGTACTGGGAGCATCATCCAGCAGCTGACTTGCTCTCTTTTTCAAACGCCTTGCGAACCAAGTGTGGTAAATCGTCTGATAAGGAGAGAACGTCACCACACACGGAACTGAGCCGTTGATACTCGCCTCTTTACCTTCATATGGATCAAGTCTCTGTCTGGCCGAAGTAGCCAGTGTGTGTGCAGCACAAACGGCTGTATTGAAATATCAAGAGGATGAAAGTTCAGAACAGGCTTGGTAAGGTTTCACATTGCAAGTATGCCCATGCAAATTTCACTTTCTAGAACATAAAAATGCATTTCGAATTGTCACTTAAGACAAGCTGCTCTTACACAGCTGTATATATAAGGCAGCTTACCCATCAACAACTTTTGCACACTGCCATGGACTGAACCTCGGCCTGGTCGATGCTAGCTTCTGTTCGGCGAGGGCTGCACTGAGTAGAGAGGTGAAAAATGTGCGGTAGATTATGTGAAACAAACAAACAAAAGCAATCCTAGCGTGCACAATTCGCTAGAGGCCCTGACAAATAAAAACCAGAGGTTGGGTCAATTATGTTATAAAATATACTTGAAACGTGTACCATGAGGGCTGGCAAAATATTTGCTGCCTTCAATCTAGATATGCTTGTAAATTTACATGCCAAATAACAAATAACTTAAAAGCTGAAATATATTTCGATGGAACTACAAAAACCGAAGACTAGCTTTGCAAATATGGTGCTGCCTAGTACACCATAGATGTGTAGAATCAGACTACAGCGTCCCCCTTACAAAGACTGAAGCAAAACAAGTATAGAGTCTGCAGTGTCACTACAACAGAAACGATGGTATTGTGATCTCGTGGAGATCAAAGTTCGGAACAAGTGTGACAGGCTTTCGCATGACAAATATGCCAATGGCATTATTCATTTTTGTATATTCTACGGTGACAGTGCAGGGGAACAATCACACAACAGATACTCAGAAAGACAAGCACACGCGCTAAACTTATAGCTCTTGTGTATTCGACTACTTCATTCTTCTCCTCAACGTCTGGATTGACTTTCCAGAACGTGATAAGCAGAATAAATAGCACAAAATACAAGGAAAAAAGCGAAAGACAAGACGAAAGAAGAAAGAAAACCCTTACACATCATCATTCTCTCTACCGCTATTGTTTAGATAGAAATTGAAGCTCTTTGGTCGACAACGTTATAGAAGGACTACTTACACACTTGTCCTTCAGATGCTCTATTCTTTGCGCTTTCATTATTCCTCTTGTCAATTGGTCTCAAATCATATCTATTATGGAACTATTTAAAAATGTGCTATGCAACCACAATCTCTTTGACTCCCAAATGCTTAGCGATGACTCGGTGGTTATTATAAAAATGTTCCCTTAAACAATCATTCAAACACCTGTCAGTCTGGCCTACATACGTCTTAACACACTACTTATGTAGACCAGACTGGCAGGTGTTTAAATGATCGTTTAAAAAAGCATTTTTATAACACCCACCGAGTCGCCGCTGGACATTTGGGAATCCACTGTCCGGAGTGTGGTTGTGTAGCACCTTTTGAAAATTGTTCCATAATAGATATGATTTGAGACCAATTGACAAGAGAAATAATGGAAGCGCAAAGAATAGAGCATATGAAGAACAAGTGTGTAAGTAGTCCTTCTATTGTGTTGTTGACCAAAGAGCTCCAATTTCTATCTTAAGGATAGTAGTGAGGGAGAGGGATGACTTGTAAGGGCTTCCTATTTTTGTTTTTCCTCCGTTTCTTTTTTTTCTGTTCTTTGCTTCTTTCCTTGTATTTTGTGCTATTCTCCTTATCAAATTCTGAAAAGTTAATCTAGACGTTGAAGAGAAGAACGTAGTCGAATACACGAGAGTTGTAAGTTCAGCGCGTGTACTTGTCTTCCTGAGTATCTGGTGTGCGAATGTTTTTCTGCGATGTCACCATAGAATATGGTTCATCAACTCGCCCAAGCATCCATTCTATCATTTCTGCAACATTAAAATGACTCTGAAAGTGCGAGCACCTACAGGGTGTATTCACGCAAGTCTTGCGAGTGTTGAGTTGTAGGTACAGTTCCCTGGTTGTGTCCATGTGCGATATATGACCAAATTAGTGATGCAAAACTATCGATAAATTGACTATCGATACAATCGATAGTTTTTCCAAAACTATCGATAGTGCCTCAGAACTATCGATAGTCGACTATCGATAGTACTATCGATAGTTTTTCGATAGTCGACTATCGCTAGTACTATTGATAGTTTTTCGATAGTCGACTATCGATATTACTATCGATAGTTTTTCGATAGTCGACTATCGATAGTACTATCGATAGTTTTTCGATAGTCGACTATCGATAGTACTATCGATAGTTTTTCGATAGTCAACTATCGATAGTTTTTACTATACTGGCAGCTAACGATACTATCGATAGTGCTATCGATAGTCTTGCACCACTATAGTTCGTTACTACTCAAGAAGGTAGGGCGAAGGTAAGACGGGCCGGGGAGGAGGTAGCAGACGGAACGCTAAAGAGAGAAGGAGGTTTCCCCATCTCTTCTCCAGCGTTCCGTCTGCTTCCTACTCCCCGGCCCGTCTTACCCTCGCCCTACCGCTCGCCTCCCCTTCTCCTCTTTTCGCCCAAACATGCATTTTCGTCATTACTGAAAGCTGAACCAAAGTTGGGATGGTAAGTGCCTGGGCTAGTTGGTGTCCCGTTTGAAAAAAACTAAAGCGATAAATAGAGAAGAGGGAGCGACGCAAACTACTAGTGTCGCGAAACTATCCATAGTCAACTGTCGACAGTACTATTGATAGGTTTACGATAGTCGACTATCGATAGTTTTCCGATAGTCGATTAACGATAGTTTTCCGATAGTCGACTATCGATAGTTTTTATTATCGATAGTCAGATTTCTGGCGACTATCGATAGTGCGATCGATAGTTTTGCACCACTATAGTCCGTTACAACTCAAAAAGGTAGGGCGAAGGCAAGACAGGCCGGGGAGGAGGAAGCAGACGGAACGCTAAATAGAGAAGGAGGTTTCCCCATCTCTTCTCCAGCGTTCCGTCTGCTTCGTCCTCCCCGGCCCGCCTTACTCTCGTCCTACCGCTCGCCTCCCCCTTCTCCTCTCCTCGCCCAAACTCCCGTCTTCGTCGTCACTGAAAGCTGAACGAAAGTTGGGATGGTAAGTGCCTGGCCTAATGGGTGTCCCATTTGAAAAAAATAAATAATAATAAATAAAGCGATAAAAAGAGAAGAGGGAGCGACGCAAACTACTAGTGTCGCAAAACTATTGATAGTAAATCGTCGACAGTACCATCAATAGGTTTACGATAGTCGACTATCGATAGTTTTCTGATATTTGATTAACGATAGTTTTCCGATTGTCGACTATCGATAGTTTTTCGATAGTCGCCAATCAATAGTACTATCGATAGTTTTTCGGTAGTCGACTATCGATAGTTTTTCGATAGTTTCCACTAGCCGACTATCGATAGTTTTTCGATAGTTTTCCGATAGTCAACTATCGATAGTTTTTCGATAGTCGACTATCGATAGTACTATCGATAGTTTTTCGATAGTCGACTATCGATAGTACTATCGATAGTTTTTTCACTATCGATAGTCAGATTTCTGGCGACTATCGATACTATCGATAGTACTATCGATAGTTTTGCACCACTAGACCAAATACCACAAGAACTAACACTGCAAACTTCTCCGAAAACCAATGGGTGCGGCGGCGAGCGGTAAAAGTGGTGGTGTTCACCACTCTCGCCGTTTGTTTGTGTTTGTGTGTTGCTACTAACAAACGCACCAATGGGAAGGCTTCAGCCATTATTGGGAACACTAAATAAACAAATACAAAATACAGATACAACACACAGCAATACTGGATGCAATTAGTGACGCACTTCTGTTGGGGTTCTGTGGATATTTTTACAGCGTGTAGTTGGTGAGCCATTTCAAATTTGCGATGAGTTGCTCGCTGTAGGTGAGCAATTTAGCCAGTGCAGTATGACTGCTAGCCTGGAATCTACAACCTACACCACGCAGTAGTGATACGCATGCCAGTACGATGCTTTCTAGATCGAAATGGGCAGGGGTTCGGGCTGAACCCAGGATCCTAGGGTTCTGCAGCGCAAGCTTTCGTTCCACGTGCTCCAAATGGTGTGCGCTTGTCCAGTCGGCCACCGACCCCCTACGCAAGGCAACGCAATGCACTTCTGTTGTATAAACTCAGCATTCCGCTTACGAATGAAATGCGCAGTTTCCCTAAAGGCTTTCATTCCACGTGAGTGACAACAGAATTGCTAAAGGCCAGCCCATAAATGCAGTCTTTGTCAAAAACAATCCTAGCAGCAATAAGTTGCTATTATATTGCTAAATATATAGAGCACCTTACCATGAACAGCCTTGGCAGTCTTCCATGAAGCCAGGACTTCAGCAGGGGAGAATCATTCTGTGTCGTCTCAGCTCACTCACATCAGGATGGCGAAAGTGAATGCCAACATCTAATTGGGAAAGGCTGCAGTAAGTACAAAGATGAAAACACAGATTAGAATATATGATAAAAAATATCATGGACCAACTTGAAAAAAGTGCACAAAAAGACGAGGACAAAAAGACAGGAACACGTAGGACGCAGACTGGTGTACATTCGCAACTCGATTGATTGTACAAAGAGGATGAGAGATCAGAAAGGTTGTACTCGGAGAATGCGAGCTTCAGGAACCGGGATGTGAGGCAAAGATGTCAGGTAGATTGTTTTACAGACACTCTAGAACTAGCAACAGCCTTTCCATGTAGAAAAGCGGTGAGTTCATTCTGATTGAACATCTTGAAATATAGTACCCAAAAAACAAGGAATAAAGGCTAGGAAGACATACACTACATACGAGTGCAGACTCCCAACACACATACATTAGAAAAGAAAAAAAAGAAGAATGCGTTAGGAGCTTTAAGAAAAGTTTGAACAGGTCTAAGGGGGCCGTGCTAATTCACCCATATGCATAATACTGTAAAAACAATTTCCTCGGCAGCTCAGGTAACCGACGGATGTGCGGACACCATTGGTGGCCCCATACTGCGAATAAGAAGGGCCTAAAATAATTATCTTCTATATTTTTATAGTATCTGCTAATTATTGACGTTTTTCCTAAGGATGACATACACGAGTAGTGTAAACAGTGCATAGGTATGTGACAATCCATCGCAGATTTTAGAGAGAGATTGAGCTCTCTTTATGTACTAGCCATCTATCTGTTATATTCACTGACATGAAAATTATGTGTTTTTTTTTTGTTTTTTTAATCGGCTCTTGCTAACAGGTAAATCAGCGCGTTTCACTTGGGCCTGTGCTCGAGCCCTTCCGCATTTATATTTCTCCCTTCTCTGGTTTATGCAAGTTCAGTTTGCGCTTGCATGAGGTCTATGTGTTACTTTCCCTGTCTCCTTGATTTTTTTCGAACTATTTTTCAAGATGTTTCATTAGTACCAGCTCACCACCTTACTACAATCATGCAACAACTAAAAACAATTACAACTTGCACCATTCGCTAAAGGCAATACCAAACGAAAAAACAGGGATTTGGTGAGGTATGTCTAACACTATATACTTACACTGAAGAAAAATATAGATACCAAAAACTGGCGAGACACTACCTTAATTCAGGACATGCTTGTAAATTTCCCTAGAAGCTTGTAATTAATACTTGATAGCAGACTTGTACACGTTACTGAAAAATAGTAAGGAATTACATTTACAATTACTCAAGGCTAAATTGTAATTTATTACAATTACAATTACTTCGCCATAAAAGTAACTGACCGTTACTCCAAAAAGTAATCCGTTACTTTCGTGGCGTTACTTTCAATATTATTGTCCTCAGGGAAGAAACAAAGGGAAGGGGGTTATTCAAGCTCTTATTGTTGCAAGCTGTTCCATTTAATGACCCTGAGTATTTTAAGCAACAGCTGGCTCAAGAAAGTCTCGCCAGACATTTTGGGCTATTTCTTACTCAATATGTCGACTGCTACGCTGAACACCCACTGAACTGAAGCACTGGATGGGACTGCAATATTGTTCCTCATGAATGCTGTATGGATGGTCTGCATTGAGCTTCTTCAGCGAAGCAATGGAAGTACTATTTACCTGGAAGATAAAACAAAGCTTCGTCGTTGCAGCCGTTGCTTGATATAAGAAAGTTTTAGTAAATCGTTCCGATTCCTCCGATGCCCCCAATAACAATATGATACATGCGCAAAGGCGGCAGCGGGGTATCGGATATCGTTATCGGAGTCATCGGACCGATCTACTAAAATTCTCCATTGTCTAAATCGCGAAGGTGTGGAAGTCATCATACATCTAGCCAAAACTAGAATAAGAACTGATTTATGTCCATCTTACTATACCTCCATTTATTGCCAGACAATAGCAAAACATAGTTGTGACAGTAAGGTGATAATTAAATAATAAATAAGGTTTGGCTCG
The DNA here is from genome assembly GCF_016920785.2 of Ixodes scapularis. Taxonomy (NCBI): domain Eukaryota; kingdom Metazoa; phylum Arthropoda; class Arachnida; order Ixodida; family Ixodidae; genus Ixodes; species Ixodes scapularis. The sequence goes on along the minus strand of NW_024610104.1, from coordinate 506,329 downwards.
ATATTCTTCTTCCTTTGGTTTTGAAGAGGTCGAGCCTCGGTTGAGACGTTAGTGAATAAAAACAAAGTTTCTAGTATATAAATATAAGTACTAAAAAAAGAGGACATTCATAACAACTTTGAGCGTCGTTTAAAGCAAGGTAATGTAATCGCACGTTTGCCGTGTGTACCTTTCTTGGTGCCGTTCAAAACCGCATGGAGCACGAACCGACTGCAGTTTACTCCGGTGTTCTCCAGATAGACGTCCGTTGATGCCACGGCCAGCGAAGGGCAGAGTGCTAAGTAAGCCGCGCTATGGCCCCACTCACAAGTTTCACTCACCCCTCAAGCACAGAATATCAAGTCTACGTCAGCCACCATTATGTTTGATTTGTAAAAATATCTGCTTGATATGAGATGCGTCCTGCTGGGGCAAAACAGAAAAAAAGAAGAAAGGAAGACTATTACCATTTTCCAAGTGCTCGCAAAAAGCTGACTCATAAAAGGGTGACTGAGATGCAGATAACCTGGCTGGAATTCACAAATAAAGAGGGCCAACCTTAGAAGTTAAGTAGCTTTTAAAACAAGGTAAAATAATGTGAAAGATGCAGAAAAATATACATCCTGTTTTCTAAAAGAATATGATAAATGTGCAGCAACGAACGAGGATGCTTGTGGCAATAACACCTTCACATGTTATCACATCTCTTTTAGTGGATTTTTGGGCAGACTGAGCGTTGTCTCCTGTTGTGACATTATGAAAATGGTCGTAGTCACTATAGCCGAGAAGGACATTGTTAACTGTTTTCTGTGTACTTACCACCTCGAGCTTCTCGAAGAGGCACAGAATCACTTGTGTCCTCCTCTCCCAGTCTTCGATCGCAAAGAAATAACAAAGGGACTAAAAGAAGCGGATATAACTTGCCCCCCCCCCCCCTCCTTTTTTTTTTTTTTTTTGTAGAAATGTTTTGTTTGGATTTTTTGACATTGTTGTTAGGGACTAAAAAAAATAGATTCAGGGGCTTGGTGTTGTAAAACAAAGAAGGCATTGCGGACCTAAAGAGTACCAAGCCTCCCTTTGCGCTGGTCAACTCGCGTGACACTGCGCTCGACATTACCAAAATAAAAACAATCCTTTCTTTAGAAGGGGGGGGGGGGGGAAAGGGGTTGGTCCTGGAAAAAAATGTAACGGATTGCAAGGAATCCGTTACGTAACAAATGTAACGGAATTACTTTAAAATTACTCGAGAAAATATGTAATTATTCCGTTACTAAATTACTGAAAAATGTAAGGGATTACAAGTAATTGCGTTACTTGTAACGGATTACCTACAAGTCTGCTTGATAGCCTCTAAAAACAGCAGTAGGAAAAGAATAAATGCTTCACCATTTAAAGCAGCCTGAGTGTTTCTGGAGCTGTGAAATTCGTTGCACGTGCGTTGGATCATACAAAACACGTGTACAGCAAATGATATTTAGAGCTCGACATTTCGCGAGGAAAAAGTCCCGGCGTCAAAAATTATTTCGCGGGCACAAATTTTTGCTGTCGGAAGTGGTATGCTATGCATTATTAAGCATGGGGTGAATTCATTGCGGCACCAATTTTTGGCAATTCTTTTCTGATTACGAATCGCGAAAATGAAATCGTTTGGAGACGACTGGGCGGTGGAAGCTACGGGCTTGCTGGATCAATCAATCGCTGATTTTTGTCGGGTCCAGCTCTCCGCATGCAATGGCGTCGGCGATGGAGGGGCACCGCACCGCGCGCTTCCAGACATTCTAGTTTACCAGTAAACAATACCGCAGAGGGAGGCCTTTGGGGAGGCAATCCTCCCCCATCCGCTTTGACCCCCACCCCCGCACCCCCCGTCTCCCAAAGAGTTCCGCCGCTACTGATGAACCTTGAGCGAGTACAGTCCCTGCATCCGGGAAAAAAGAAGAAAAACAGCCTCGCATAACACCATTCGCGCACAATTAATAATACTGGTAAAAGCAAGCGATCTACAGAAAATAACAAGCTTTCCGAACGCAGGAAATAAGCTAGCCCTAACGAACAAAGAAACAAACTTATTTCAGGTCCCGTGCCATGATCTTGGCTGTTGAGCTGATTTGACGAAGTTCCACGTCAACACAGTCGCTTCCGTCTTTTTCGGACACGTTTGAAACTAAGGCAAACTCCACGCATCACGACTAATCGGGAAATTTAACCGTTAGCCGGTCGTGAACGTAGGCATTCAGACGCACACGGCCGGTACGGCCGGCAAACTGTGCGAAACATAGGCTGTTGATTCGATGAGATTGTTTTCGTATCTTCAAAACGTTTCAAATAAAAGGATAAGCAAACCGCATTATAAAACTCATAAAATACACATTAATAATAAATGATTGCAGACGGCATTATTGCCATAATATTATAAATATGTCCTGAACACGTAGAAAAATATTAAATACGAAACTAAGTGTACAAGGGTTCGAAACGAATTCAACAGACATGTATCCTTCCAGAAAACACACTGGGATAACCGTGCGTCTTTAGCCTGGGGTCGAGCGCGTGCCACCGTTCGGAGCGGTCGCAAGTTTGATGAGCTCCCGAGGAGCGTCTGCAACGGCTTTCACCGGCCGTGGTTCATCTGCTGAAATGTCTCAGGATTCCTACCGAGTGGTTCTGCCGTCACTGCCCACAGGTACCGAAGTTTTGAACTCTGTATTTGCGCATTGTGACACCTCCAGACGCCCATGCAAGATTGACGATTTTCGAACACAAATGGAACGCTATGGCGTTCTACAAGATTTGATTGGAGCTGGCCAGTACCAAATGAACCATGTTTGGCTCTTTACGTTTAACTCTCTGACTGCGAAGAGGAAGCTTCTTGCGGCAAAAGAACTGGTCGTGAAAGAAAAACGCTGTTTGCTCATCGACCCTGACGAATGCGAGGTCCGACTACGACTGCACTGGACACCGATTCACATAAGCGACGACGCAGTAAGGAGGGCCCTAGAGCCTTACGGGAAGGTGAACGAAGTGTCCCGAGACACGTGGAGGGTGGAAGGATTCCAGAATGTTCAGACGACAACGGGTTTCGTTAAAATGAACCTCAAGGAGGGCACAACAAAAGATCACCTCCCGCACCAGCTGGTTATGTTCGGAAGCAAGGTCCTGGTCGTCGTTCCAGGGAGAGCACCACTCTGCCTCCGATGCAAGAGGACAGGCCACATCCGCAGAGAGTGCCGAGTTCCCCACTGCGACAAGTGCAATCGTTATGGCCACGAGCAAGAGGACTGCATTCGAACATATGCCACCGTGATGCTGCCTGCTCCCGGGGAAGACAACTCGGAGTTCTTCATCGATGAAGAAGAAGCTGAGAAAGGCGTAGACGACGTCCGACATCCAGTCACTGCTGGTGACCCAAAGGTTGCAGACGGACGACAAGACCACCTAGAACGGAAGAATGACACCACCTTGTCAAGTTGTCCAACTGGTCGAGAGAGAGACCCTGCACGAGAGGAAGACACTTTGGCGCCTAATTTTCAAGCTGGACGTGAAAGACACCTATCCCGGAAGAACGACTACATCTCATCTGATCCACTGGCCGGTCGAGAGGGAGACCTAGCACGGGAGAGCGACACCATCTTTCCAAGTTGCCTGGGAGCTGACAACCCTGCGGCTGGGAACATCAGTCCGGACGTCGACGGTGCTGCCGCGGACCCTTCGAGGGGCCAGTTAACGAAGCCGGCTTGCATGACCGATAGCCATTCGGACACGTCCGAAGACGACCTGGAAATGGATGACGGCGCTGACCCCTCGAAGAGGCCTTTGGACCTCGTAGAGGGGCCGGACTGGACTCCAGTACACGGGAGGAAGAAACGGTGCAAGCCCCGCCCTCCCCCAGGAAATGGACGAGAGCGAACTTCGTAGAAGGTGGTCACTTTCTGGTTACATTCAAACTCCGAACGCTTTAGGTCACGTCTTTCTTAGTTCCACTTTCTCTTTACTAGTGCCAGTTGCAAAGTTATGCATGATGTAACTGCCATGTGAAGTTGTTTGTATGTCACTTTCCTATGCACGCTTCCTCTTCCAATCCCAGCAATGCTTCCGACTAAAAAACCGGGCCCTTCCACTAAAGGTTTAACATTTGGAACCCTCAACATTAGAGGATTAAACTCTAGTCGAAAACAGTACCAGCTGCTACGTTTGCTCCACGAGGAGCAATTAGACTTTTTGGCCTTAGAAGAAACAAAAATGGCGGAGGAAGAGCAGGTGACGAGGGCGTTACAGCCTTTCCTTACCTCGTACGAGGTATGCGTAACGCATGCAGTTGGCACTGCAGGTGGTTGTTTTTTATTCCTGAAAAAGTCTGTCCCCCTTTCAGATGTGAGTGTCATTACCGATGACCATGGGCGTTTTATTTTGTGTGACTTTAATTTGACGAAAGAGCAGTGGAGAGTAATTTGCATCTATGCCCCTTGTAAGGTTAGTGAACGGGAGGCATTCTTCCGAGGGATTTCACATTACATCGAATCTGATCGGATCACTGTACTTCTAGGCGACTTTAATTGCATTTGTGAATCAAGAGACAGAACTCCCTTCAAGCGCGTAAGTGATTCTAGTGCAAATGTGCTGAGTGAAATAATCGCTGAGAATAATTTGGAAGATGTTTTTTACATTTCAAAAAGTACAAAGAAAATTCCGTTCACACATTTTCAGAAATCCTCTCACGCACGACTTGACCGCATTTATTTTTCTAGTGACATTGTAAATAACATTGGATCTTATCACGTAAAACCTGTGTTTTTAGTGACCACTGTCTCGTAAATGTTACAATTGGAGAAAACCAAACCCCTAGGTCAAAGTTTAACTGGCGATTGTGGAAGCTGAACGCAGGCCTACTTAAAGACAAGACTTTTGAAGCTGCAGTGGACGATCTTCGTGATAAAATGGTTGAGCAAAGTGGGATGTGCCCCTTAGAACAGTGGGAGCGTTTCAAAGAGGAGGTTAAAATGTCAGCAATCGAAAGATCGAGCACGCTCAAGTTTTACGCCAGAGCAAAAGAACGAAAACTGCAGCAGAATTTACAGACCCTCAGTGAAACAGAATGTACTAACCCTGGTCAAGGAATAAAAGACATAGAAAATATCAAAGCACAACTCGAACACTTTCAGAAAGCGCGTTATGAAAGTGCTGTGGTCCGCGCAAGAACGCAAAGGTTTTTTTTGCGGCGAACAACCTACCAAGCAAGCTTTGATAGCTGAAAAAAGATATGCAATGTCCAAAGAAATAGCCGAAATCAAAAGGAATGGCAACCTCCCTGCGGATAGCACGAACATCGAGGAAGCGTTTGTAGAACATTACCGAAGGATATTTTCACTCACTTCAGGACGGCACGATTGTGAAATGAAAGACCTCCTGTCTCTTATGCCGAGACTAGACGACAACACGCGGGAATGGCTGGAGGAACCAATCAGTGTTGAAGAAGTAGAAAAAGCAATAAGCGACCTGCCCGGGGGTAAAACACCAGGCCCTGACGGACTTTGTTCAACTTTTTACAAAAAGTTCAAAAGTCGGCTCTGTCCCATTTTACTCGTTGTCATCGAAGAATCTTACAAGAAAAAAATATTGCCGCTGTCTTTCATGAGGACTCACACGGTTTTAATTCCAAAATCTGAGGATAACGCCAAGTTGCGTCGTGTAGAGGGCTACAGGCCAATAAGTCTCTGCAATGTAGATTATAAAATATTTGCGAAAATTCTCAATAGTAGGCTGCAGCATGTAATATGCCAATTGGTAGGCGATCATCAAACATGTGGAATAAAGGGTAGAACAATACAAACAAATATTCACGTAGCGAGAAGCATTTTAGACTGTTGCACCGATAGAAAAGATCAGATTGCCATGCTACAGATTGACCTCGAGAAGGCATTTGACCGTGTGCACGATAAATTCCTCTGGGCCATTTTGCGACATGTTAATATTGGACACGTTTTATATGACGGAGTGCGAATGGCATATCAGAACTGTTCCACACGACTGAGAGTAAACCGTAACGTAACTGAGAGCATTCCCGTACTGTCCTCAGTGCGACAGGGTTGCCCCCTCTCACCATTGTTGTTCGCTCTTTATTTGGAACCTCTCTGTTTGAGTGTTGCGAACAACGCGAATGTACAAGGTTTTCTGTTCAACGCGCTCGAAGTCAAGATATTGGCATACGCCGACGATGTTTCAGTTTTCTGCAGCGATAAAAGAAGTGTGACCAACGCTATCGCATTGGTTAAACACTTTTGCGACGTTAGTGGTGCGGCTGTAAATCTAGAAAAATGCTATGGTTTTTGGCACGGCTCATGGGCTACAAAGCCATGTTTGAAGGAATCAAGTGGAGCTTGACGCCTACAAAATACCTTGGTGTACCACTCCAGCATATGCACAATCCTAGTGTTTACTGGTCCGAAGCACCAGCCGAACTGAAACGGAAGGTAGCACGCTGGCCGAACCAAGACTTGTCAATTTTTGCGAGGGCAACGGCTTGTAACATCTTCCTTGTCGCCAAGCTCATGTATGTGCTTCAAGTGTTGCAATGTACTCGAAGTAGTATACAAAAAGTCCATAGAATCTGTGCTATGTTTGTCTGGAAATCAAGCTGGGAACCGATGAGAAGGGATAACCTTTTCCGTCGCATCCCTTTGGGGGGACTGGGCCTTGCACACCTTTTTGTACGAAAACTTGTGTCACGATTCCTTTTTCTACGAGATATCGAACAACCATTTATGCGCACTGTCATTCAAACAAAATTGGCGTGGCACTTACCTACTTTTTTGGTCTCAAGCTGCGGGGAGCAACCATCCAAAATAGGAATGTTTCTCAAGGAGGTTGTCGATACGTACAATTTTTTGTCAGTTCGCTTTTCTAGGGACTTTTTGTCATCTGTAAGTAGGAAGGGCCTGTCCATTGCCCTGTATGACACTCTTTTCCCAGAGCCCTTGTACCGCGCAGTGCACAGACAAAGCCCTGGCAAGGATGTTCTTTGCCGTGTTAAAAAAATGGCGATCCCGCCGCGTGCAAAAAGTTTCTTCTTTAAACTTCACACCTCGACCCTCCCAGTGAAAGCATGGCTCCACGAGAAAGGTATATTTGTTCCATGGACCACCAACTGCCTACTGTGTAAAACACCTGAGACTATAGAGCATGTATTTATTTCTTGTTGGGACGCCCTTTTGTTTTGGAACGTGTTACAGAGGACATTGAAAAAGGACTTAGAAATAACGTCACAATCGATTCGTTTTCTTCCAATTACTTCTCACGAACGTGTGACGTACGACCTCATAATGCTAGTTGGTCTATACAGTATTTGGTGCTCGAGGATGGCAGTTAGAAACGCAGACCTTAATCCACGGCCAGTTGAAGCATTATTCGTGGAATTTGTAACCCAAATACGCTGTACCTACACAGATCAAGATGACCTGCCTCCGTGGGTAAAGAAATGTGAAAAACTATTTGAAAACTTCAAAAGTCCTTAATGATATGTGCTAAGCAGATGTATATGTAGCCTGAACATGCCATTGGTGAATAAAACTGTTATAAAGAGAAAAAAGTGCGTCTTTAGCCTAGTTTGCTAACGCGCTATCTTGCAGACCGTGCGGACGTTGGGTCGAATCCCGGGACACGCTCTTTTCTTATGTTTTTTTTTTGTATTAGTTTTTATTTTTTTAAATATTTTTTTACCTTTTGGTATTAGTTTTTATTACTTTAAATATTTTTTTTTCTCGCCTACTTGTGTTAGTTTTTATTATTTCTAATATTTTTTTCTCGCCTTTTTGTATTAGTTTTTAATATTTAAAAATATTTTTTCTCACCTTTCTGTATTAGATTTTATTATGTTTAAATATTTTCTATGTTTTTGCAGTCGTCGGCACCGTTCTTTAGGGTAATAATCACGGAGAAGGTGAAAACAAAAAGTGCGAGCCTAAGTTTGAATCGTTGCAGAGCACCCTATTGTTTTGCCGGGATAATTCATAACCGTAGGCAAACAGTACAAGTCCTTTCAAAGAAGAAAGAAATGTAATAATAATGAGCATATTGCGAGCAAAATGGGAAAATGTGTAAGTGGTAAAACTGCCACAGTAATGCAGCCGAAGATTGTCTGAAAACGGCCATCTTTACCCACTGTCGAATCAAAAATACCGTCATTTTAAGGCAGTAATTTAGCTGAGCTCATAGCGCGCTACGTATTAAGCACATCTCTTAATATTCTGACTTCCGGAAAGTAGTATTTAATTTGTTCTGGTAGATCAGTGCTATCCCCCGCGTGCCGCCAGGTTTTATTTATACAGGCTGCGCTCCGCAGTTTTACTTTCTTATTAGGCCTAGACATGTTTTTATTCCTGAGATTCAAGTGCAGCACGGTTAATTAAACTAGCTTTCAGAAATGGCATCGTTCAACGTTGTAACAATTATTTTCGTAGCGTCAATTATTTTCGTAGCGTCAATTTTCGTAGCGTCACAAACCCGGCAGTGTGAGCATCCACAACGCAGTGGTGTTTCTCGCTTTTTTGCGTTAAAAAAGGAATTTTTTTATATTCGCGTTCCTCTGGAACGGTATGTCGTATACCATAAGTTATCAAAGCGACAGGTATCGTTTGGCTCTGGGAACATTCGAAATATTTCTGTTAGATAATCGTAACTACCACAGAAAGCAGTTGATTCCTGCCTGAAATAGCATATTTTCGCACTCAATTTCGTAGCGTCATAAGCAATAAACACATCTCTTACTTTTTTAGTCTCTGGAAAGTAATGTTTATTATTGTTTTTGTAACTCAAAGCGCATGCTCAATCATGCCACTTTTTTTTTTCTTCATTTTTAGGCTCCGTTATACCGCTTTTATTTTTTATCAGGGCCAAACACCTGCGTATACCACCGGACCTTAAGTATAGTACATCAAATTAATCCAGCTTCCTGAAAAAAGTAATGTTCGGCGTTGTAAAATTTATTTTTCGTGGCGTAGGCGGTCATATTCTCAAACCCTCTGCAGCTAATTTTCTTCACCGTATTGTTTTTTCTTGCGTTTTCGCGATAAAACACGTCAGCCTTGCCATGCTGGGATAAAATACCCTAGCGTCGGCAGTCATTTAGGAAGGATTGATCAACGCAAACATTTCCACTCGCTATCCATGAATTGCCACAGTTTGTCAGAATCTCAATGACTTGACTTCCCAGTGAAAAAGGCGAAAAAAATAAAACGATGCCGGTCAATAAACGGACCTTCCATGACGGGGCTCGCCAGCTTGAACAGCAAAGCGCCGATGCCGGCCAGTCACTGAACTTCCATGTAAATACTGGCCATCAAAGTATATATTAGCTTTCACTTCACAAAATAATTTTAATTTTTGTGATTGTTTTCTGTTCAGATAAATTCTGCATCACGGTTAATATGAAACATGCACTTAACGCCAATGTCAAACCCGTCACATTGTTTTTTCTTTCTGTGTTGTCTCAAAATTGTCACTAGCGATGTTTCAGACTAAATGAATACCAGGTTTTCTTCTCCGCCAGCTCTGCATGACAGACAATTTACCTCGTTTCTTCATACTGGCTACTGCATGTCAGGAACATTGGTGGTTTTGATAGAACCGAATTGGATGGACATCTCAGAATTCTAACTTATTAGTTATTACACTGAAGGCGACACGTACTGACACATGTAGCGATGTAGGAGTGTGATAGATTTAGAAATTCTTTTTTTTTTTTTATTATAAGCACGACCACTGATTCTAACCAAGTATACTTAATCCTAAAGTTGATTGAACGGAAATTGTATAACCAGATGCACCACTCGCCGAAAGTAACTCTGTCAAATTGCCACAATATTTCAAGATCCGTCCTCCAAGTCATACCTGAGAAAAATGTATTTTTTTTTTTATTGTTCGGCTAATATTGGTTAAAACCAGTTACCGGTAAATACTTCACGGTTACGCTTACGGTTACGTTTTGTTTTTTTGTTTTTTTTTTAATTTTAAATAACAATTTCGTTCCCGTTACGGTTACTGAAAATTTTCGTTCCTAAATGGTTTTCGGTTTCGGTTACGTTTAAATCCCTGCTTTGCGTACCTATATTGATAAAAGCCCCTGAAATTGCCTGCATGTGCACCATAATAGAATGTTCAGCATGCAGGCATAAACAAGGAGACCACAGGAAAGCTGTCAAAGATACTGAAATGACACTTTCCGATTGTGTGTACATCTAGCTGTGGCATCGAATTAGTTCTTGTTTTTGTTTGTTTTTATGTGGAGAAAATTATATAAAAAAGGTTATTTCACAGTTATCAAGCAATTATTTAAAAAATAATTAAAAAATAAAACGTAGTTTAAGCATAATAATGAACAAGTATTGCAGAGTGCGTAAAAATGCTAGATGGAATCAGATGGCGATGACTTGCACAAAAATCGCCGTGATGTCGCCTTTTTGGCGGCGCATATCAGCTGGCTGTCTTCTGCGGTCTGAGCTTTGATCGACGCAGCAGCCCGTACGTACGGTATCGGGATGGATTGTTTGCAACTTGATATTTCAACCATACGCTTGAAAGTCTTCGGCATCAGGTGGCTGATATGATTTTCCTTCGAACAAGATATGGCAAAGTATGGTTTGTGCAAAGCGGATATTTTCAGTCTAGACTTTGTCCAATTTGCCTTTTAACCGAATTTGACAAGGAATGGTTTGTTCGAACCGCATATTGTGTGTCTGGAATTCCTTCAATTGTACTTTGAACCGGACTCCAAAAATCACGGTTTGTGCGAACTGGAATCTGTCTGTCCGGATTTCCTCCAATTTGATTTTGAACCGGATTAGGAAATTCACGGTTAGAGCGAACCGGAATTTGCCTGTCCAGAATTTCTCCACTTTGACTTTGAACCGGATTAGGAAATCACGGTATGAGCGAAGCGGAATTCGCCTCTCCGGAATTCCTCCAATCTGACTTTGAACCGGATTTGAAAATTCGCGGTTTGTGCGAACCGCAAACCGCCTCTCCGGTGTGACTCCGGTTTGATCTTAGTCCGGATTTCACTTTCCGAACTGATTTCAAACCGTTATTTTTTCTAGGGATTTGGGGAGTCACGTGACCTCGGGGGGTCAAGTGATCCTGCAGTAACCTTGGGAGGGGTCGCGTGACCTTGGGGTGACCTTGGTTACGCCGACGGCGACGCCGCTTCAGCCGGAAACGGGCGCCTAAGAGCTGCGCTCTAAAACTCCGAACGGGTGCCACAGAATAGCCATTGAAGGGTTAGGCTCATTATTCCTGCGTGAATCACATTTGTTAGAAGTGTTCGCGCTACGGTCATTCTTTATTCCTTACCTCATTTGTTGTGGTTTTACGGCAAAGGGCAAAGGCAAGCTCCGTGTGCCGCAAAGGTGCATCCGCCAGTGCAGTCTCTCCTCATCTGTGCCCAAAACCAGAACTTCTCCAAACTGTTCCTTTCATGAAAATCATGCTCCGTACACGATTCACTCCAAGTCAAGTCGACATGACGCAGCTCCCATTCTGCTCGGCAGCCGGCTACTGCTGCTTCTCAGGCATCATCTTGTTGCCGCGTGTGTGTTTGGTGTCACACTAACGACGACGACCCACAGACAGCCTCAAGAACAACGCGCAAGCAATCGTGGATCTGGTGGCCTACCCCAACTAGCTGCCGATGCCCGGTCTGTACCAAGAACAATCGACGACTAGAGTGGGCGTTGCGTGCCAAGGAAGGTTAAAGAATTAACCTGCTCTCAAGCGATTGAAATTTTCAAAAATTTTTACGTGCCGAGACCTCAACGAGATAGCTGAAAGCTTCAAATTTTTCACAAAGGTTGTGGTCGGTTTGCCTTGCTGCATACCCGACCCGGAGGAATAACACGGAGCCAACGGTTTCAACAACAAGAAACTACATTTAATTGGACATGGACAAGACGATTAACATTGCTACCGGCGGTGCCGGAGTCCAGGCAGCGACTCTCCGTGCGCCGCCTCTGATCTGCCTTATCAAAGCGGCGCATCCGATGTGCGCGTGGCTGGCGTGACGTCGCCGCCACGTGGGAAAAGTTCGGCTTGAGCCTCGCAGTCGGGCAACTTGGCTTAGGAGCCGCCAGGGTGCCCACACGGTTCAGAAAGAGGAAAGTTGGTTCAGGAATTCATCGTGGAACTTGGGCAGCTCGCCGATAAATGCAACTTTGGCGACATGTTAGACCGCGTGCTACGAGACAAGATAATGTGCGGAATTGGAAATATCGACGTTCAGAATCTTTCCAGGCCCAAGTTGACATTGCAGGAAACTGAGAACATCGTGCTTGTGGCGGAGGCGGCGAGACGTTAAGCTCATGAAGCCTTCAGACGTGAAGTCAGAGCCGGAACTGCACAAACTGGTGGGTAAGCAACTACCGTCACGCCAGTACAGCCTGGAAGAACGTGGACCATCGCTAGCGTGCGAACAGCAAGGAACACTCCAAGATGGCCTGCACTTTCAAGAATGCGAAGTGTGGAAAGAAGAGACAGCTCGCACGTGTCGCTTTAAGGGCAAGTGACAAGAGAGGACGTTCGCACTAACCGAAAACTCCGCTGAGGACGGCGACACAGCATTCTCCTCACATCTGCTGTCACTGAAACAAAATCCGATCAGGGAGAACAAGATCGTCGGTCCAGTTCAGCGCAAGTTCTCTTGGGGCGGAGTCGACATTATCATGGAGATCGACACGGGATCACCTGTGTGCGTGATATCCTGGGACGTTTACAGCCAGCACAGGGAGAGTTGGCGAAGACTAGCCAAGACTGGCCAAGTCAACCCTGAAGTTGTCTTGCTACTTGGGCCACTGCCTATTGCCGGTAAGCTCACGCTTCCTGTTTCGTATGCCGACAAGACCGTCACAGCGTCGGTGACTGTCCTTCACCGGCCAGGACCATGTTTGTGTGGCCGAGACCTGATCTAAGCACTAAACAGCTTGGGAACTCCTGTTCTCAGTGTGTACAACTCGAAAAGCCAATGTAAAGGGGAGGATCTGGATAAAATCTTGACCGAGTACGAAGATGTATTTGAGCCAACGCTAGGACTGTTCGAGATTCCACCCGCACACGTGTATGTCAAGGAGGGGTCGGCTCCAAAGTTCTTCAGGGCTAGACCTCTTTTGTATGCTATGAGGGACAAGGTTTCTGACAAGCTCGACAGGCTAGTAAAGAACGTTTCCAGTAACACACTCAGTGGGCCACTGGAATTCTGACTGATCCGTCCTTCTTCGTAACCGGCACGATCGGGGTTGATCGTGCCGGTTACGAAGAAGGACGGATCAGTCAGAATTTGCGGCGATTACAAGCTAACCGTGAATGCGGCATGCGTTACAGAGCAATATCCCCTACCTGTCATCGATGACCTCTTCGCCGCTTTCAACGAGGGAGACGTGTACAGCACGTTGGATCTTCGCGACGCTTACAATCAGATTCCCCTTGACGAAGAGGCTAAGAAACTGACAGTCATCAATGCCCATCGAGGATTGTTTTGTTACAACCGTCTGCCGTTTGGAGTGTCTTCCGCGCCCGCTATTTTTTCAGCGTACTATGGAGACTATGCTGAAAGGTATTCCAGGCGTGCAGGCGTATTTGGATGATGCCCTGGTGCCAGAAGAGAAAGAAGATGGTGGAAAGGGCCTCAAGGCGGTTCTCAGGCGCTTCCGAGAAGACGTGTAACAGCGGTATAAGTCGCTATTCTACATATTATTTTCATAACGCGGTTTCTGAATCAAGCGAAGAAAGGCAAACTTTTACGATAAATTTTGCGAACCTCGTTGCCTTTTCAAGAATTGTCGAAATTGTGTTTGCCTTTAATAATGACTCCTTTTGAACTGCAATTGCACCCTGGCCATTTAAGCCGTTACTAAGCAAGTTAACTAACAGATTTTGGTTAATTATTAAACATAGCAAATGGTTATTCACCCATTTATTGTCCACCGAGCCCTAGAGATATAACGAAAGACGGTATCCACATATCTGCCACATCCTTTTTTTTTTTTGTAAAATATGTAAAGGTCTGTAAAGAGTAAAACAAAAACACCGTGTATGTCTGCGTGAACCAGATACGCCCACTGTGGAACCATGCGTCTTTCCCTTCGAAGACCGAACTCAGGCGAGACTTACCTGGTTGTCAGGAAGCAGCTGTCGGTTAAATGTATTATTATGAGCGTGTAAGTTTCAGGTGGTTTACCTTCAAGAGGATAATGCGCTCCATATTGTAACCATGTAAGCGCTGCACATTTTAACCATTATTTCAATGCCGTGCAGTAAACTATAACAACTTTTTCCTTGCCTGATCTACGTGTGCTTATGTTTTCTGCTCAAATGAAGTGAAATAGTTGCTTGTTTTTTTTTAATCTTATAAAGCATTACTTGTTCAGCCCACGGTGTCTCAGTTTTTGGACTTAAGTTTAATGTTAAAACGCGTGATTAAAATTGTCACGGCTTATAAGCCATTTCTTACAAGTGAACGTCGGGTGATCCTCGGATGGTCGTGGCAGCCACGAAGAAATAGAAGATTCTCACCCCTTTGCGACCGTCGCTTGGGTGGTTCGTCGCATACATGGACACAATAATGAGTGACAAGTGAAGCGAGCTGATTAAGGTCAAGAAAAAGAAGACGGGCAGAAAAGGAGACAGAGAAGTTAACCTGGGGTAGTAAAAACGTACTAAAACAATCTCGAACTTTAGTATGTGCCGTTTCCTTCCGTTACAAAATAAGATAGGGAAAAAAAAAAAAAAAACTGCTTTCGAGTTTTAGATATCCCTTTCAAATATCTAATGTTCGGCATTTGCGACCAAGGAAATGGGCATTTCATTTAAAATGCTCACCACCCGACAAACCGAAACCGCTTCTTTAAAGTCGCAATTGTTTTTATGTGAAGGAAGGGTAATGTAGCTTGTACCGTTCAATACATTGAAGCATCATGTTGCTAACGATCGTGCCGCAGCGTAATTGATGCCGCGGTACGACCGCTGGCAGGTCGTAGCTGTATCAGAAATCCTATGTGCACTCCACCAAAGCGGCACCAAAGATTCATATTTTCGCGCGTGCAGCCGCACATGCGCACACCTTCCGGATAAGGCGCCGGACGCGACACCTGTCGCGATCAATACCACGCGCTTCAGGCCAGCCCCTTCGGTCCCAACACTACCCAAGTATTGGCGACGTGCGCGACCGAAAGCGTCGCTGTGGTCGGCCTTCCACGATTGGCCCAAAAGCTGACTATGATGTCGGAAAGGGTATACCATCGACGAAAATAAGAGGAATGAAAGAACTTTAATTTCGACGGTGTTGGCAGTGTTGCTTTGAGAGAGCAATGATTCCAGGCTTCCACCATGCTATTTACAAACACCATCGAAATTGTTGTTCGCAAGGTAATGACGTCACAAGGGGGAACCATAGGAGGGCGCCACCAAAACATCTCGCCGCTAATTCTAGTACACTGTACTCGGGCGCAAGCCGAGCTTCTGGCCGCCCCGCCGCCATTTCCAAGGTTCGAGCGCGCTAAAATGCGCTCGCGCGTTTTTTTTTTTTTTTTTGGAGGTTACAAAAACACATCTTACTGGAATGCCTGGGGAGAGGGAGAGGGGCCGTCCCTGTGGTCCTCGCCCCCTCCCTCCTCTCTTGTCACCCGTCACGTAACCCGTAGCCGCGTGCGAGCTACACGCTGATAAGCATCGAGATCCGGAAGGGTGCGCCTAGCAGCCGCTTTTTTATTTGTCTGCTTGTTGTCAGTTCCAGCTCGAAATTCGCGCGTCCACCTGCTTCGATCTGTCGCCTAACCCTGCGGTCTGATTAGGATGTCTCTCGACAACGTATTGGATGTGCACCAAAGCTATCAGTGTTCGAAAAGTCCTACGTCTATATCGGCAACAAGCGATATAGACGTCACCTTCATTCGTGACATTTCTGGTGGAGGTGCGGGGTACAAAACCCGTGCAGCGTACCCCTAGAAGAACTCGATCAGCAAGCCCCATTTCCCCACGACCTTCCGTTGAAGACTCGGAGCATCGAGCCAGCCGCCGTATTCAAGGGTTGCCCCCGGAATTCGGTCGACTGCCGAAGAAGACCAACCAGTCGACGAAGCCGACAATGGACCCCTAGTCGTCACAGACTCTGACCGCCGCCCCCGTCGTCTACCTCCCCGTCGCCCCTCGTACACCGACGTCCTTCCACGGCGAGATCTACGAAGACGTCGAAGATTGGTTGCAGCAATACGAACGGGTGGCGCTGCACAACCAATGGACTCCGGAACAGCGTCTGCAAAACGTCTATTTTTCCCTCGAGGGAACGGCACGACACTGGTTCGAGAATCGTGAAACCTCGATTACGTCATGGGACCAGCTGAAAGGAGAGCTCCGAGGGACGTTCGCCAGTCCGCACCGAAGGGAGAGAGCCGAAGACCTCCTTCGGACGAGGACGCAAGGCCCCAACGAAAGCGTCACCAGCTTCGTTCAAGACGTCCTGCGACTGAGCGCTTGCCGACCCACAATCCACCGAAGACAAGAAGCTGCGTGTCCTTATGCGCGGGGTGAGGGACGACATCTTTGGGGGCCTCGTCCGCTACCCGCCGATCACCGTCGAAGCGTTTGTCACGGAGGCTACGAAGATGGAGCGCGCCCTCCAAGCACGCGCCTCCTACTACCAACGACATCCCGGCGTCGTTGCCTCCACACTGCTTAATGACGACATCGGCGTCACGACATCGGCCGTGACGTTATCCGAGACGTCGTCCGAGAGGAGCTCCGGAAGCTGCTCCCCGCTGCTGAGCGTCCGGCGTCGCTGTCAGTCACCGAGATCGTGCGCGACGAGGTACAGCGGGCCTTGCAGCCTGAAACTCCCGTCAACGAGCAAGCCCCTGAGGAACCGCGGCTGACCTACGCCGCCATGGCCAGACGACCGCCGCAAGCTCCCCGCCAAGCTACGGTGCCACCACGACGTCAACCTCCAGCGCCACAGTACTCCCAACGTCGCGAAGAACGGCAGTACGTGCGCCCGGAAAAACCAGCACCCAGGAAAACTGACGTGTGGCGAACGGCCGACCGACGCCCACTTTGTTACCATTGCGGGGAAGCCGATCATGTCTACCGCCGTTGCCCGTACCGGCAGCTGGGGTTACGAGGCTTCCACCCCGACGACCCGCGACCACGTTACGGAGAGCGACCTAGGGACATCGACGAATACCTCCGCCGTTCGCCATCCCCAGGACCGTCTCCCCGCCGCGGTTACCGATCGCCATCACCGCAACGCCCTGCATCGCCTCATCGTAGGTCCCGCCGAGAGAGCCTGTCTCCCGTGTCCCGCCGGGAAAACTGAGTGCGGCAATACCGGGAGGTGGTATTGCCGATGACGAACGACGCCAATATCCTCCACAAACGTCGGAGGGCTCCCACACTAGCCACGAGACAGATAGGAACGACGGTTCTTCGACGGTGTCGAATAACCTCGACGTTACCATCGACGGCCACGACGCGAAGGCGCTCATCGACACCGGAGCAGACTATTCGGTTTTAAGTGGGAAGCTCTCTCGCCGCCTTCGGAAGGTGATGATACCGTGGGAAGGTCCGAAAATACGAACAGCCGGTGGACATCTCATCACACCAGTGGGAAGGTGTACTGCGCGCATGGACATCCACGGAGAGACCTGCCCCGTGAAGTTCGTCGTCCTCAAAGACTGTTCGAGAGACGTCATCCTTGGCATGGACTTCCTCTGTGAGTACGGTGCAGTGATCGACCTTGGAGCAAACAGGTTGACGCTGCGAAAGCCCGTCCCTACTGAAAAAAACCATTTGGCGCCCATATGAAAATAAACGGGTCCATACCGGTAACCGTTTAACCATACTGGTCACCAGTTAGTCAAAGGGGTCGCCCGTATGGCTCAAAGGGGTCCCCCGAATGAGCCATAACGGTCACATATTTGGTAAACGGGTCGCTCGTCTGGGCAAATGGGCGACTCGTTTGGGCAAAGTTGTCGCACGTTTGCTCAAACCGGCGACCATGTTGCAAACTGCACCGGTTTAACCAAACGGCTCTCCGGAGCCCGTTTGATATTGAACGTACAGATCGGCGGCGTGGACACGCCTAACGTTTCAGCCGTGGCAGCCAATGTTTTCCGGAAGGCTGGGAGCGCCGGTTCATCGATTTCAGATCGTCCGCGTAAGGCAAGTAATTATATTTATATTTCAATTGCGCTGATTTTCGATTGTACTGCAACTAAAACTAACACCTTTTTTTTTGTTTTGCGTAAACGCATGACGTTGGTGAGCCGATATTTTTGACAGACCTTTAATACTTTGTCCATCTTTACTTCCTCAATTTACTTATTCAGCTCGAATCTCTCTCGCAGAAGACGCGACCGCGTGAAAGAATCTACGTCTAGACTCCGTTTCACTTTAATTCAAGACGCAGCGAAGGTAGCACGCGTACACGCGGCTGCAAGAACATCGAGCATTGCGAGAGCACGCCCGCCGTTGCAGCACTCAAACTACGAGCTTGCGCTGAGTACTTTCTTCGCCCCGCCGCCATTTCCAAAGTTCGAGCGCGCGCGCGCGCGCGCGTTTGTTTTTCGGGACTACAAAAAAGCATCTCCCTGGAATGCCTGGGGAGAGGGATAGGGGCCGTCCCGGTGGTCCCAGCGCCTTGACCTCGCCCCCTCCCTCCTCTCTTGTCACCCCTGTCACGTGACCCACAGCAGCGCGGGAGCTACACCCTGATAAGCATCGAGATCCGGAAGGGCGCGCCTTGCAGCGGCTTTTTCTTTGTCTGCTTGTTGTCAGTTGCTGCTCGAAGTTCGCTCGTCCTACCTGCTTCAATCTCTCGCCTAACCCTGCGGTCTTATTGGGATGTCTCTCGACAACGTATTGGATGTGCACCAAAGCTATGAGTGTTCCAAAAGACCCACGTGTATGTCGGCAACGAGCGATTCTTCAAAGAAGTCGCAAATTCTCGCGGTTTGGTTGGGTTCGGCAAGTGACAGCTTGTGCGCCCCATCGTGTTGAAACTTCCAAGGAGCCGTTCCCTCTCGTTTGTGTTTGTGTGGTCGTCCTGCTTTGACCGTGTCGACAAATATCACGGATTACATCTTTCAAGTCCGCTATTGTTATGGTAAGTGCACTGCAACCTACGTGTTGGCAACGATTGACCGTTCTTCTACGCGCACTCTTGTAGATTATCTATAGAATTATGCAGCGCCTATTCGCGCGGCAGCCAGGAGAATAATTTCCCCGAAAGTCTACCTGTATAGTATTCACAGATCGCTGGCACGTTTGTACTTGTCTACAGAAGAGGTAATAAACTTCGAGGAGAATCGAAAACAATCTTTTGTGTCGGTTTTCCTGTCCACTTACAAGCACCTACGCGAGTGCATTTGTTCTACGTGTTTTCTCCATGTTATAAATAACGTTTATGAGTTTCGGGAAGTCTTAAATATGTTTAAGATAACCAACCTCACAGACGATACCCATTTAGGTCTAGCGCATAATTTGCCAATTCGAATGACACGTTCAAACGTGTGGTCACGTCCCATGTCGAACGGGTACTCGTACCATACGGCACCCGTATCAAACGGGCACCTGTATCAAAAGGGTACCGTTTCCAAACGGATTTTGGCAGCAGCAGCGGCGACTGTGCATATCTCTGATCTGCTTAAACCATTTCAGTCGCTGTATCATCACCCTGGTACTCGTGCTTCAAGCCCCGGCTATCTTCACTTCGATTTCCAATCACCTGCTGTTTTCGACAGACGGTTACAAGACGCCGCCAGGGTCAAAGCCTTCAAGATACGACGCGGCCGGAACACCATCATTTGGCAGCAGCAGCGGCGACTGTGCATATCTCTGATCTGCTTAAACCATTTCAGGTTGGAATTTTATTTTACTACTCTGTGAAATTTTCATATTATTCACGTTTTGCTGCTGCTGCCACAGCTTTCTGTTACGCTACCCTGTTGCTGTTAGTTGCCCGGTCTTTTTTCCTGTGCTGGTGCCATGCCTGATACTTGTCCGTGTTGTGATGATGAACTGCAAGTTGAAAGTAACTCGTTGAAATGTGTAGAATGTGGCTACTTCTACCACCTAGGAGCCTGTTCCGGTGTTACGGACGAAACGTTTAAGTCAAAACGGGAATTCTGGCGTAACTCCTGGCGTTGCCAGACGTGCCAGACGGCGAAATCGAGGGGCAGTCAAAGCGGAAAACAAAAACAAGATGATTGCAACATAGCAGGTGTACTTGCTACTATAAACAGAAAACTAGACTCCCTTGTGACATTGCAGGATACGGTTTCGGCTATCGAACAATCCGTGAATTTGATGTCCGCTAAATACGACGAGGTTCTTCTACACATGCGGCAACAGGATGGCGAAATAAAGGATTTGAAAAAACGTGTAGCTAACATCGAAAAACGCGAGAAGGACGTGAACTTAATTCAAATGCAACAGGACATGAATGCCCTTGAATGGCAAACCAGGAAGATGAATTTGGAAATCCACGGCATTGCGGTATCTGAACGCGAAAACTTGCTGAGCAAGATAAACCAGATGGCAGATAAACTGGGCGTACCCGAGCTATCCGAAAGTGATGTCGTGGCTGTACATAGGTTGCCAGCTCGGCCAGAAAAAATCCCTGGTATTATCGTTCGTTTTGCGAAGCAGGCCACCCGAGAACAGTGGTTTGACAAAAGAAAAACACTTAATCGCACGGATGAGGATGGGTATATCCTTGAGAACATGACAAAACAAAACCGTGCTCTGCTGTGGTCAGCAAGGGAATGGGCAAGGCAAAGTAACTATCGCTATTGCTGGCATAGAAATGGCAAAATTTTTTTGAGGCGAAAAGATGGTGATGGAGTCATTCTTATCAAATCTGAAGCAGATCTCGAGCGCTTGAACTAATTCTTTGATGATGTTTGTGTGTTTCATTAACGTTAATGCCGGAACAAAATTATTTTTCGGCCTCCGAACTTAAAACCTTTATTGTAACAGAAAACGATGAGTCACTTAAATGTTTTCATTTAAACACCCGATCCGCTCGGAATAAAACTGTTGAACTTGGTTTGCTTTTCGATTAATTTTGTTTTGAGTTCGATATTATTATGTTATCGGAGACGTGGTATGCTGATCAAAGTTGCGCTTTTGAATTACCTACGCATCATGGGTATTTTTTTAATAGGACATCCGGTCGCGGAGGAGGGGTGTCCTTATTGATTAATAAAAGTTTTCGCAGCGAAATGTTAGGGGAATACTCGTGCACCAATGATGATTATGAAGTGTTATCCTTGCTTGTGGACAGTAACATTGTGTCAGTCTTTTACAGACCACCAGGTGGAAATCTTGCGGCCTTTTTTGCTTTCCTTGATTCCTACTTTAGTTTTGCTAATGACAATAGGTATAGCATTATTGCGGGGGGTGATTTTAATATTAACATACTCGCGGATACCCCAATCAGCAGACAAATGAACTTGGTAATTAGCAGCAATGGTTGCACAAATCTCATCACGTCACCGACGAGAATAACATCAGAATCATCAACTTTGCTTGATTTACTTATAACAAACTATGACTCGGCACGTACAAAATCAGGAGTGATATGTACTGATATTAGTGACCATCTGGGTGTGTTCATGTGCGTGACAAAAGTAATCAAGAATAAGAAAATTCAAGAAAGTGTTTCTTTTCAGAATATTACCACAAGCAGCCTTTCCGAGTTTAGACACAAACTTGCAGCCTTTGACTGGAGTGAAGTCACTCAAAAAGAGGATGTAGATGGCGCTTATAATTTGTTTTTAGAACATTTTCAGCAGTTGTATAAACTCTGTTTTCCTTATAAATCTGTTCGATTCTCTAAGAAAAATCGTAAGCCTTGGGTCACTTCAGAACTTATAAACAAGATTAATAAAAAAAATTACTTGTTCAAAAAATTTGTAAAAACAAAAGATTCAGAAAGCCTTAGAGCGTTCAAATCCTTTCGCAACAGGCTTACAAAGGAACTCAGAAATGCTAGATCAAGATACTTTCAAAATTACTTTTTATCAACATCACACCGAGCAGATATCACTTGGAAAAAACTTAATAACGTTCTAAACTTGTCACCTGAATCAAAACCAATTGAAAGAATCTGCTTAGGTAACGTAGAACTAACAAAAAGACGGCTGGCAGATGCTTTTAACGATTTTTTTGTGAGCTTGGCACGAGATAATCCCGACGAAAATGCTTGTGTGTATATTGAACACGATAACAGTAGCTCTCTTTTTCTTCACCCTGTCGTAGATACGGAGGTGACGCAGACCTTTTTGTCGCTAAAAAATAGTAGCAGCTGTGATGCCGACGATTTTCAAATAAGTCCGATTAAATATGTAGTTGATATAATCTCTCCTTGTTTGATGCACATTTTCAATTTATGTTTTCTGTGTGGTAAGTTTCCTAAAAAAATGCAGATCGCAAAGGTCACTGTTCTTTATAAAAAAGATGACAGGAATGACTTGGGAAATTATAGGCCCATTTCAATTTTATCTGTATTTTCAAAGGGTTTCGAAAAACTTTTGCTAAATCGAATGGTGCATTTTTCTGATAAATATAGTTTGATCACACCATCGCAGTTTGGATTCCGTAAACAGCTGTCTACAGAGCTCGCGTTGCTAGAACAAAAAGATTACATTTTTCAAACATTTGAGGATAAAAAAGTTGCTCTTGGTGTTTTTGTGGACTTTACAAAAGCTTTTGATCATTTAAATCATGATTTGTTAATAAAAAAACTAATGAAATACGGATTCCGCGGAAAAGTCGCAGCGCTCATTGAGTCTTATCTTGCGCATCGTCAACAATACGTATATATTAACGGGTACTCCTCTGACATTAAACCAATCGCATCTGGCGTTCCACAGGGCAGCATTCTAGGTCCCTTTCTGTTCAACTTGTACGTTAATGATATTGTTAACATAAATAAAAACATTAAATATGTCATTTACGCTGATGATACCAGCCTTTTTTTTACAGGATATTGCTTTCACGACCTTGTAATCAGTGCTAATAAAACTTTAAAAGATCTAGTCAGCTGGAGCGAAGATAATGCTCTAAAAATTAATGTTAGCAAAACCAAGGCCATTCTATTTCACTCCAGAAATAAGAGCATTAATATTACATGTGACATTATTTTAAATTCAACTAAGGTCGATATTTTAAGTAGCTTTAAAACACTGGGTGTTATCTTCTCAGAAAGTATGTCATGGGATGAACATGTTCATTACATTTTATCAAAACTGGCACGGGTTGTTGGCTTACTCTACCGTCATCGCTCTATTTTTCCGACGAACGTTAAATTAATGCTTTACCATTCGTTATTTCTTGCTCACATAAATTACTGTCACTTAGTATGGGGAAATACTACGCAAACAAACATACACAAAATTTTTATGCTCCAGAAAAAAATTATTCGAAACATCTGTAACGTTCCATATGATCACCCTAGCAAACCACTTTTTGAAAATTTGAATCTGATGCAAGTAAGTAGTTTTTATAAGTACCGTCTATGTAGAACTTATAAGTCTCATGAGCAGACAAATGTTGCAAATCTTATTCAATTAGCTTCTCTAACACCTAAAGTGACGACGTACCTAACTCGCAGCGTAGAAAATTGGAGAGTTCCAACTTATAGGACAACGTATGGCCAACAAATGATATCTTATACCCTTCCTAGCCTACTTAACTATCTTTCCGTAGCAAATGTGCAGCTATCGACGACTTCAAATAAAGGTCTTCGATTGTTTTTTTCGAATTCCGATGTGTAAATTATAAAGATTTGTAATTAATTGTTTTGATTATGTTGTGTTTATAGTTAGTTTACAAGTTGTTCCTTTGGATCACGTGAATCTATTTTTGCTTTTCGTAGTCACTTTGAGCACAGTCGTGCCATATGTATTGTTTTTAGATTCTTCAACCATTCAAATGTTACTTTTGTGTGTGTTTATGTGTGTATGTTTTTTGTAACTAATTAATTTACCACATCGCCGCTGTGTGCCAAATTGTGTGGGGGCCGAGGGCTAGTCAAGCTGCTTGATGCAGCTTTTTTCCTCGGTCTCCATCCGTCATTGTATGTGATGGAAAATAAACAATTTATTATTATTATTATTATTATTACCCGTATCCCATAATCACGTTTGATCCAAACGGATCGACAAGTTTGATTCAAACGGGCGACCAGTTTGCCACCCGTTTGAATTTCAAATGTTTTTTTTCAGTAGGGGTGCTACCTCTAGAGGGATCCAAAACGTCGCCAGCCGCCGTCCGAGTCATTGCGGACCACGTGAACCTGCCGCCACGGTCGAGTGTTCTTGTGCCCGTCGTTACCGACGCAGTTGCCAGCGGGAAAGTCCTTCTGGAAGGCAACGTCCAACTGCTTCTCGGAAGAGGAATAGGCGTCGCAAGGGGCGTAGCAGAGCTGCAGGATGGACGTTGTGTGGTCCTCGTGACGAACTTTCGACCGGAGACGCAGCATCTCACGAAAGGTGCCACTATAGGATACGTCGAGGAACTCCAGGCCGACGCCGAAATCGCCGCGATCTCCGACGAGCCCTCGCCATGTCAGCCGTCCAGTACAGTGCCGCCACAGCTCGACGTTAACCCCAAGCTCAGCACCACGGAACGACGACAGCTCGGAGACCTCCTCGCCGAGTTAGGCGACTGCTTTGCGACGACGTCGAGGGTGCGCCAGACAACAGTTGCGAAACGCCGCATCATTACCAACGAGGACGCGCTCCCTGTGCATCGGCCGCCGTACCGGGTCTCCCCAAAGGAACGAGAGGCCATTCACGAAGAAGTACAGGAGATGCTCAACGACGACATCATTCAGCCTTCAAGCAGCCCGTGGGCCTCTCCTGTCGTGCTGGTAAAGAAGAAAGACGGAACGCTTCGATTCTGCGTTGACTACCGGCGGCTCAACGCGGTCACGAAGAAAGACGTGTATCCGCTCCCCCGCATCGACGACACGCTGGACCGGCTGCGCCTCTCCCGATACTTTTCGTCGATGGACCTTAAGAGTGGCTACTGGCAGATCGAAGTCGACGAACGGGACCGAGCGTTGCCTTCTCGGCTCTGCGGGTGGCAATATACGCAGACGATGTCTCAGTGTGGACCCACATGGGATGCTTAGGCAAACAAGAGGAAGCCCTCCAAGCGGCACTCGACATCATACATGCATACTCAATCGAAGTGGGTTTGGCTACGGCACCAGACAAAACTGAGTTCGTCGTGGTTCATGGGGGCAGACATACCAAAGAAGCCGACAAAGACAACATCAGCTTATCAATCGGTGAGCAGCCCATTGCTCGCAAAGTCTCCATTCGATTGCTCGGAATGTTCATCGACGAAAAACACGCAGCAAACTCCTGGTATAGCCGTACTGTCGCAACCACTAAACAAGTTCTACACGTCCTGCGCAGGATCTCAAACCGTACCAGGGGGGTAAGAGAACGCGAACTTCGCCAGTTTGTCACCTCCTTTATTCGCGCGAAAGTGATGTATGGTTTGCCATACCACCCCGTTTTCCGGACGCAGCTTCAAGCCCTAGAACGTTTCAACCATGAGGCAAGGCGAATAACCACTGGGCTCCCTCGTTACACACCACTAGCAGCTCTGAAAAGCTGCAGTGGCATTAATGACCTCACAGAGGTTTTTGGGACACACCTTCACACACAAGAGGTCCGCCTTCGATCCACGCACGCGGGCAGACACACGCTAGCCATGCTTGGACATGACATTACCAACCTTCCAGACCTCCCATAACTGTCGCCGCCCTGGGAGCACATCATGCTCACTGATTCCACACCGCTGTCACAGCATATGCCCCTCGAGCAAGTAGAACGAAGACGAACATTCGTCAAGACACATGTCAAGTGGACCCAAACCGCCTGCGTGGAAGAAGATATCCGCATCGCCTACACGGACGCCGCTTGTCCTCAAGATGGAACGGATTTTGCCACGGCTTGGGTTGAAACCACTACGTCAACTCAGGGGCAACTCTATCACGCCACAACAGAGCCCGTCCACAGCACGCAAGCAGAAATGCACGCTATCATTGATTATGTTCGACTGGCAAACGATTCCTCCAACAACAGCAACACCAAGACCCATTTCCACGTCTTTACGGATTCTCAAGCTGCACATCGGGCTTGTGCGGATGTTCGGCACACCACCGTGGCTGTTGAGCAGCTCAGACTCTTTGTGCAACACTTACGTGCTCTCGGGCACGACCTCACGATACACTGGGTACCCGGACACTCCGGAATACCCGGCAACGAAAAAGCTCACCGCCTCGCACGCGCGCTCTTACTATCCGTGCAGGCCAGAGCAAGATCCAAAGATGCAGTTTGCCTTCCTCACAAACAAGTAGAGTCCCGTGCACTACCACCCGACCCAGCGAGGAGATATTCAAGGCACGGCACTACTGCAGAGCCTACCTCTTGGCTACCGCCAATCCCCTCCTTACACCCTTCCCTCCTTCTAAACTCTTCTCTCGCCGGCAGCTTGTCACGCTCCGCCAAATTCAGACCGGGACAATCCTCCCCCCTTACCTGCTACAGCGGTTCCGTCAGCACAGCAGCAGCCACCGCGAAAAGGGCAGTTGTGCTGCTACCACCAACCTTCCTGGTGCATGCGCATTGTGCCATAAAAACGCTGATCTGGAGCACCTGCTCTGGGACTGCCCGCTATACTCGGAGCCCCGAACCCGCACCTTGGCTACCATCCAGCAGAGTTTCAGGCCTACCTCGCTGCATGCCTGGGCCTGCCCGGACCCCTCGTTCCCCAAAGTGACCGCTATCGAACTCTGGCGATCGCTGCTCGCGTACATCCAGGACCCTGCAGCTCCCCCTGTCGGCACGCGGCTTCAAGGCATTCAGCTCTCCACCACTGAGCCCAGACAAAACACCAGGCCTGAACCTACTGTACATCTATCCTCTGACGCCGTCGCACCAACCGGGCCAACAGAGAAGAATGGAAGCCCCCTGTCCCCCGCTCCTGTACCCTAAACCCTTTCACCGCAGCATTTCTTAATGCAAAAAAGTGAAATAAACGTTCCTACCCTACGTATAAAAAAACAGTACTTGCTAAAAGGTTGATTCGCTAAAACGTGGCGGTTCACTAAAACGTCATTCGCTCATGTGATATGAACCCGCGAAAATGAGCTATAACACGAAAGTGCTCACACCCTCCATTCTATAACGATCCCTCACAAACTATATATAACCTACCGAGATGGATAGAAATATTTATTAAAAATCTAGAGAAGGCAAACATCAAATTGGACGTTTAGGGATTTATACAGCGTAAGGTCGGTTTTCCAGGATTAGGCGACACTGGTTTACACTGCAGATGAGCAATTGTACCGCTGCAGTAAGACTGCTAACCTGGGGTCTTTAACGTGCTCACGTAGTAGTGATACACGACCGCACGCCGGTACGATGCTCATCCGGATCGAAACGGGCAGGGGTGGGGCTCGAAACCCAGGATCTCTGGGTTCTGCAGCGCGAGCTTTCTCTTCACGCGCTTTGAGCTGGGTGTGCGCTTTAGCCCACTCGGCCACCGATACCCACCTGGAGAAGGCAGCCCGAATTCTCGGTGTGGGTACTTCGGGGATACTTCAACGAAATTTGAAATATTCCCGCCGTGTTCAAAAATAGGTTGAATATGATCCACAATATCCGTAAATGACAATCGCACGTTTCTATTTTGATCCTGGTGGCTGTATTTTTCGTTATAAACTGCCCACACTGGCAAGCGCTCGGAGAAGGCCCAGCTTAGAGCACGTCACATCCAACGCAATCGTGACGTAGGTCCTCTCAAGACAAGCAAAGCTACGGCGAGGCTGACGTCGAGAGGATCGCCTAGTCGTTCCAGCCACCGAAGCGGCTGCTTTTGTACGAATTTTGAGTGACGGGTTAATCTTATATAATCTTCTAGGGGGACAATAGCGACTTCTGCGACACAAAAAAGGGATTCTCGAGAAGAGAGGAGTTCCTCCTTCTCCCCTTCTCTCGTCGTGGCCGGAGACGAGACAACCTCCGTCACTAGCTGTCAAGGTTCCTAGACGAGCATTACAAACGAGGCGTTAGCGACATCCACCAGCTGCTCTTTGCTAATCGTTTAATTCGTTTTAAAACTCCTTTTCAAGACTTTTTCAAGATATTGGTATGTTCCATGTGATACTGCTCTTTTAGACACATATAGACCAAAAAACAACCGCCGAAATTTTGTTGTAGTATCCCTTCAGGGAAGGGTAAGCTGGAGTAGGGAAGTTTAGAGGAAAGAATGACATACATACACATCACACGTGCACGTACTCTAAGTTGGTCTAGAATTTCAGTGTCCCCGACGTGTTTTTGTAGCGCTTTCAAAATTATACACTAATACCACCGAGTGTTTTCCGGCCCAGGATATTTGGTGACGTTAATTGGTCTATGTGTTGTCTCCCTTACTCCGCCCCTGTCTTGCGGCGCATTTTCTCAAATGTGGTCTATGGTCAGAAGTTGCAGCGTTCTTCTCGTGTCTTCTCGTTGGGAGCTGTATTTCACGCATGCACACAAAATATGCTAATAATGAAGCTAAATAATTGTACCAAATAATTAGCGGACTAATTTTATTAGACTAATTTTATCCACGAACCAAATCGACCACGAACTAAACGTTTTATTTTTTATACGTGGTGCTAACTATTCCCGCCGTATATTTTTAAGGCAACAGGAACAAAGCAGCATAGTGAGGGTGCCCTTCAAACGACAATAGTAATAATTATTAAAAACTGCCGGACTTCCGCTGGAATCTCTGAGGCACGGTGGAGTAGTCGTCACGATAAAAAAATCTAAAGAAACAAAATAAATAGCCCAACGGTCGTCGGCGGCATCATGAAGCCTGCCGGAGTGCGGAGTATAACGGTCTTGCAATAGGGTATGCGTTGTGCATTCGTTCTTTTCTTTTCTTTTCTACCATGTCGAATTCTGACGCCATGACTCTCTACCTCCTCCGTTCCAACGCGTTGTTCGTTATTAAATTAGCAAATCAGCTTCAAATAAGGGTCGTAACACCCTCTAGGGTAAAAAAGCACACAAAAAACAAGGAACATTTTGAGCAGCGAGAGCAGCACGGCTGCTCCTCTTCTTATCAAAGAAGACGCCGTCCGAAAATCCAGCGGCTCCCTTTTTCTTTAATTTACTTTCTAACTTCATTTTGTTGTTGGGTTCGACTGCTCACTTCTCTGTGACGATGCCGTCTGTGGTCATACGTTTTGCTTTTGTTTTGTCACGCAGTGGTGTGGTCCGACCGATCAACCAACGAGTTTGTTAGAATGGTGTCACGAGGTATAAAATGGCGGATCAAATAAAAATACTAGATGCAAAGGAGCGCAGCTATACTCGTTTGACCCTCGGCGCTTTATTCCTCCAGAGGCGAGCATCGCAGTGCCATGGGCTTTAACCTGTGCCGTCTTCATGACGCCATAGAAGACCCTCTTCAAGCAATTAATTTGCTTCAGCGCTTGGGCCTGCTCCTGGTTCCTGGGTTTTCGTGCGTATGCAGAGTGCGAAGCTGCGATGACAAGCTGCAAGTCGGCGCTCGATCTGCGGATGGCTACACGTGAGGGTGCGGAGTGTGGATGACTCGTGAGGTATCCAAGAGGACGCCGGTCAAAGTTAAGTGCCGGGGCGAAATCTCGGTACGAAGTGGTTTCTTTTTCGAAGGATCGCACCTGACGCTTCTCCAACTCATGAAAATCATTCTCCGGTGTCAGAGCCTACCGTTCGCCGTCATTTAGTGGGAGACTGATGTTGCAAGTAAGACAATAACTGATTGGAGGAGCTTTTGTCGGGAGGTTGTGGTTAATGCCGTCTTTAAGCATTCAGACATGATTGGTGGCGACGGCGTGACTGTAGAACTAGACGAGAGTATGTTCGGTTGGCGAAAGTACCATCGCGGGTATTTAAGGCCTGGCCAATGGGTTTTCGGTGGTGTGGAGCGTTGCAGCGGGTGCTGCTTTTTTTTTTCCCGTGGAGACCCGTGACGCTAAAGCCCTGCAAGGGCTAATACCCGAGTTGGTCCACCCTGGAACAAGAATAATTACTGACTGTTGGGCTGGCTATCGCAAGCTTGCAGATGAAGCTCGCTTCACGCATCTCACCGTCAACCACAAGCTGTACTTTGTCGACGCGAACACTGGTGCGCACACCAATACGGTGGAGGGCACCTCGGCCCACGTCAAAAACTCTCTTCCATCTGGACGGTGCGAGAGTCACGATTTCGCTGGTCACCTTGAAAAGTTCATGTTTTGGAGGAGAGAGAAGGCGCGCGGTAACACTAGATTCCAGTCGTTCGTCGCGGTGGCCGCCAAAATCGGCAGCCCCGACGCAGACAGTGACGTTCCCTCTAGTGCGGAGGACGAGGATTCTGACGGCCCCGGTGACTTCGAGCGATCCGCTGCGCTGCGCCCGTCGCTTGTCTGCGTGCATAAAGACGAATTATGCGCCAACCGCTTGTCAAGTGCTCGTTATGTCAGTTATAGGTTCTAGCAGCGGTCTAAACGGCCCTTTTCAGGGCCCCATATTTTACAAACGGAGCTGTTTTCCGAATGCCGCACCCCGTGTCTCTGTAAAAAGTTCACAGGAAAAACCCAGCCAAGGTATGTGGTCTCCACTTTGGATATCGCGAGTTATGATTCAAATAAAAAATTGTTCTTGCTTATTTCGCACCTTCGATCCCAATAAATGCCCCCGTTGCAGTCGTCTCGCGGTGCTGTTGCTTGCTCAATCGCCGTCGGCGTGTCTCAGCTTCGTCGTCTTTGCCTGCGGCGCACCGGCGAAGGCGGTTGATCTAACACACCGCGTTCGGCTTTGGCTAGCAGACGGCGTTCGTAAAATGGCGTCAGCTGTTGGTGACTTCACGCGGCGGTACAGTGCGTGCTTCCATTCATTCGGCGTTCGTTGCCAAGGTGACGGCGAGGAAAGCAGGCGAACTTTATGTTCCGGAAGAACGCTGCGTCGCAGCGATACCAGGTGCGTTCTAAGGCCCTTCCCGCATGCTTTTCAATGGGCGGAAGGCGAACAAAAAGAGTTCGAAATAAGGACTTAACGCAGAATGCTGCCTTTCTCCAGCGCCTCCTAATTTGACGAGACTTGCACGAAATGCATGTTTTTAGAGCGGAGCTTGGAGATAGTTTTTTTTTTTACAAAACATGGGTCTAGAGTATTAATGTGCCACAAATTGCATCTTGCAGGCGCAATCGTCCACGCTTTATTTTGGGTATTTACTTCACATCTTTTACACGGGGAAGGCGCGCGCGTGTGGCGCTTAAAACACCAATCTCTGCATTCTCCTTGATGCTTGGGTAATTTAGAATAGGCCTATTGCACGCGCTGCCCACTTGAGCGGCACACGCTTGGCGGCCCAAGGATCACAGTATAACGTTACAACTAATCAAAGTTTTTTTGTTTCTTTTTTTCGTTTAGTTGCAGTTTTTGAGAAAACAAACGTAATGTTCAAGTTTACGTGTTAAGAATACGTCTGAATTCTCCTCCAGCTCGTTTTTTTTTTTTTTTTTTTTTAAGAAATGTGTTAGCTTTTTTTGAAGTTTATAGATGTTCACTCAACATCACGTCTAGGCGTTAATAGAAGACAGGTTGGCTAAAATTTAAAACGGGAAGGAATGTGGGAGGAACTTTTAAAGGCTGAAGTACTAAAACAATTTACTGCCAAGATAAATGCTGATTAAATCATTGCTTGTGTAGATATAAACTGATGCTATCCAAAAGTTTGTCTCAGGGGCCGGATACGCGACTTGTTGCTCTCTCTAGATTAGAAAAAAATAGTAATTATAAACGAATAAGAAGTAATTGAATAAATCTAGGTAATAATTTAAACATAGACCTGAATGTTAGAGTAAGTGTTAAAAGCCTAAAGACGATAAAGACACATACTTCAAATGAGGATTTAATATTTAGCTAATTATGACATAAGCACACCACTGTGACCAAAATAACTCCAGGCATAAATCAAAGCTCCTTGGAACTTTGGCATGTTTGAAGGGAAAATACCACAAATTAAAATCATAAAACTAATGCTTAAAATACACAATAGTTTTAACAGAGGACACAAAGCGCAATTTAGATGAGAACACAATGGAATATTTTGCATAGTTACGCAGACATACAGTCCCCGGCCATATGAGCTCCCCCGGCCGAACGCCGACCGGAGCAGCAAAAATCCCGCATGGGGCGCGTCGAGCGTTGCCGCGTTCTGGGAGCCGGGCTATTGGGATCAAACCATTCCGTTATCAAAGGGTGGACGCATAGCTTTTATCGGGATTCCGCGTTTTGGAACGCGAGTCTGAAGCACGGCCGATTACGATCCCTCTTCTGGTTGTAGGTTAACGCAGACGGCTTATCAAAATTCTTCAATACATAATATCTCTGACGTGTTATATGCTACTTTTTTATTTGCAAAACCGGTTTGTCATTTTAGATATTTCCTACCCGAAGAGTAGTCCTACGCACAAGCCCCCCCTTTCTTACAATCTTTCTTAAACCTAGACTAGACAATGACAAGCGATTTTGAAATAATTTAGTTTTTCTATAAGGATATGCTATAGATATGCTATAGATAACAGAAAGAAAATATTTGTGTCGAAGCAGAATAAAAATTCAGACGCTTTTCATGAACGCGGTTTATCGAGGAGACTCCATTGTTCTGCGCTCAGTAGCGTGTTGCTTCGCCAAGGGTAATACTCTACACGATGACTTTGCAAATGGCCTCCTGGTCGGTCACTTCTCGCTTGACGAGGGATCATTGTTGCAATGCCTAATATCATATCAAACATAAGGTGTTTACATTTGTAAGCATCGATTTAACACTGCTGCTTTATCTACGCCTAAGGCAAGCTCCAGTTTATCAGCAGTTATAACATCATCTTCGAACACTTGGGGCCAACACCCGAAAACGGCAATTCTAATGGGCCATGTTTTTGTGATTCACACTTCTAAAGGCTGGAATCCCAATAAAAGCTATGCGTCCACCCCTTTGATAAAGGAATGGTTTGGTTCCAATAGCCCGGCTCCCAAAACGCGGCAACGCTCGGCGCGCCGCGTGCGGGATTTTCGCTGATCCGGTCGGCGTTCGGCCGGGGGAGCTCATATGGCCGGCGACTGTACATCAGGGGAATCAAAATAATAATGCTGGTGATGACAATTTTGAATGAATAATATGCAGAGACGACCCGCATTCCGATGTTTCTCTCGTTCTTTCTTATAACTTAGCTAGCGTATTTAGATCGTGTCGTGACACCGTTTCCTGGGTGTTTCCCCAGGGAACGTTTCCAGCAGCCTGGGTCTGCTGGAAGCGGGCCGCGGGCTGGGTTTTATTGAAAATACCGCCATCAGCAGCTGGTCGAGCGCAAGACTTCTCGGGCCGGGGTTCGGAGAACCCTGATGTAGACACTTCAAGCGATGCCTTGCTGACTCCAGTGACTTGACGGCAATAATGCTCCTGTGTAACAGAGCCAGGAGATACTAAAATGTTCCTAATTTTTATGGCACTCATTAATGTACAATATCTGTGTGCTTCAAGTTCAAGGTATGGCAACTGGCAACTATTTTCAAGTCGAGTTGCTAAAGGTTCAGGATTGGACCACGGTTTCCTTAGTTCGACCTTGAAGTTTGTGGGAGAAACCACAGGGACTGATTTGGGCACTGAGAGAGAGTGCGCAAAAAATGCAAGGGCACTTTAATCCAAACACTTATAAAGCTTTTTGTAAGAGTTGTTTATTGTATAAATTTAGAGGATGCGCGATCTTGGAAAGTCGATAGTCACATGTATAAACTGTTAATAGGTGGTGGTTCTCAAATATATATGTCTCAATTAACCTGCGTGAGCCTTACTAACCTGGCGCAAGCACGATCGTCACACTGCTTAGTGAAACCTTTGTTTTTGCATGCGACAGCCACCACGACCATCACCCCTGCAGCATAAACTGCAGCATGCAAATAAGCATTTTATTTAAATATCCACCTCCGATAAGAACACCTTAGGATTCTTTAACCAATATATAAATAAAAAATTCCACGCTGTTATATAAAGCCCGTGGAGTGCTAGGGTTGATTGCATCTTACCAAATCTTGCTAGAAAAAAAAAACAACGCTCTGAGAACACACTAGCTGTTCGTTAAATTAGACATGCCCGTTAAAAGATAAAAATGACCAGCTGCCGAGCTCGTGTGCCCTTGGTTTCCAGCGAAGACGATGGTGCCCAAAGTGTTCATCGACGCAAAGGTTACCGCCAGGACGATGAATTTGAGCCCGGCACCATAAGCGAACTGAAAAAAATAAAATAAAACAACTTTTGGAACTCGCAGATTATGCACCGGGCACGGTATAGATGCTTTAACCGCGCGCCAGATTAAGACGCCATTGCCGACCTTCTCTGTCTTACCGAGATTCCGAGCCACCAAATACGACCTACATGTAGCTTCGCCAATACTGGAAACTCCTCCGAAAACCTATGGGAGCGGCGGCGAACATGACAGTGGTGCCTCTAGCG
The DNA here is from genome assembly GCF_016920785.2 of Ixodes scapularis. Taxonomy (NCBI): domain Eukaryota; kingdom Metazoa; phylum Arthropoda; class Arachnida; order Ixodida; family Ixodidae; genus Ixodes; species Ixodes scapularis. The sequence continues at coordinate 471,760 of NW_024610104.1, read as the reverse complement.
GTCTCGGAGTCTACGGAAGCAGACGTCGCAACGAAAAAGTAATACCTGCACGACGTCCTCGAGCTTTGTCACCCCAACAGCAGAAAGAATTCATTACGGTCAGTCCGCTTGCAAAGCGGAATCCATTGATCGTAACTGCTACGACAATGAAATAACAAAGCGCGCAGGAACAAAGATAGAGCAGTCTATTTAGAGGTCTCAAACGCCATTCAGGGAGACCACACGCGTTTGAAGCGCATCTGGGAAGCGGGAAAAAAAGGCGTTTAGCTACTCGAATTACGTCGTAAGAAGTTACAGCTTATCTGTTACAAACTGAGTTCTCACAATTTCTTACCTGAATAGGTGTTTATAAAATGTGCGCGAACAACATGTTAAAATTACCAGAGCAAGCGCACCACCCTCTGCACCATTACAAAAACCAAAAGTAACTGGAAAATTTACCGTGCAAACACTTTCCGAACTTTGCAGAAAAGATTGGGTCCCCATCCCAGACGAAAATAAAAAGAAATGAACAGTCGCGAACAACGGCGAATGAAACGAAGAAGTTAGCAGACAATACAAAGATACAAATCACTCACCAAAGACCTGAGTGATTTGTATCGCTCAGGTCTTTGTCGTCGCACGGTCGCACATAAAACCCGCGTTTCTCCTACCCGCCCGCTTCCTCCTCTCATTATATGTATTTGGTTCTAACTAAATAAGCTATATTAATGGTGTATTATTCATATCTACTTTGTTTCAGTTAGAAAAATGAGTTTCACGGCAACTAGAGTCAATAAATGAGCTTCGCTTAGAGTATCGGCACTCTCTTCCCCGACAGTGTTTGAACGCCGCCATTTTGGTGCTTGTGCAGAGGAGGCGCAACTGCCGATCGTCATGGTTCCAAAGTGTGACATCCTCAGCATTAGATTCGGTGTTAGGAAGCTCATGTAATGTTGCTTTGCTTTGTCGCAAACTGTTTAAAGTGGAGGACGGAAAAGCGTTTCTTGTGATTCAGATAAAGCTTCAAATAACTGGCAACCATGATTTTAAGCCACAATAAGGCCAAGTGTCGCTACTCTGAAGCGTAGCTTATTTAATGACACTATTCATGCTCTTGTTCAAGAGGCTTGTAATACCTGGAGGGGCCATGACGTAAGCCCCGTGCATTCCACAAGCCACTTCCTTTTGACACCTGCCTCTTCCTCATTGTTCCCGCTTATGCCAGTAAATTAGCTACGGTTCAGAGTAACTACACTTGGCCATAATGTGGCTTAATATTATGGTTGCCAGTTATATGAAGCTCTAACTAAAATCCCAGGAAACGCTTTTCCGTCCCTCACAAATGTTTAAACAACCCGCGACAGAGCATTGCAATATTGCATCAGCTTCCTAGCACCGCATCTAATGCTGAAGAAGTCGTACTTTTGGATCATGATGATCGGCAGTTGCGTTTGCTCTGAGCAAGACCCAAAATGGCGGCGCCCTAAACAATTTTGGAGAACGGAGCGCCGATACTTTAAAGCTCATTTAGTGACTAGGCATAAAGGGCACTGGGGAGTATTCTTTTCCTCTTCGTCTTCATTGTTTATTGATTTCAATCACATCGAATAATGAACACATTATATCACGCTACGCTTGTGTAATTATTTGTCTCAGATTTATTAGCCTGACCCAGTACTTAAACCTTTCATTCATCGATAGTAAATCTTCCAATATATTTTTTAAATGTGAAGGTATAAAGACACGGAGATTGATGATGATACAGACGCCAACGCCGCCCTCGGAAGTTTTTTGAACATTAGAAAGCAGCAGTTTGTCTGCCATCCGCCAGGTAGCGCAACAAAACACCCAAACAGTTTTTAATTGTTTTTAAAATTAGCTAAACTCTACACTTATTAAGAAACCAAAGCAAGATCGTTGTGAAGATTGAATACATAGCAATGTATATCTATTCCAAACAATAAATATTATTAGATGCCAATAAATCTGTTTGATGTTTAAAAAAGATATGCGTCAAAAACAGGTAAGTTTGAAGGGCTCCTGGAACGTTTTGACTTTGAAAATAAAAAAAGCCAACGTCCACCTCTTGGGCAACCATTGTAGCTCTAGATGTTATAAAAGATTTTATTATAGTTTAATTATTTCCTTAGCGGCATTTGAAGTACCATGACCCGAAGCACAAAAAAGTGGTACGTTTGATATAAAATATCTAAACAAACAAATTTTACACAACATTAATTTTTTTTTTGCATATTACCAATTATAAGCACTACATTTGTAGCTAATTTCATTGCCCTAGCGCGTGTCATTAAAACATATTTGTGCTGAAAAAATGTCAATTTTAGGGCAATATTTGGAGGGATCAAAAAAACAAAGTAGTGCAAATACCAAAAAAGTGTATCGTTACATTCTGCTCCGACATTATCTTAACAAAACTGCTATATTGGAACCGTGTTATCTTTAATGGATCGTTCATAAAACATGAACTAGCGGAGCAAGTGAGGGTCCGCGCCATCATATTCGCAACGCTACAAATGCGCATGAACAGTAAAAACCAACACATACATAATATCAAATGAAAGAGGATTGCATTGCCTTTCGAATGACACCAATTCCACAAAACAGCATTTAAAAGGAGATGAGTAATGACCTGCCAAAAAGTACCCACACTGCCACATTCAGTGGGACCGTGGCCTTAATCGGCCAACTTGTGCCAAACAAAAAAAGTAAAGAAAGAGCGTCGAGGCAGCAGAAGAGCAGGCGGCGAATCGGTAACGTGACAGAGAGTGAGAGCGAAACTGAATCGACAAGGTCGCTGGCAGCTGCTTATAGTTCTACAGTGCGCCACCATCTCGAAAGTTCGACAAATAAGGTTTGAGCGTCACGCGCTCGGAGCGAGGATGAACCGGCGCTTTCGAGAACAAGAAAGCAGGGCGAAAGTACGTCTGGTAGAAGAATGAACGCGAATCATCTAGAATCCCGTGACCGAGCGTTGCTTTTTCGGCTCTGCGGGCGGTAATATGAAGGGCCTGCCCTTTTGTCGTTCATGTGTTTGGCTCCTTGTGAACTTCCAGGAAAACGTGATGACGTGTAGACTTGGGTTTCCAAAATTCTAGCTTGAAAAATTAACTACCTAAAAAAATGAAGAAATAATTTGTTTTTTTTTTTGTTTTTTGGGTGGGGGGGGGGGGGGGGAGCGGTCAGGTGTCCTATTTAGGTGGCTGGGTGTTTTCTTTTTTTTTACTAAAACCACGAGATTGGAAAACACAAAAATGACACTCAGGTTTAGATGTTGAGTTTGCAAAACCCAAAGTAGGACTGGCGCGGGAGTCATAATAAAAAAAACAAAAAAACGCCGAGGTTAAAAATTAATTCACAGTAATATACCATACGAATTAACTTTAATACGAATTCAGTGATAAATGAAACGACTGGCCAGGCAAAGATTCTGGGTCTGTGGATAGCCTAATTTAAAAAGTTCGCGAACAAACAACGAGCTTTGAGCGAAAGTAACAAGGCGTTCGTTTTTGCTGTGTTTGTCCGTCCATTTTCGTTCCTTCCTCAAGCTTAATTATCTCTACCAACCCGCTTGTTCTGTCCTGAGATATTAATCGCTAATATTTTGCCTTTCTTCAATTAATTAAAAAAACTTCGCGCTAGAAGCGCGAATGAGGTTGTGCCGATTTTGATGCGTAGAAGAATGACGCAGTTGTTTCTGTTCCCTCGTCACTAACTCGACAGCGTTTCTTCGGTGGACTCGCCGGCGCCACACATCAAGACGACTAAGTTACTATTCTTCGTATTATTTTCATAACGCGGTTTCTGAATCAAGCGAAGAAAGGCAAACTTTTACGATTAATTTTGCGAACCTCGTTGGCCTTTTCGCGAATTGTCGAAATTGTGTTTGCCTTTAATTATGACTCCTTTTAAAACTGCAATTGCACCATAGCCAATTAAGCCGGTTATAAGCAAGTTAACTAACAGATCTTGGTTCATTATTAAACATTGCAACGGTTATTCACCCATTCATTGTCCACCGAGCCCTACAGATATAACGAAAGGCGGTATCCACATATCTGCCACATCCTTTTTTTGTAAAATATGTAAAGTTCTGTAAAAAATAAAACAAAGACACCCTGAGTGTCTGCGTGAACCAGATACGCCCCCTGTGGAACCATGGGTGTTTCCCTTCGAATACCCAGCTCAGGCGAGACTTACCTGGTTGTCAGAAAGCAGCTGTCGGTTAAATGTATTGTTGTGAGCGTGTAGGTTTCAGATGGTTTACCCTCAAGAGGATAATGCGCTGCATATTGTAACCATGTATGCGCTGTGCATTTTAACCATTATTTCAATGCCGTGCAGTAAACTATAACAACTTTTTCCTTGCCTGATCTACGTGTGCTCATGTTTTCTGCTCAAAATGAAGTGAAATAGTTGCTTGTTTTCTTTGAATCTTATAAAGCATTACTTGTTCAGCCCACGGTGTCTCAGTTTTTGGACTTAAGTTTAATGTTAAAACGCGTGATTAAAATTGTCACGGCTTATAAGCCATTTCTTACAAGTGAACGTCGGGTGATCCTCGGATGGTCGTGGCAGCCACGAAGAAATAGAAGATTCTCACCCCTTTGCGACCGTCGCTTGGGTGGTTCGTCGCATACATTATGGCGCACCGTGAATTCACGAGGGCGCCCATCAAACCATTCGGCCAATCTTGGCCGCGACACGATCACATGGTCGTGTTGCCGCGGGGTTGATCGGGATCTCGAATTCGGCTCCCGACGCGCCGCTTTCTCTCCTAGCCACTGGAGGGCGCTGCAGGCGCCCCCGTGGCAGGCGAGGAGAAACCTCCTCGCCCATCGATAGACTCGGTGGGGCAGGGGGCGAGAGGCCTCTAAGAACTCCGGACGAGACCGAGACGCAGGCAGGCAAGTGGGTGGCGACCGGATCTAGGATATCGCGGGACGCGAGGCCTAGGACTTCTTTGTGTTTAGCGTTGGGCTTAACGTGCGCTTGTAACTATTTGTGTGATGTAGTTTGTATTTGTAGTTTATATTGAGTGTTTTGTAGCGTTGTGTGTTATTGTACCAATAAACTGGGAGCGGAATCCCGCTCCCGTGAAAGAACCAGGCTGGACTCGGGTTGTTGACGGACCACGTGGGAAACGGCGAATCGGCGGCGGTACGCGATTTCCTACAACATGGACACAATAATGAGTGACAAGTGAAGCGAGCTGATTAAGGTCAAGAAAAAGAAGACGGGCAGAAAAGGAGACAGAGAAGTTAACCTGGGGTAGTAAAAACGTACTAAAACAATCTCGAACTTTAGTATGTGTCGTTTCGTTCCGTTACAAAATAAGATAGGGAAAAAAAAAAAAACTGCTTTCGAGTTTTAGATATCCCTTTCAAATATCTAATGTTCGGCATTTGCGACCAAGGAAATGGGCATTTCATTTAAAATGCTCACCATCCGACAAACCGAAACCGCTTCTTTAAAGTCGCAATTGTTTTTATGTAAAGGAAGGGTAATGTAGCTTGTACCGTACAATACATTGAAGCATCATGTTGCTAACGATCGTGCCGCAGCGTAATTGATGCCGCGGTATGACCGCTGGCAGGTCGTAGCTGTATCAGAAATCCTATGTGCACTCCACCAAAGCGGCACCGAAGATTCATATTTTCGCGCGTGCAGCCGCACATGCGCGCACCTTCCATATAAGGCGCCGGACGCGACACCTGTCGCGATCAATGCCACGCGCTTCAGGCGAGCCCCTTGGGTCCCAACACTACCCAAGTATTCTAGTACACTGTAACTGAGCTTCGGCTTTCGATAGTGTGCAGCAGAGGATTATCGAGCCAAGAGCTAGGATGCAACCAACATTCGTACAACAGCGGTGAAAGGCAGAGAAGGCCAGCCTCATCACCATTGCCACCGGGTATCCGCGGCCTGCACGCGCAACGGGCACGCGCGGCGAGCCCGTTGCGCTCGGGTTCCGGGGATTCCGGTTATTAGTGGCCGTTTCTGGTGGTTCAACACACCATTTCAACTTTAGTAGATGTATTTTATGTGCCAAAATGCACCAAAGTGCTCGCAAGTTTGTTTTTTGTACGGAATATCAAACTTTCAAACTTTGAATTGCTCCGTGAAATTTCGTTCAAGTGGAACGGCACAAGAAACTCTGTACGCTGTAGTGAGAATTTTTGTGCACTGACTCTTAAGATCTTTGACGGAGAACCAAAAAATATTCGTAGAACCGGAAATTTTGTTGATGCGGCGCCCGTTGAAGCGGGTTTCGACTGTAGTACCATCATGGAGTCACATCATTTGACGTGAGGAAAGGCAACAATACGTAACCAAGCGGTACAGACCGAGCATGCTAACAACATGAGAACCATGTGCGAGCACATTCCTATAAAGCAGTGTTATGCTTCAAAAAATATGCACGCGAAAAAAAAAGAAAAAAAAAACTACTTGTACTAGTAAATTTTCAGTATAGTGTGCTTCGAAATGCAACTAAAACTGTTGAAGCTGCGCTGCCTTGGGAATGTCGGTAAAATTCGTGTAAGACCTGGATTGGATTTTCATGGCCAAATACCACTGGATTCCCACTGTTGCCAGATGAAGACTTCCAAAAATTGATTTGTCCGCAGATATTGCCGCAGTTTTGCAGGCATTGCCGCAGTTTGGCACAATTTTTCCCTTTGGGTGCAGCAAGGTGCAGGGAAGCATGACTTTCATAATAAAATTACTTTGGTGTTTTAACTAAAATACAATGTTGAGCGAACCAAACCATCCCATTCTCCTCGTCAATTTTCATGGTATACTGCGTCTACCTTTTGAACAGCCTAGGTAAAGAACTTGCCAAGAATAATGAAAACTATTAGAATACTGATTGAAGTTCACCTCAATTTTAAACAAGTGCAAGGATTCCTATGCAGCTTGTCAACTGCACTGGCCACATGTTCCAAACATTCAGTACACTTCGGCACGTCTACGCCGCTACACTCGTGCAGATGTTCCCTGCCTTGCAGAATGCAAGCAGATGATGCAGGAGATCGTTCGATGGAGCCCTGACGTTTGCTCACCATCATAGGTCAACCTTCTTTGGTGACAATTATGGGTAGGTCATCAAGTTTGAAAGAAAAGTGCTAGGAAAACCTAGAGTCAAATAAACGCAGCAGTTGCCCACGCAGAAAGTATAAACTCGTCGAGATGGACAAGACTTGCAAGATCTGCAACTGTTTCGATAAGCTCCGTATGCTAAACTTTGTATATGACGCTGCATCAGACTGTGTAAAATAATTTTCTGCATAACCACGATCTGTAATAAACCCATCTCGTAATGCTCTCAGTTCATTAGCACGTACGGTAACAAAACGTTTGTCCATATCCCGTTTCTACCACTAATATTTGCAGCCTCATGCATAAAAGAGAGGAACTGTGCAGTGTTTTAGAAGATAGTAATTCTGATATTGTTGTGCTGACTGAGACATGGTTGAGGCCAAATGTTCGCAATGACAAACTATTTCCCGATCACCTCCATCTCTGTATCTGCCAAAAGGACAGGCCACTTCAACGCAGTGGTGGTGTTCTTATCGGAGTCAAAAGCATATCACTTTGTTCTGCATTCAGTTACAATGCAGTTTGGAAATTACTTGCGTCTGTCTTTGTTTGGCTATAATTAAAACTGTACTTGTTGTCTGCCACAGGCCCCCGAATAGTGACTCTGCATTCCCAAGTGAATTTCATAAAGTCCTATTGGAGATAACGTTTTGCAAAAGCGAACCTCTTGTTATTCAAAGATTTCAACTTTCCCAATATAAGCCGGTCAAGTCTAACAGCCGATGCATCCCGTTATTCTCGCGATTTTCCGGAACTATGTTTGCTTTTTAACCCAACTCGGGTTGTTACGAGCCCAACCCGTGGGGATAACATCCATGACCTTGTACTCGCGTCTTCTCCTGATCTGGTTCAATTCGTTACCTACAGCAATGGATTCAGTGACCAGAAACGTTTGCACATCTTGCTGTCCCTTTCAATTTTGATCAAGAGGCCTGTCAAAAAGGTGATACGGGACTATAGTAGAGCAATGAACAGAAATCTGACCCCTTTCTTGCAGTTCTATCGCATCCACTTTAGTCTAAGTAGTGTGAATGACAACTTGATTTTATATGAAAATAAATTGAATGACATTATTCAGGCGTTTGTAACTACTTTGCGGATCCGAAGTGATGGTTGCCAGCCCTGGTATAACGAAAGGCTCAAGTAACTTGACAATAAGAAAAAACGCCTCTTTCGTAAAGCAAGAATGACTAGCTGTTCAAGTATCTGGGAGAAGTATTATGCTTGCCTTAAGGATTATATCCATCTAATAAAAGCTTGAAAAATATAATATTTTAATCAGGACCTTCCAACTATCCTTTCAACGACCCCAAAAGGTTTTGGAATATAATCCCGTCAATAAACAACAATGATATCATTAAACTAATCGATGAGGGTCGCAACCCAGCTGAGGAAAGAATGTGCTCCTAGGTAATGAATAGCATTTTCGCATCCATCTCGACGGACGTCCTTTAAATGTGAGCCTGAACTACCCACTGTTCACTACGAGCCCCAATCAACGTTTCATCGGCCAGTATTGCCACACTTATCGATTAGCTTTCATCCTCCTCAGGGTCAGATAACATATCATCGAAGATTCTGAAAAATACTAAGATTGTAACTAGGGATATTTTGCAAATGATATTTAATCAGTCACTATCCGAAGGTAGGTAGGATTGTTCCGGTCCACAGAAATTATCATTGCTCCTTGCCTTCTAACTCCCATTTCACTAACTTCCGTTCCATCTAAACTTCTTGAACATAATGTCGCATTTAAATTGCAATTCTACCACCACCAACGTGGCTTTCGCAAAGGTTACTCTTGCGAGACGCAACTCTTTGAATATACGCACCACCTTCATTGCAGCCTTCAATCTCGCAACGAAACAACGCAAAAGTTTTAGACTTTTTCAAGGATTGTGTCCCACATATTCGTTTAATCTCTAAATTTTCCCGCCTTCACCTAGTCCTAATGGAGATGCGTAATTTTCTTGACTCACGAACAAAGTACACACTCTTAAATGGGTAGGAATCTGATTTAATAATGTCTAGTCTGGCGTGCCCCAAGGCACAGGCCCCTTTTTTTCTAATATTTATTAATGACCTTCCAAACTCTATTTCTTTTCACATACGTATTTTTGCAGACGACTGTGTTCTATATCGCGAGATCACTTCACCTAATGACCGCAAACTCCTCCAAAAGGATCTAGATAATGTCTCTCAGTGGTGTAACCACTGGCTGATGCCACTAAAAAAACCTAAATGCAAATTAATCCACTTTTCTCGCAAAAGAGTCCCTTCCTCCTCTCAGTGTGTGCTGGGCGACGAGGAAGTCGATAGGTAGAAATATCTTGGTGTCGTACTAACTTCCGACATGACACTGACATAGATTAATCGCATTAACACCATGTCTTCGGACGCAGCAAAGACCCTTGGTTAGATCCGGCGCTGAATGCTGCTCCTCCAAAAATGAGGAAACTTGCATACAAAACCTTCATTCGACCTAAACTGGGATATGCTAGCACAATGTGGAATCCGCACCAAAATTACTTGATCACCCAACTTGAAGCAATTCAGAACCGAGCAACCCGCTACAGTTATCAGACTATGGCTATAAAAACAGTGCCTCTGCTATGAAAACGAGCCTAAATTTATGAACTCTGGAGGTACGCCGCAAGGTTGCACGTCTTTGCTTACTCCATAAACTTTACCGCTACCATCCCCCACTGTTCGAAGTTCATTCTTGCGCACTCACGCACGGTCGTCTCGTCGCCTTAATAACTCCTATAATTTTCGACGTATATCGGGTTCCAGTAATACCTTTAACAAATCGTTTCTCCCACTCACAATTGTGGACTGGAACAATGTTCCAGAATCGCTCATTACAATTAATGAACCTGTGGTTTTCAAAAGCTTCATCACGTATTTTTCTACACCAAATTAGGTTTTTCTAGCTACATTGCACAAGTGTGCGTTGTTACGTATTTTTTATGTTGTTGTTTTTCATTTTTGTATAATTTCTTGCGCTGCCCCCTCGTTATGTTTCGAGGGCCCTTAAAGGCCCTCGAAAGAGGACCCTTAAGGATTAATAAATAAAATTAAATGAAACCCTCGTCTGCCAAACACTGGCGCTTTGGCTTGTATCGCTCCAAAGTGTAACAGGACAGCCAGCCACGAAACCTGAGCAAAACTTCGCCCGCACTCGGAGTTCCCCACGCCTTGGAGTGCCCGACACTTAGAAATCCACAATCTCAAAGCTCACGCCCCCTAAACTTTCATGTGCGAAGTTCTCCAAAGTTTGCGACGTTCAATGCAAACAAGGATCCCCAAGGTTCAAAGCTCAATGTGCGCCATTGCATAAAGCTTTGCACCTGATGAGGCGCCAAGTTGAAATTGTGCTTTGGCCACTCACTCGAGGGATCCCGGTGCACTGGAAACCCTGGTCAGGTTCCCGTCGGGTCCGAGGTCAAAGCAGGCCCCGTCGGGATGCGACATGGCCATCACGTCCTCCATCGCCGGCAGGGCATGAGGGGCATCTGTCGACGCTTCCTCCGTCTGAGGCAGCGACGGCAGCGAAGAATTCATGGTGGACGGATGCAGCAGCTCTTGAGGGGTGGCCGTCTTGCGGCGCGCCTGCATTGAGTTGGCATTGTGTTCTCCAATGAGCGAGGAACACCACCAATCTCCCAGCTCGTGCTCTCTTAAGCCGAGCATGAATTGCACAAGACCCGCTTTGCTCGTTGCTGCATCGGTCGCATGCGTCGTGCCCAAGAAATGGCTCCGTGGGAGCCACCAAAAGTGTTGCCATTGCAACAACAACAAGTCGAAAAAATCCCATCTTGAAAGTAAACATAGTTGTGTAAAAAGTCCGAATCTCCAAGGGGAGCCCCATGTTTTGAAACCAGCTAGGTTTTTTCTTCAAGGGTGACTGAAAGCGCACGGAGAAGCAGCAGCTCCTAACATAAAAGTATTTTTTTTTTATTTAAATTGGAATTTGTTTTGATTTATACTTTACTTCGAAGACTATGAGCTGCTCCGCGTGCTTTCAGTCGCCCTTGAAGCAACAGAGCTGGTTAATAAAACGTCTTTTCCGACATTTGGCTGGAGCTACATTTTTCGGGCTCGTGCATCTTGTCCACAGGTGAGGACAAATGCCGCCGCCCATAAACAAACCACTGGAATGCAATCTGGTCGGACTCTTTTTCGCCTTGGAATTGTTCATTGGATGTCTTCCTGCAAATGTCCGACTCATTTAGCGGCCTGAGCCAAATCAACGAGGCTCTTTACACCGCAAAAGTTGGCGTGAATAATGCCACATGCGACCATTAATTCTACATGAACGCCCCAAGAATGGACGCTCAAGCCCGAATTCGTATGGTGAGATTCTGCTTGCTATTTTCAGTCATGGCGTCGCTCAAGCTGCAAAAGCGTAAACTGTAACTCAGATGGTCGACGCAGATACTGAAAATCGAGAGCAGAACCGGACCAAGTCTACTATCAGGCCTAACAGGTCAGCGATGGCCACAGGTAACAATGATCAACCTCTCCTTGTATCTACTGTTTACACCGAGCCTGCTGACCCCAACCAACCTTCAGCCTTTTGAGGCTCGCATTGAATTTTTATCGCAATTACCGGGTCAAGGATTGGTCTACAGGCCACTGTCGTTTGAGCGAGCAGACGACAAGCAGAAACATCTGAAAGAGGAGACTACAGTTCCAAGGATCAGGCAGCCGTTAGAACTTGATGACGCACTGAACGTAGTCCGCAGGTGGTTCGTACAACTTTGTTGTTTTTCAGTGTTCATGGTGAAACGAAAAAAAATACCGTATACACTCGCATAATGAACGCACCCCCCCCCCCCCCCCCCCCCCCAACGGGTACTCATATTTAGACTTTTTTTCTCTCGTGCAATGAATGCACGTCCAATCTTCGGCTCCGCGAGTCTCGAATTGCGTCCAATTTAGCGTGCCACCGAGCTAATTTTCTTTTTCCACCAAACGGTCCGGTCAAGCCAAGCCCAGCCGCTCTCGTAATGGCTTCGAGTGCATAGTCGCGGAAGTGATACCATGAAACCGAGCGGCGCGCACACTGGACAAAGCTTGGGGCGAGGAATTGCCGAGTCCCGGACATTCTTCCCCTATCGGTTGCATTGATGTCAACAAACAAGCCGTCGTCTGTGATTCGCTTTTGGACAGCGAAATTGTGAAAGTGGTTGGGTCTAATTTCACATACTCAGGGTAAATGCGTTTATTTAATCCATAGCAGAACAGCACAGCGAGGTGCACGCTGCGCTGTAGGCCGAGAGTGTCTGGTAGTCTCTCCGTAAACAAAACTTGATCCGTGCGAGCAAGCTTCGGTGGTCGGCGGTTGGACTTCGTACAAGTTCTTGTCTCTGTGAACGAAACTTGATCCGTTCGAGCGAGCTTCAGCGGTTGGCAATTGGACTTTCTACAAGTTTATATACGAGTTCAACGCCTAGCTGCGGATATACCTGAGTGTGCCCGCTGGATACTAGCAATATCATTTGCCTAAGAACGGTCGTGTTGCTTTTCGTGCTGAGTGAGATTCGTAGGGCGCTTTTCCATTGGCAAAAGAAACCCTGAAAGCACTCCAAAATGGTTTGCAATTTATAAAGCATGGTTATTATGGCGCGCCCCCCAACCAGCCGTGGGTGCACCTCCATCACTGGAGACGTGCTGTGGAACCTTGCCGTGTCATATTGGCACCCAATACGATATTTGCACGAAGTGTGTAAATGCAAAGATTTTACCCCGTGTAATGAACGCCCCCCCCCCCCCCCTAAATATGTGTAAATTTTTCGGGGAAAAAAGCGTGTTCATTTTGCGAGTAAATACGGTATGCTAGCCCTTTTTCCCATTTAGCTGCACGTTGTCATCATTATCCTTATTATCATTTTGCTTTGTATGCTTCCATCCCTTTGCGCCTCCGCCCCACTTTCATGTCGCCAGTTGCCATTTTGCGCTCATGGATTTGCGCCTCTCATTTTGTGCGGACAACGCTGGCTTGGACGTCATGGCGCCATCTGTTCTTCCGCGACCGGGATGTGTCGTTAACAAATGCAGAAAGTGCTCGACCATAACGCTAGAAAAGAAGGCAGTGATTCTCAAGCTAACAGAAAGCAGACAAACACAAACGGAGGCGTAACAAAGAACAAGGCACTACCGTAATATGCCGAGTCATCGCCCGCCCCCTTCAAATACCCCCAACACGGACTCCGCGATCTGCGAACACTCATCCTACCCGAATGACACGGCCGCGGACCATACAGTTGGAGGACACCCGTGACAAAATAAAAGGAAGGAGGCAAAGACACTTCTCTTTGTTTACGCATTTCCTCCGTGAGCGACCCTGAACTGATAGTGCGTCAGTGCAAAAGAAAAAAGATATGAACAGAATAAAAGTTTGTTTTGTTTACAAAATAAATCGACCAGACAAAAATAAAAAGTCAAAAAGACAACACAAGCAGTAAGTCAGGGATCGCACGGTAACGAACGCCCCGTATCCTGGAAATGTAACCGTGAAGCGTAAGGTCGAAGTCTGTCTCCGCCGAAGTCGCCGCGAACCCGCTCCTTCTCCTTGCACGTCGCGACCGCGGGTGTGCAATGTTTTAGACAAAGCCAAAGGGGAAATAAAGCTTTGCTGGAACGCCCTACGCAGACGTTTGTACCCCCATTGATAGGACGCCGTGCACGGATCCACCCATGTACGCACCAAACAAGAAAGTTGCGCAAGGACTTGCGATTCACAAGGCGCCCGAGTTGGCCCCAAGCCAAAGTATTTGCCCAAGCGATGGCCGGCTCTTCGCTTTCCCAGCAACGCTCTTCATCGCTTCCTTGGCCGCTCGCTCGCTCGTTGCGCCTGGCTGGTTTTTCTATTTTCTTATACACTTTCCTCTTTTTTTTTCTTTTTTAAACTTTTACGAAACAAACGTTTGCCGTGTATGCAGATTGGCGGTGTTCCTAGCGCATATGCAAGCAGCGGACTTTGCGATAGTAAAACATTCTTTCGTGAGCACTTTTTCTATAAAACAATAAAACAAAATCGAGTACCGTATTTGCTCGCAGAATGAACACACTTTTTTCCCGAAAAATCGATGCAAACTTGAGGGGGGGGGGGGGGGGCGTTCATTATGCGAAGTATAATCTTTGCGTCCGCATTTACTCGCATAATGAAGGACCTTTTATCCTGAAAAATCGAAGTAACTTCTTATCTCTTTGTGCGCGGTGCGCATCCCCGTAACCAAACTGGGCTGCACAAACAAAAAAAAAAAGGCTGCTTTTTTTTTAGCTCTGTGGGTTTTTTTTTTTTTGTCGTCTTTCACAAGCTGTTTCGTGTACTTAGGTGTTGCTTAGGCGAGAGCTTCTTCGCTTCTCTTTTTTACCTCCTTGAGCGCAGCGCACGACCCCGAAGTCCAGACTAACCTACGCAAAAAAAAACTCCCGTTTTTTTTCTTGCTTCCGTTGGAGCTCTTTATTTTTTTATTCTTTAACGCCTTTCACAAGGCGTTTCGTTCGCCCATGCTGCCCATGCATTTGCAACCTCGCTGCACCAGGATAGAGAAGCGGATTCATTTCGCGCGTGTGGGGGGAGGGGCTCAAAATTTTTACGTCCGAGCTGGAGGTGCGTTTAATACGTGACTGCGTTCATTGTGTGAGTAAATACGCTAACCTATCCCTTTTGCAGCTGCGCTAGATACGCAGGGAAAAATGGGCAGTTTTTCCGGCTTTTTTCAACTTTTTGTGCTCACCCACCGAGACATGGCCAACACCACCTTTTTTATGAATTTCAGGCAGCAGGCGGTGAATTGGTATACATTATACAGTACTTACGGCTTTTTTGAGTCCACTCTTAAGTCATAAAGGCAAGTTTTTCAATCTGCTGATTTTTCAGACTGTTCTATTATTCGTATATTTTTTCGGTCCCTGCGAAGTCCGAATAATCGGTCGGCGACTGTTCCAAGTTTCAGCAAAACTTGGAACAAGGTTCCAAGTTTTGCTGAACACTGCAGTAAAGCAATAGCTGGGCGAGTTGGTAAACGTTGAACATGATGAAAAATTGCGCAAAAAGAGACAAAGGCGGAGGAAACACAGAACTCTGGTGCATTAGGTGAAGAAAGGAAGAGGAAGCAATATTCATTCGTGACAGAGGAGACCGACACCAGGGGGAATGCACATCAGTCAGAGCCAAATGATTGCAAAAAGGCAGCCTCTTTTGCACCCAAAAGCAACCAAGAGACCAGAGCTGTCGGTGTTCCTTTCTCTTTTGTCTCTCTGTGCACAGTTCTGCATCATGGTGAACACCTGGATCCCGCAAAAGTGCACGCCAGCAATGCCGCTGATTCCGAGGCGAGAAACAAGAAATGGCCGACCTTGCTTCTCCGGAAGGTGACGTTGCTGGTGTCGAGGCTGCCCACCTCTGATGCGGCCCTGCAGGTGCAAAGCAGGTATCAGCAATTACCTTTTTTTACTTCAAACTGAATATTTTCAAACAAAAAGATATTTCATTTCATGGAAATTTAGCATACTTTACATAATCGCGGCTGAAAATCATTTCTAACATTTAAATAAAGAGTTGAACCATAATTCCAACCAAAGAAATTGACATACAATGGTGAATAAAACTATTTACTTGGTGGCATACCTAGCTACCCCCCCCCCCCCCCCCCCCCTAAAAGCCGCTTGTTGACTGCACGACCCCTTGGTGGCACCAGTGTTGGCGGTAATGCGCTACAAGTAACGGCGTTATCGGTAACGTGTTACTTTTTCCACTAATTTAACATATTCGTCACCTTTTCAAAACTGTAACGGGTAACATACTTATGTTACTTATTTCGAGTAATGTGTAGCATAGCTACGTTACTCGTTACATATTCTTCCCAACACTTAAAAAAAACTACTTTAGTTTGATTCGTGTTTCCAGGTGCCCAAAATTGTATATTGCCAAGCAATATACAATTTCGAGGGTTTTACGCTTTTCTTTGCCTTTTTTTAGTGAGTATTTTGGTGGAACTGTATAAAAATATAAGGCAATTGCGTTCAATTTCTGGATGGAGATTAAAATATGGCGCTTATGCGTGCCTATAACGTCAAAAAGTTAAACCTGTTAATTAATGATGTTAAAAAAGAAACGCACAAGTAACGGGTGTTACTTTTTATCTGTAACGGTAACGCATTCCTTTTATTTGCGAGTAACAAGTAACTTATTTCGTTACTACTTTACGGTAATGCCTACAACACTGGTAATTATCCATGACAATTGCAATGCTTTCTTTAAGCTTCACCACTTTGCACTGGAGCACACCCGTGAGGCTTCACCGCATGTCAGGCTTGCAGGCAGGCTTAGAGAAGGCAAAACATGATCCAATTTGATGTGCTCAGATTCTTATCGAGCCTTTGACAAAAGAATATTGCCACGAAAGCTCGCGGTCAGCACATGCTCAATACAATCATGCACAGCTAAGGCAGTCAGTGAATGCCTCCCAACCATCTTTGGGTATATACCAATACTCTAACAAAGAAACTAATCGATTGCACTCCATTACTAGCAATGCTGAACTTCAGATTTTAAAGATGCAAGACATTTCATTATCTAGGTTTTTTTAGATGAGCTTGCACCACATCGATATGCTACAATTCAGTTTAGTAGTAGTTCCGTTTAGTACTACCGTAAAATCCCGAAAGAGAGCCCACCTAACATCGAGAGCAAATCGAGTGAAAATATGGAGTGGGCTAACTTTCGGCATACAATCAGGGAAAGTTTTCAAAATTTACTTTTTTTAGGTTGTGTCCCTTCCAAGCTTGTTAGGGTGGTGAGGGGCAAGGAAGCAAAGAAGACTGTACTTCCCAGTCAGCAACGTTCGCTTATATCCCGCCAAAGCTAACAAACCACATTTCTGCCGAAGCCATTATTGATTGCAATGAGAATGCAGCGCAAACAAACGACGGACCAGTAGAAAAGTACCGTAAAAACCCGCGTATAATACGAGACATAATTTGAGGACCGCAAAGAAAACTTTTATCCGCGTATAATGCGAAACAAATACAAGGACAATGAAAATCTTTCGCGTGAAATATGACCAAGGAAGTCTTAAAAAAAACCTTTATCTGCGTCATAATTGAACCTTAATCACTGCCATCACGTCCATCAGACTCCCTGTCCGACGCCTCCTCCCAAAGGCAGTCTTCAGTGCCGTCGAGCGCATTTGAAATCCCGCACTTCTTGAAAGAAGGAGCGACAAGAGAGCGATGATGCAGTGAAATCCCGGTGTGGTGCATAAAGCGAAGAACCCAATCCCGGCTTGCCAAAGTTCTTATGCAGCAGCTCCATGTTTACAGCGAGGTGCCGTTCACGTTGCTCTTTTACAAAGTCGCCGAGGCTTGCCTCGACGTCGGCGAAAACACCATTCTTCGGGCTCCTAAAGTTTCTTCTAGTTCCGTTGCATGCAAACAGAGCTTGCTTTTGTCGTCCCCATCCGCGGATCTTGCCCTCATTTTGCGGCGAATTCTTATCCGGCAGCACTGTTGCCGATGTCTTTCGCAGCCAAAATGACTTTTCTTTTGAAGGCTGCCGATTGTTTTCGCGCCGACGCCGTTGCCGAGCCCGACTGTGGATGGATGGTGGCGCCTCGGACATTGCGACTTTAATAACGATGACAGCTGTTTTGAGCGCCCTACTGCTTCGAAACCGAAACTACGTCAAACAGCGTTAGATCGCGCCTCATCGAAGCTGAAAATTGTTGGGACCCGCGTAAAATAGGAGCCGCAAATTTTACATGGCAAAATTTGAAGAAACAAAACTCTTATTATATGCGGGGCTTTACGGTATACACAACACTACTATTACCAGGGGTGGGCTAGCTTCAAGTGTTTAAAAGAATATAGCAAATCAAGCCAAAAACAGAGGTGGGCTATCTTTCAGTGGTGGGGCATCACTCGGGATTTTACGGTAGGTTTGTGCGAGTAGATTTAGTGCTCAATAGCTTCTTCTGCTTTGTGTTTGCATTGGTGCACGCAAGAGAAGGCTGTCCGGTTGTTTTGGGGTACCCGAAAAATAAGTATGGTCCTATCTCTACAAAATGGTCTTTCCTTCTAAATATGTATGTGATAAAACAAATGGACAATTTGCGCCCTCTACCCCTACTTCGTACAGAATACCTTAACCTCAACACTTACGTGAAGGTCAGGGTGGGAGGCACGGACCGCGAACTGGGAGTGCTCGCTGCAAAACAACAAAAGCATTAGGAATCAGAATCACAATGCAAAAGGATAATCCTCCCAACAATGTCTAAGAACTGACACCAACCACCTCCTTTTCACAAGTTGTTAAGATTCTCAAGATAGCTTTTGTTCAAAATATAGCAATGCTGAACCTGAAAGACAAAGATAACGGCTGCCCACAATTGAAATTAGGGGTGTGCGAATATTCAAAACTTCAAATACTTCGCGAATAATGCTTGCTTTTCCATACGATTCACCTCGCACTTTCACTGTTTGAAGTATTCAAGTTCTTTGAGCACTTCGAAAACTACGAATAACGCGGAATTCACTGATTAGTGTCAACACGCGGTCGAGTTTGCCGTTTTGTTTTTGGACTGCGCAGTATGGTTTCGAGCTTGGCAAGAATGGCGCCAACCTTTCCAGCCTTTCCACTCTGGTTTTCACTAGGGTGGAAAGGCTGAATTTCTCTGGGCGTCATCCTTGAGGTCGTCCTTAAGGTCATCCTCGAGGTCATCCTAGAAGTCGCCCCGACATCTTAGACGTTGCCTTCAAGGGCGCCCTAGACGCCGCCCTAGACGTCGCCCTCGAGGTCGTCCTAGACGTCGTCCCTGAGGTCGTCCTAGGCGTCGTCCCTGAGGTCGCTATTGGTGGCGTCCTTGAGGTCAACCTAGAAGTCGTCGTTGCGGTCGTTCTAGACGTTTTTTGTGAGGTCGTCCTAGACGTCGACCTCAAGGTCGTCCTAGACGTTGTCCTCGACGTCGTCCTTAAGGTTGTCCTCGACGTCGTCCTTGAGGTTGTCCTGGATGTCGTCCTTGAGGTTGTTCTAGATCTCGTCTTTGAGGTTGTTCTAGATGTCGTCCTTGAAGTTGTCCTAGATGTCGTCCTTGAGGTTCTCCTAGACGTCGTCCCCGAGGTCGTCCCCGAGGTCACCCTAGGCGGCATCCTCGAGGTCATCCTAGAAGGCGTCGTTGAGGTCGTTCTAGACGTCGTCCATGAGATCGTTTTAGACGTCCTAGAAGTCGTCTTAGACGCTGTCCTCGAGGTCGCCCTAGAAGTTGTAGTTGAGGTCGTCCTAGACGTCATTTCTGAGGTTGTCTTAGAAGTCGTTCACGGACGACGATCATGCCATGGAGGCCAAGCGCGAGCGCGAGGCCTGGCGATGACTGCATTCCACGCCGGCTGAACAGTTCCCGCGTGCGGCGGCGAGGTTCCGGTGGAAGTTTGTGGATTACCCGCTTGGCGTCACGTGCGACCGACTCTGGTTCGCCGGAGACGTATCCACGATCGGCGGCGTGTTAGACAAGTAGAAGTAGGAATCGAACGCGTGCGCGTTGCGGCAGTGTAACGAGTACAGCTATGCTGGTCATCCTTCTTTACGAAAGTGGAAAAGCTGAACTCTTTTGCAAATTTGTTCCTACAGCCACTACAGTAGCCAAGGTGATATGAATTCGGATATGGATTTATCGCTGGCCTCGGCTATCAGCAATACATCAGGATGGTTACTTTCCGCATGATTTTCTGGTTTATCAGTTTGCCAGTATTACTTTTGTTATTTCTACCCGTTTTCATTGGTCAAAGTGAGACTTGCTCCCTCCAGCAAAAACACAACATATTTATAATTTATTGCCTCTTTGTGGAGCCCTCTATGGAAAGAGCACACAAAAAGAGATGAGATGAGAAAGAGCGCATCACCGTTGGGGCAGGCGAGCCGTAATTACAGTCGCAACGTCCGTCGACGGCACTGCGTGAAAGGTCACGCGGGGCAGTCCCCCTGGTTGGCGGGTCTATACCGCGGCACTGTGAAGATGGAAAGGGCACGTCCAAACAAGTGTTCTGGATGACCACGGGTAATTTCGCGCTAACAGATTTAATGTTTTTGGCGGATGTTGCGACGACACAAGTGGAAAAAGAGCGACGGCTCTCGGGGTTGGCGGAGGGGAACGCCGCGCAGATGACCGTAGTGCTGAGTCCGGAAACGCCGACGGCATCGCCAGTAGTGTCTATGCCGCAAAGCACGGAGATGTCCCGTGAATCCACGGCGTTGCTTGCGGCGTTTGCTCAGGCACTGGCAGTTTGAGGGATGCTGTACGCGCCAAGGCCTTGGTCAGCTGGAGGAACGCCTCCTCCTGCGGCGCCTCCTCCTGCGGCGCCTCCCAGCTCCAGGGAGCCGCTTTCCTCAGCAATTGCGTGAGGGGTGCCTGCATGGCTGCGCAGTTCGGGATGTAGGCTCGGTAGTATCCTATCATGCCGAGAAAACGGCGCACCCCCCCGACATCGGTAGGGACTGGGAACTCCCAGATCGCCCGCAACTTGTCCGCGTCAGGGGAAACTTTTCTTCTCTCGATCCAAAATCCCAACAAGCTAATCTCAGAAGCTCCAATTTGGGCTTCAGTCAGGTTTAGTGTGAGGCCGACGATCCGTAGTTTGCGCAACACGTCTTCGAGGTGACGAAGGTGGTCCTCGAAATTTTCCGAGTACACAATGATGTCGTCCAGATACGCGAGCGCGTGCTGCCACTTGGCATCTCCGAGCACCCCGTCGATCAACCGCTGGAATGTCATCGGTGCACCTGTTAATCCGAACGGCATCCGAGTGAACTCGAACAAGCCTCGGTGACACACGAAACAGTTTATTTCCAAAAAACGATCGATTTCAAACCAGAACCAAGTCTTTTGGTGTCATCATCACCGGCACGAGGTATCACTTGAAAATTTTGCGTCCCGAATTGGATGCAGCCGCTTTAAACGTATTCGAATTGCTCCGAGTTGCTTGCTTATTTCGAGCCGGACCCGATCTCAGCAATTCGTGTCGATCTTGGGAAAGCTAGAGAACAACCCGCCATTAACACCAAAATTGCTGAGAAAGATGCTCGATCTGAAGGGGGCCTCACGTACTCACCGCCCTCACGCACTCATGGCCCTCACACCCCACCTCATGCACTCACCGCCCTCACGGCCCTCACGCCTCTCACGCCTCTCATGCCACTCATGCCACTCATGCCACTCACTGCCCTCACGGCCCTCACACCCTTCACCGCCCTCACACCACTCACGCACTCAAGGCCCTCACGCCACCACTCATACCCTTTACCGCCCTCACGCCACTCATACCATTAACCGCCCTCACGGCCCTCACGGCCCTCACCGCCCTCACGGCCCTCACCGCCCTCACGGCCCTCACGCCACTCACGCCACTCACGCCACTCACGCCACTCACGCCACTCACGCCACTCACGCCACTCACGCCACTCACGCCACTCACGCCACTCACGCCACTCACCGCCCTCACGCCACTCACGCCACTCACGCCACTCACCGCCCTCACGCCACTCACCGCCCTTGCGGCCCTCACACCCCTCACACCCCTCACACCCCTCACCGCCCTCACCGCCCTCACGGCCCTCACGGCCCTCACTCACCCTCACTCACCCTCACTCACCCTCACTCACCCTCACTCACCCTCACACTCATGAATTTTCCTGGTCCAGAAACTCACTCACCCTCACCTCACCTGTGAAGATGAGGGTGAGTGAGGGCCCTCATGAGTGAGGTTTGCCGAGGTATGCCTCAACCACTCGGCCACGACTGCGGGACGAGTAGGGGGCTCTAAGATGCGGTAGGAACTCAAGAGCTGGTCATGTCATGGATGAAACGTTGCATGTAGACGCTCAACGTCTATACAGGAGAAGGCGCTGCGTTCCAATGCGTATATAATCTCGCTAAACTTTGCATGCATTGGCTCAACGTTTATAGGGCACTGCGGTCAAATGCTCAAATGCGTATATAACCACGTTCCATACCACACATTCTCTTTCTGAAATGGATGAAAACGAACGAAAGGCTGGGCATGCTGCAGCTCACAGTCTACGCAGACAAGCACCACCAGAGCTTCGCCCCAATCAACATCATTCACCACGTGGAGATGCGATAATTTTTGATTATTGGTCTATCTTAACGATTTTTTGTACAGGCACATAGTTTATTGTGGTGATTTCATAACTGCAATCAGATTTCAGATATCTTGTTCTGAAAAGTTATCAACAAAATAAAATATTAATTAGCTAATTTCAGGAAGGGTTCTAAAAAACCTTATTAAAATTTTAATGAAAAAAAGGTATCAATTGCTTCCTAAAGAAATGCCATACAAGTTAAATCAATTTTTATTTCTTTAGCACCATATAATCATGTAAAAAAATTAAAGTGAAGAGAAGACATGTAACAGCGGCTATAACAATGTCTTATAATGAAATACCAGTTTTATATCCCACAAAATATCATAATAAAAATAGCTCTAGCTTGCAGTCTAGTTCATTCCACAGAAAATGGTACAACCTCGGTAGAGCCCAAGTGAATCAAAAAGCCTTCCTGGCCGAAGAGGAGGCTGAAAAAACCAAAGCTGAGAAAATCGACTTTGAAATTTGGGTATGCATAACTAACAATATTGAAGCTTTAGATGGGTGGAATGGCTCTGGTTTGAATTTCATACTAAGGAAGAGACACGGGTAGGGAAAGCAGCTCCATATGCAACAATTGGTTAGCCCTAAAAAGGGCTTTTTTAGGGGACGTTTTCAAAGCACCAGCCTGTGAATGGGCGTGGCCATTCCGCACTGCCCACATTTGGTGGTCGCAAAGAACGTCTTCAACACATTCAAGATCTACGATCACGAACTGCGTGCCGGAATCTGTCTCGTCATCCTCGACAGTGACTGAGAAGGTCAAACTTCCGTTGTGTGGCAGACTTCTTTGCGGCCAAAACCTGCTTCATCTCGTCAGCTCGCGCCACATTTCCTGGGGAAACTAGCCCTCAACAGCTCCACTGTAAAAAAAATGTGCGGCCCTTACACGGGTTTCTACGATAAAACACTCGTCCTTGCTTCTGTTGTCGCTTTCCATGGTAACCGCTTGCAAGATTGTTGTCCTCCCTTACATGCAGGCTGACGGGTGTATCTTTTTAACAACTCGCAATGGAAAAAGAACAGGTGCCGACCACTAGGACCAATTGCCTGACAAGCCTCACTTGAGCTCTACGCACCCAGAAGCTGGCTTTTCCCGCAGTCTTGACTGTCACCATCAATGGCCCCAGCGTGACTATTGCTGCATCTGTTAAATTAACTTGTGCGCAAGCGCAACTTCGGGTTTCGTCAACATTGCCTGAAATTTATTTGAATCATTAGGCTTCCAAATCGTCTTAATTTAAGAAACATAAGCCCCACAAATGCCCATTCCAGTACTAGAAAGACCTCTGCAGCAAACATGCAAATGTCATAAAAATTTTCGCGCTATATTTAAAGAAAAAGTACATGTTGAGCCTCTATACAGTAAAGATCATTTACGAAGAAAAGCAGGCTTACCCTACTGACATTCCTTTATTATGGCAGGATGTGTAATGTCAGCATTATATGCCGCAGTTAAGAAAGAAGGTGCCCTTTATAGTAGCCCTAGATGCAAGCCCTTGCAAGACCAGAACAAACGCCACATTTTTCTTATTTTTAAGAAGCATGAAACGTGGTGTTCTCAGGTTTGACATTCCTTTCTTTGCACTCAATCCTATACGAGGCTTACACACAACATTGTTGCACCATTAAGGTGGTCACTCCTACTAGTTCTTGCCAAAAAAAAGCAAATTCGATGCTGTAAAACGTTGCTGCCGAAGGCAATCAAAGCCACCAGAATAGCAGCCAATGTGATGTCAGTTTAAGTCATGTATCGCTTAGAATAAAAAGGTGGTTATAAACAGCGCACAAGAGACACTGTAGAAGAGGCGCTTATCCTCTTGTGTGCTGTTCATGACCGTGCTCAACTCAGCACCTCGCTACAAAACAGTTTGCCCAGGTAGGCAATGTGGTGCCCACCTGCTTCCTCGGTGGCAAGCACGTCCATCTGCATGGCATACAGGCTGTGCTCCAGCAGGTCGTGGTTCATTGCATTGTTGGCCTCCACCTGCCGCAGCCTGGCCTCCAGTTCCTGCACCACCGCCTGGTGCTGGTTTGCCTGAACACTCTGCACAAGGGGCAGAGAGTCACTTTCAAATCACGATTCAACAAATGGTCTTTTTTGCAAGCTTCAAGGTCAAATGTGTCTGTTCCTCTACATACGCTGGGCAAACTTGGAACATCACGGCTTCAAGCGCACACGCTGGTAACTACAATTGTCCCATTCCCAGAAAAACTGCCGAAACCGCAACTGTGCAAACAGCAACTGTCCAAGCCACAACCGAGTTAAAATAACCATTGAGTCCCATCAGGATATTTCATAAGAACGAATTGGAGTCAATTGAATTCAGTTGGTTCTGGGTCATCCAACTGGTCATTCTAATTAGTTTCAATGCTTCCAATTGGTTACCCCAATTAGGACCAACAAAATTCAACTGGCACTGCGCCACCTAATTCGTCACTAATTGGATTCAATGTTTCCAACTGGTTACCCCAATTAGGACCAACAAAATTCAATTGGCACTGGGTTACCTAATTGGTCACTCTAATTGGATTCAATGTTTCCAACTTTGTTTTCAATGTTTCCAATTGATTTTTATTGATCCCCAATTGGGATCAATAAAAAACCAGTTGGGTTTAATATTTCCAACCGCTTCTGGTTCAGCCAATTGGTCATTGTAATTGGTTTGAAATGTAGTTTGTACGCTTGATGGCTGCATACTTTACGAATTAACTACCGTTCTAGACAGAACTTGCCATTATCTCTTTATCCTCACCAAGAAATACGTTTCCAAAGAATGCGTTACGTTTTCTTTTATTTTCAAATGAAACTTATTTTTTTTCAGTATTGCGTTGCAATCAATTTTTTCAACATCGCAAATTAAAAGGAAAAAAAAAATTGGTGACGCTACTTAAAGGCCGACCTACAAAAAGTTTTTCCGCCAGGTAAGAAAATTCTTCTTGCCGCCCTTCCCATTCATTCCTCTCCCATTGCTATCTTGGCGGTGCAGGGGCTCCTCTTGTTCCTACATATTGGAACTGGATAAGCCGGTAGCTTATCCCGGCTTATCCAGCCCCAAGACGCAGCAACAAAAGGAGTCCGCCACCGTCAAGATAGCAACGGGACAGGAATAAATGGGAAGGGTGGCAAAAATAATTTTTCTACCTTGCGGAAAAACTTTTTGTAGGTCAGGCTGTAATAAAAAGAAAAAAAAAACCTGTTGCTAGAATTGGTAGGAATCGCCAGCAGCGTCGGTCTGTACTGGGCTGCAATGGCGCCGCGAGGACGGTGGAAGAATGGTGGCTAGATATTGGAAACATAAAGCACATGGCACAGATGGCATGCACAGCATTCGTAGCATGGTTATGGCAATGATTGAAGAAAGTTTTTTTGTGTTTTGCTGTAGAGTGCTCAATGGTGCAGTGATAATTACTTCATTTGACCTGTCAGATCGTTAGGGGGCGGCAACAAACCTTCATGGAAGCAAGGTAAGGAATTTTCTTTGTTTCTTTTCAAGCTGGCTGCATTGCAGTTCGGGGATTTCGGATTGTTAGATCTGCTGAGACACTCATTGCTTGATCTTCAGTGAACGATACGAGCCTGAATGCATAGCTTTAGAGAAGAAAATTTTCTGGGCAGCTATCAGTTCGAAAGTTTTTGTTGGGTATTCGCGAGAAAAGTTAGTGTGTTTTAAGCATCTGAAAACTAAACTATGGATTGCTGAAAACACTGACGGGGCACAGTTTCAAAACTTGAAGTTTTGGGATTCAAAATTAAGCAATTTTGGGGGAATTTTAGTGGGAAGAAAAGGGAAGGGAGGGGGGGGGTCGGTTGGTAAGGTCGGGTAACGGGTCATTACCTCCGAATGTTGACGACTTTAATAAAATAACCGTAGGTCCCGAAAATGTTGCATCTCATTCGACGGGCTATATGCAGCCATGTTTCAAAATTTACTCTATCTCACTCAGGGTAAGTTAAAAAAAAAACAAGAAAGATGACCGCATCTCCTCGTCGTGAATGATGTTGATTGGGACGAAACTCTGGTGGTGCTTGTCTGCGTAGACTGAGCCGCAGCATGCCGAGCCTTTCGTTCGTTTTCATCCATGTCAAAAAGATAATGTGTGATATGGCGCGTGGTTATATACGCATTTGAGCATTTGACTGCAGCGCCCTCTTGTCTATAAACGTTGAGCATATGCATGCAGGATTTAATGCGATTATACACGCATTAGACCACAGCGCCCCCTCCTGTATAGTCATTAGCGTCTACATGCAACGTTTCATCCATGACATCCCCAGCTTTTAAGTTCCTACCACATCTCAGAGCCCCCTACTCGTCTCGCAGTCGTGGCCGAGTGGTTAAGGCAATGGACTGGAAATCTATTGGGGTTTCCCCGCACAGGTTCGAATCCTTTCGACTGCACAACCATTTTGTTTTTATCATTTTTTTTATTTTTTTTCATTTTTTTTGCCCTACACGAGCACGAGAGCACGTGAGCTCACGAGCACGAGCACCAGCAAGATCGATGTGAGCACAGACGCCGGACGGACAAGACTAGACCCTAAGGAACTTTGCCTCTAAAACCTATCAGCATCCAGCGTTGCCTCTGGTCCATTAGAGTTAGATTTGGAACACAGCCTGCAATGTACGATTTTTTTTTAGATACGAAAGACACTTATTTTTTCCTCCATGCACAAGCATTTTTCAGGTGCACTGGCCAGCTTTACAGAGATGCCTTTCGATTAACTGTTTTTCCCCTTATAGCAAAGAATAGTATGTCTCACAGGCTCACAGGAAACTGAGTAGTCAAACCATCCCGCATGCAAATTTAGCCAGTCCCTCGACAAAAGCTTCATCTCCTAATTTTGACCAGACTGTTTCAGTCACCCAGGGATGTTTGCCTTTGAATGCAAGGCCTGCAGGTTTTTGCCGCAAACCAATATCTGCAGTTTTCAGTGCAATTCCTGCAGGTTTATACCACCGCAACTAATTTCTTTGCAGCGAGAAAGTTTTTTTAATAGGTTTCTAAGCTTCATTTCAACATTTATAGTCCGATAAAGTCATTCAAAGCTTATTTATCCTTCATTTTAGGGAAGCTGCAACTACAAGCCTGGAAGAAAACGACGATGCCTGGAAGCAAGAAATCATTTCTAATAAGTTAAATAAAAACTGTTGTGATTATCTACCTTACGATCTAGTTGCAACTTTTTCTAGTTTGGGATATCCAAACACTAGTAGTTGTACCAATGGGTATCTGTCAATTAGATTTAAACAGTTGGAACTAAATGTTTTTTTTTTCAATTGGGAGTCCGAAAACACAAATAGATTTTTCCAATTGGTTCCACCCAATTGACAATGCCGAACTGGTTCCAATTGGTGATGTTCAGGAACCAATTGACTTTTTCTAGCTAGGAGTCCGAAATCACAGATAGGATTCCCCATTGGTTCTGATTGTCAATAACCAATTGGAACCAATTGGTTTTTTCTAACTAGGAGTCCGAAATCACAGATAGAATTCCCCATTGGTTCTGATTGTCAATAACTAATTGGAACCAATTAACTTTTTCTAGCTAGGAGTCCGAAATCGTAGATAGGATTCCCCATTGGTTCTGACTGTCTAATTAGAACGAATTGACTTTTTCTAACTAGGAGTCCCAAATCGCAGATAGGGTTCCCCATTGGGTCTGATTGTCAATAACTAATTGGAACCAATTTGACTCTTTCTAACTAGGAGTCTGAAATCGCAGATAGGATTCCCCATTGGTTCTGACTGTCAATAACTAATTGGAACCAATTGACTTTTTCTAACTAGGAGTCCGAAATCGCAGATAGGATTCCCCATCGGTTCTGATTGTCAATAACTAATTGGAACCAATTGACGTTTTCTAACTAAGAGGCCGAAATCACAAATAGGATTCCCCATCAGTTCTGATTGCCAATAACCAATTGGAACCAATCGACGTTTTCTAACTAAGGCCGAAATCACAAATAGGATTCCCCATTGGTTCTGATTGTCAATAACTAATTGGAACCAATCGACTTTTTCTAGCTAGGAGTCCGAAATCACAGATAGGATTCCCCATTGGTTCTGATTGTCAATAACTAATTGGAACCAATTGACTTTCTCTAGCTAGGAGTTCGAAATCGCAGAGTGGATTCCCCATTGGTTCTGATTGTCAATAACAAATTGGAACCAATTGACTTTTTCTAGCTAGGAGTCCGAAATTGCAAATAGGATTCCCCATTGGTTCTGATTGTCAATAACTAATTGGAACCAAATGACTTTTTCGAGCTAGGAGTCCGAAATAGCAGATAGGATTCCCCATTGGTTTTAACTGTCAATAACTAATTGGACGCAATGGTTATTTTTAACTGGGTTAACCGCACGGCTGTCCAGACCACAATGTGCCTATTGCAGGGCTACCAGTTCCGCTGCGCAGCAGCCAGTCGGTGCAGTTTGGTGCTGGAAATGTTGGGCAGTGCCTCAGCCCAGAAAAGAGGTGAAGAGGGTCCCCACCTGGTTGATGGCCATGTGCAGCAGCTTGTCAAAGAGGTAGCGTGCCTGAGGGGACTCGGTCCCGTCCAGAAGCGAGGCCACGTCCAGCAGCTCCTCCTTGGGCTCCTCCAGCTGCAGGATGTTGGCCTGGCAGTCTGTGATCTCCATGTTCACATACTGCACATTCGCCTGCAGCCCTTCCACCTGCTCCTCCAGGTCGTGCACATAGCGCTCGTCCTGAAACATCCGTGTCCGAAACGAGATCCCAGCTAGGTCTCCCCAGAAACTAGTGCAGACAGAAAAGGGCATTCTGAAGGAATAGAGGCCGTTGCTCACATCTGCTCAAAAGCAGCCTGCATTGCGTCCCTCAATGGCAAAAGGCTTCCTGTCACCAATAGACAACTCCTGTTCCATCCCACTCTGTTCACCCTGCTCTGCCCACGATGGTTGCTACTGGGCCACCTTGCTGGAGCCTACAATGAGACTTCATTCCCGCCCCATGCCGTCATACAAGTTTGGGTCATTTGTTTTTTCGTTTGTTAAGCACGCTTCCAAATGTACGAGAGAGCTCGCCCACTGCCAAGTCGGTAGTTCTTGGGGCCGAGTGAATTCCAGCCACCGACTCCCCATTTCGCATGGCCCCGTGGAGGTACGGCCGTCAACAGCATCGGATGGCAGCCGAGCAGCACTGAAGACGAGCCAACCAAGCGTCAGTCGCTGCGTCATGCTACCTCCCGGTTTGTTCACTACATTGAACCATTTCCACGTATCGCTAATAAACAATGGGTTCTACTCCACCACTGTGAACTTATTGGTTGCCTTCGAGAAGGAAAATCGCCAACGCAAGTGTCTCGTTGTCGCGATCCTAGCAGTGTCACAGCAGTAGATGTCGGCCTGTTCTGCTGCAGGTTGCTGTCTAGCTTGACAGCTTCAAGAGCCAGGGCCTCTGACAAACTTGCCCACTTTCTAAAGCAATAGCTTTATGGGTGACACTTTGCAGGAATTTCGGTGTTTGCATTTGTAGTCAACTCAGTGGAGATGGAAAAACCCTTCTCTTCCCTCATGGCACAAAGAGAAGTCCCAT
The DNA here is from genome assembly GCF_016920785.2 of Ixodes scapularis. Taxonomy (NCBI): domain Eukaryota; kingdom Metazoa; phylum Arthropoda; class Arachnida; order Ixodida; family Ixodidae; genus Ixodes; species Ixodes scapularis. The sequence continues at coordinate 441,929 of NW_024610104.1, read as the reverse complement.
TGGTTGTGGGAAGAGCCCCGACAACCAGCTCTACGAGGAAGCGTCTTTCCCCGTCGTCCACTAACGATAACTTAAAAACGGGTGTTTTCAAGCATTACTCAAGTTATATGAATCCCACTTTGGCAGTAGCCAGTTGCTACGCATAATGTTGGAGTGCTCCAAAAACTTGCACAGTGTTCCATTTAACTATAACACTTGGGTTCTCGAATCCAACTCGAAACATAAAATAAGTTCTGCCAAAACTCAGAGGGGAAGATTCCCCTCCGAGCTTAGCCTGAGAGGAAATAAAGGTTTATCACCAAGCAAAAACGAGACGCCAAACGAAAGATGATCTCAATAAAGTTCCAAGAAACAGGCTTGACGTAGTGAATGATGAGACGAGCAATGCCGTAAAATGTGTAACCTGTTGAAAAGCTCTCCACAATGGTCACATATATTGTAACATCTTCACCACGAAGCAGATATGTCAATCAGGAGTGACCTATTCTTAAACGGCACAGAAGCACCTCCGTGCGACGTTCCCTGTTATAAGAGCCCTCCCAAATGCTCAGAACGGGCCTCATAATGGGGAGTTTGTTGTTGCTCTCTGTATCTCATTCCAGCTGCCATGTGTGAAAAATAGATTCCTCAAAAGTGGTGTACGCCATTGGATATTGTTGATGAGGCTGGAGCTCACAGAGCCACTTCATTTGCCTCTTCATTGCCCACGATCCCAACGTGACTCAGCACCCAGCAAAACTTTAAATCCCAACCGCGTAGGAGGGCCCTGCTGATTCCGACGTGTAGATGTTGTGAAAGGAGATTCTTTGCAGGCATCAGGGAGAACACAGCCAGTAAGGCATTTTGTGAATCGACGGAGATAACAGCTTTCACTATGCTCTTGTCAAGTATATGTTTGACAGCTAGTAAAATACTGTACAGCTCTGCAGTAGCTTGAATGGCTTTCCTGTATGAAGTAGAATAAATAGTACATCCTACAAAAGACGACCATTTGGAGCAATCCGTATAAAACTCCAACAAGTCTGCATATTTCTGGTCCAGAGAGAGAAACTCCTGCTGGAGGATTTGTGATAGAATGCTCGTCTATTACCAAGTCACAGAAAATGGGCAGAGTACCCCAAGGAGCAAACCTGTCGGTGTTCTTTCAGGGAAACTGAAACACTTCAGGAAAAAACCGAGATAGAGGTGAATTCTGGCGCATTCTTTCCAATGGTATTCGAAGCAATGCCCAGCGCCCATTGGGCACCGCTGGATACCCGTTTCCGACACCAGGTAGCGTTCGTGACTTGGGCGCCCGAGACTAGGGCCGCAGGAGCAGAGGCAGCCGAGGGACATGAGCAGACAACACGCCAGATACAAGGTAAATCCCCTTTTACATTCTGTACCTTGCCTTTTATCGGCATGCAAGCCAAACCAGAGGGCACTAGTATTCAGTTAGCACGCCATCCACAGTCTAGCGATTCGTAAATGTCTGCCACAAAGTATGCCCCTAAAGCACGATTTTTGTTGGTTGTCTTTCATCGCAGGGTTCAACTCACAATCGAGTCGACCTGCAGTTGCGTAAATATGCCATATGGCTCAACGTCTGGGAAAGATATTCACCTTCCCGGCAAGCCGAGCGTTGTCTCTTTTGCGAATCAGCTTGTCAAGGTGTCGCGTCAGCTTCTCCCTCTCCTGTAGAAAAATAAAAAAAACATTCGTATTGGAAGCATTCACTGTAATGTACATTTAATTTAAAGGGAATCCTAAAATACTTATACATATCAATAATTTGATAAACAGAAGTACAGCCACCACCCCATTTTTCGGACGCCGATAATTCGTACATGTTCGACATTTCGGGTCTAAAGAAGGAACCGTGACCTACCCCGTAGAAATAATGCATTTTCACGATTGAAGTTTCGAATGGCTTCAAATCCAAAAGTTTAATTTTTCTGACCAAGTGGTCGCGAACAATTGGTGGGAAACAGTGCCGAGGAGCCGTCATTTTAGATTCCACATTGGCTGCGCGTGGATCGGCACTTGAGTACTGCCAAGTCCTACCGCTAGGTGACACTATGTTACGTCATTATCATCATCAGTGTTACCATTTTGTTTTGTTCATTGGCCATTCTGCAGTCTCATCTCGTCTGGGTGAATCGTGTTTTCGGACTCTGCTGCCTCGGACACGTCACGACCCCATCTGTTCTTCCGCCGCTGTAAAGAAGAAGCGCAGAAGGTACTCGGCCATACCGCTAGAAAAGAAAGCAGCCATTCTCGAGCTAATAGAGTGTGGCCCAACGCGAGCGGAGGCGTAACCTGGCACGAGTGACGGCTTCTTTAATGGGGCACTGACACCCCAAGGGTCGTATTTTTTTTATTGCTTAAAGCGATGCACTTTGTAGTCATAGACACGCAGAAAAAAAAAACGCATCGCGGAAAAAAATGTTCTTACGCGCGCGCGCCCCTTTTACATTTTGGCGCCCTCCTCTCCCGCTTTTCGCCTTCTCGCTTCTTTTGATTTGTGACGTCAAGAATCAGGAAATTTAGAAGCTTTGTAGGCGACATTTTTATAACATTTATTAACGGCAATCGTAAAACATGTTTTTTTAACGCAATTGCGAACGAACTACGACCCTTCTTTTTGAAATACCAAAAATTGGAGACCGTTGTGGTGCCACCTCCTGGATTTATGTCCTCCCACGGAAAACGGGCGACACTGCTCAGAACCGGTCCGCCGGCGCTCGCTCCTTTCCTCCTTGCTTTGGCCCGCCATGGCAGCAGCAAGGAGTCGTAAAAGAAAGTGGAGTCGCAGGGCTCCGCAATATTTGACGTCAACGCACCGGCGTGGATCGCGCGGGAACTTTGAATGTGGAATTTGGAAATTATTTTTTTATGCCGCAAATACTAACTTCTCAAGTTTCGAATTTTGAGGGTAATGTCCCGGCATCGTTTTCAAACCTTTCGGATAACAAAAAAAAATATTATTGTGATGTGTCGGCGCCCCTTTAAGGGGGCACACCCCCTAGGAGGGTCAACTTTTGAAGCCTTGGCTTAAAATTAATTAAATTTACAGGGAAGGCTGGTAGTCACGCTAGAGGGTGCACAACAAAATTTTAGGTCTGTCGGGTAAATGAGAAGGAAATTAGAACAGCTGCTATCAGCAACACGTCCACATTGTTTAGTAAACCTATCGTCGGAAAACTATCACAATATTCAAGATTTGTATTCGCTAGATATGTAGCAGAATGCCTAGGGAGTGCGACTATGAAAAGGTTTTTGTAAGAAGTCAGTTATTTCTATAAATTTTCTCTCCTGCAAAATTGGTCAACTTTTCGGTCTTCTGTGTCTTCAATAAAATGTCAACATTTTTTTATAAAAGACATCTGTAAAGTGACAAAAGCATTCCATAGTCGCACTCCTTATTAAATTTCAGACAGGAAAAGTGGAGAACGAGCCTTCCCTGTATTGCCATTATCAAACGATAGGATGGAATTTATACAAAAACGTGGAGCGGAGAAAAATGCGTTTAAAGTGCTCCAAACCCTACCTTTTCTTTAGCTTTGGTGGACAGAAAATAATTTATAAAAACATGAACTATGTAGTGTAAACTAATGAAACTTTCTGGGAATACTCTCTAGATGTTGTTGGATGTATTTATGTAATTTTTCAAAATCAACTTTTTTTGCAGAAACTTTTTTCTCGGTAGTGTCCCCTCTTAAACCCGCGTAGACGGAACATGGCAAGTTTTTTTTTATCTGACGATGTTTCGGACTGACCCATCATTCGGACGTTTTCCAGACCCTGCAGAGTTTCTAAAAGTTGGTCGGTGACTGTATCCTAACTTAAACTCCACCTGAAATTTTTACACGTGTCCGCTAATACAGTGGAATCTCATTAATTCAAACTCGATTATTTCAATTCTCGGATAATTCAGATTACTAACACGCAGGTCCCGTCCTATGTGTTTCTAGGAAGGAAACTCCCGGTAATTCAAACTTTGCTTTAGTCAAACAAAGACCTGGTCCCGCTCGGGTTCAAATTAATGAGACTCCACTGTAGCCAAGATTTTGACAAACAGGAGCTTACCAACTGGAGCATTCAAAAAGCAATAAATGCGATACAGTGCAATCCAGTTATAACGATAATGAGAAAACCCAAAAATGCAGTCGGTATAACCAATTATCCTTGTATCTGGACTAGAAACTGATCGTTTTTAGTCTAGAAGCTCTATAAACTGATTGTTATAAGCAGTATATCTTTATATGTAGTAGCGTTGTAAGTGGATTGCACCGTAAAACCATTTTAAGGTGTGGTCGTAAAAAACCATGGACATTGCTGCTCAAATGCGCCCGGCTGCAATAAAAAAAAATTAAAGAACTAAAACCGCGGGACGCGTAAAACAGGGGTGGAACTCATGAGATGTACTTGGGAGCAGCCACGGGAGCAGCTGAAACAGCTGTTTTGGAGCATGTTGGGAGCAGCTAAAACTACATTATGGAGTAGGATAAGAGCATTTCAAATCAGTTTCCATTGCACTTCAGCTTGTGTCTTAGAGGAACACGGGAGCAATCTCAATTTTGCTTAGCGGCACAGATGAACATAGTGGTTAGGAACCTAGGTAGATGGGATAACAGTGTAACAGATGCGAAAACTTGGCCTTAATGAGAACCGAAAAGCAAGCACCATATGTTTCTGAAGATAGTGTCCTTGATATTTTCTGAGTGGCTTTGAGCTGCTTTAACTGCAAACCAGTACTGCTTGTAGCACAACCCACACGTGCTCGACATAGTAATTATATGTGCGAACCATGTGACGTGCGTAAGCAACGGACGTGCAGTTGCGCGGAGCAACACGGCAACCAATTTCGAGTTTATCCTCTTGTACAACTCAATATTGAAGCAGCAGACTACGATAAACGAAGTTATCGTATTCTAAGCCATAAGCAGGAGCAAGGTTAATGTACGCCGAGTAGATCTACCACTCGTGTGAGAGCTGCTGGCCGGCAAGGATTCGGATCGGACCGCGTTTCAGTTCAATCAAATCACGATTTATCTTGCAGGAATGAGGTTCCAACTTCTAACGATAAAGTACTAAAAGGAATATTTTGCTAATCTGTTTTCAACTGGCCGACTTCCGGAACCCGGGCCGCAGAGCCTCAGGCGATCTGACGCTTAACGACTCAACCTGACCTCGGCTGACTTGCTTAACCGCTTATGGTTGAAGAATAAGAATCCAGTCGCAGGTGATGCAGCGCTCGGAATCCGACCCCCGAGTTTTTTCGCGCGCTTCCGACTTGGGATACACAGGGTAAATAAACGGAAAAAAGAAATTGCAAGACCGACCAAGCTAAATGCGCTCATCGTTGCCAATTGAGTCGATAATAACCGAAACCAAGACAAAATATAATTTCTTTTGGCACGCGTTGTGCGATTTAGAGCACAATAGCGTTAGGTATTGGCTGGGGCGCAGTTTCCGCAAAATGGCGCAGGCGGCTTTTCACGCCACTTAGCCAGAGCTTTTAATTTCAACGATTCACTCCGATGAAATTTGCAATTAAGAATCATAAAAACTGGCTGCAGAAACCACTACTGTTGACTGCCTATGAATTGAAATAGCATTCGTCTCGGACAACCCTAAGGACGACCCCTAGGACGACGTCCTAGAAGACGACATCTGGGACAACCTCTAGGGCGATATCAAGGACAACCGCAAGGAAGACCTCTAGGACATCGTCTAGGAGGACCTCTAGGGCAGTCGAAGGACGACCTCAAAGACGACCTTTAGGGCGACGTCAAGGTCACCAGGTCCTTCAAAAATGGTGCAAATGTGTGCGAGAATGTGGCCTGAAATGGTCTACTGCACATACCTAGTGTGCATTAGGAGGCCAGAAAGTCCAGGAATATGGGAAACGGGAGGGGAGAAACTAAAGAATGCTATCGCATTAAGGACTTCCTATGGCGACGCCGCAGCAACTGCGGCCATCTAGTGGGCGCTTCTCAAGACTCGCACACACAGTGTTTATCGAATGCCAACAGGTTCTCAATGGTCCCGGTAATGCAGGTGGTGGTCCCAAGATCCAATCCTCAGAACGCCATGGCAATCTTTCTCCAGCATTTGAAAATATTGTTGACGGACGCCCTATGCCAAACATCATTTCCAGAGGTGGGAAGGGCCTGCCACAGGCTGTCAAAAGTCCCTTTCCTCATCCACAGAAACAAGTCGAGAAAGCGAGAAAAAAAAGCTCGAGGTACACCTCCTTCATCCGGTCCGTCGTCTTTTTGCCCCGTTTTAATATTTTAAATACCTCACCACTTTTTTTTATTATTTTATTTAGAGGATACTACAAGCCATCGAAGGCCCAAGTAGGTGTGGGATACAACATATACATTCACACATAAAACGAAAGCAAATAACACGACATTAAAAGGTTTACAACTAACTAGCAAATATACAGGATATATTATTTTAAAAAAAGGGGGAGGGGGGGAAAGCAAGCATCAAGCAGTATGTAATTCCATCATGCACTAATACAAAATGACCTATCCAGATGTAGTATGAAGGTTTATACAATCCTAATGTCCATGCGAAAAAGATGAAGGTGCAGCAATGTACAAAGCAAAACATGTTAGTTATCAAGACGCTCGAGACCTTCTACAAAGTTGGTGTCGATAAATAGTTCGAGAGGTAAACCGTTCCAGTCGCTAATAGTGCGAGGGAAAAAGCTAAATTTAAACATATTAGTACGCGCAAAAATGGGTGTTAGTGAAAACTGATGTCTGTGCCGCGTAGCTCTTGACGCTAAAGGGGAAATATATTGCAATGGGTCTATGCGAGTCTGTCCTTGCTGAAGATGAAACAAGAATTTCAACCGCGCTAGTTTTCTTCTGGCCTGAAGAGTCTGTATTCCGTTAGCCTGCATAAGTTGAGATGGTGAATCCAGCCTTCTATACTTTCCGTAAATAAACCGAACCGCTCGACGTTGCACCATCTCCAACTTCCGGATATCTTTCTGAGTGAATGGATCCCAAACGATATTTGCATACTCCAACTTGGATCTGACTAATGAATAATACGCATGTAGCTTAACCTGAATCGGAGCGTCGTTCAACTTTCTTTTAATGAAACCCAACTTCCTGGATGCCGAAGTACAGATATGTTTTATATGAGGAGACCAAGAAAGTGTGTCCGATATAATTAAACCAAGATATTTACATTCTCGCTCCACAGTAACCGGGGTGTCCGCGATATTATAAATGTATTCAAAGGGCTGCTTCTTTTTGTAATACGTAAAAGGGTTGTTGGGTTTCATTAAAAGCTGTGAATGAACAAAGAAGTTGTGAATGCTTTCGCATTCACAACTTCTTGGGAGTTGTGAATGCGAAAGCATAAATGTCGTTCTTCCGCTCCCTTAGTGCGGCGCACTCGCATGGACGGCCACGTTCTGCTACTGCCGAGGGCCAAAGGCCGAGCGGGCGCTCTCGTGAAGTGGCCGCGCCGACATCAGCCGTACGAGCCGCTCCAAAGTCTGTCCGAGCGTGCTCTGGGTGGCCCCGCAGCCAGCCATTTCCCGGCGTGGGCCCGCAGCGCCCTGAATCTGACGCCTGGCCAACGGGAGCCTCGTTCCTTGAAACTATGACGTGCACCAGCCAATGCGAACCTACCCGTCACATTCCCTCCATTTAGAAAGGTGAATTTGGCTGCCGTGTTCTGAGGCTCTTTGCGCGGCTTCAAAGCTGGGAGCCTACAGATTGCGGCTTCATTCGGCTCCATTGGGACCGGGGATAATAGGTGCCTTTTGGCGCGTCTTCAAAGCTGATGACGTCGGCTCGCTCCATGGGAAAGTTAATGCTCTCGCATTAATGTCAAAACAAAAACAACAAAGCAAAATGGTGAAAGTTAAAGGTAAACAAAACTAAACGAGGCGTTCAAAGCGCGATTTGTACGATAGTTGTCAACTGGCTCAATCAGACTTTTTTGGGGCTCTAAGGAGTCGAAGCGGGGTGTTATTCTCCCCCGACAGTTTGTACATTTCATTGCCCGTGGCCAGAGTCCTTTATCCCTGGCGCATACAAACCACACTGCGAAGGTAGTCTTCAGTGAAAGCCTCCTTACGAGAGGCGTGCTGATCGATGTGTCGAACGTTGGTTCGATACGAGATGCCTGAACTTTTACTTTTTTGAGGGGATGTGTAGCGCCACCTCACAGAATTTGTCAGAAATGAAAGCGAATCTTCGGTGGACAGTGCCATTAAGACGCTTTTCTATTCTTCCATGGAATGCCTATAACACCTTCTGCACTTACGAGTCTTGGTTAGCATGCTCAAGCTCGAAGGACTCTTTCTTTCGCTACAGCCAGTCTGCAAAGCTCTCCCCCCCCCCCCCTTTTTTTTTTTTGAAATAAAAAAGTATTATTGACTACGGTGGTGCAAACTACCACCCCGTTAATAAAGGTACAGCCGTCCCGATCTATCCGTCTATTCATCCTCTTGATGCTTCTCGCTTCTGTCGGGACGAGATCAGGCTGTGGTGCCCCAAACTTTAGAACTACACGGATCGGCCGATGTAACCGAATGCGGCGTCGGTGTCCGGCTGGAGCTTTCCGGTCGCCCAAAGGGGGGCCAGCCCTCTGTCCTGCAGGAACAATGCAGCATGCACGCTGCATATGCCCAGCACAAAAGCCCAAGCGGGTCAAGTTCCCATACCCTGCCTGATGACTACTTTCAAGAGGGACTTCTTCGTTTATTGATAGTATTTTTAGTGTTGTGCAAATATTCGAATTTTCGAATGGTAGTTTCGAATATTACGCTATTCGATATTCGATTTGAGAGCAGTCGTAACATTCGTGCTTTTCGAAGTGTTGGCAACCTTGAGTTGCAAGTTTGTTTACTGTCTAAAAATATGTAAGAAACAATTTCCAAAATCAAAAATATACTCAGACGTTCGGCAGAACGGTTTAAATATTACGGTGGGAACTGTCAAATATATCCATCGTACTCGTTTCATCGACTTTGTTTAAAAACCGGCAAAAGAAACCGATCAATGAGCTTCAGCAATGCCTGCACCATCTTTGTAAACCTTGGCGCCCTGTATTCCAATAAATAAGTCATACATAAATTAATTAGGGTCTCATTCTCACAAATCAACCCACTTAATAATTGCACATCTGCAATAATTATCTTGCATGCCACTTTGCGGCCAAGATTTCTTAACAACAAGTATTTGATATTCGATTCGAAAATATTCGGCCAAAATCACTATTCGCTTCGGATTTCATTCGAAATCAAAATCCCCTATTCGCACAACCCCGTGCTCTACCGAAGAAGATAATGGAAACCTGCCCGCAAGGCGTGTGGGCCTGTCCACGGGCCTTGTGTTGGGGAAACAAACGGGCTTTGTGGTCTGGTCTCCTTACCAATAAGAGTAAAGGATGCCCTCTTCACACTGCAATTAGTTGTTGTATACACCCGTGACTTTGGCACACTCCGAAGGGGTCCCCGACACATCCACGCTTGAGGGTTATGGCGTGTCTATATAGTTTGTCCCCTTTTACGTGATGGTGGGCACATCTTGGACTTCTTGTTTCTTCCCAGAAACTGTTTGACCTGCAACGCCAAATGTCGGCGTCGAGCGTCCCAACAGTCAGTATAGACTTTAGCATAGTAGACAAAGCCAGCAAGCTTTGCGTCTGGCCATAAGGTGGTGCAATGTCAAACTCACAATCACCGGGTTCAGGGGCTGGATTCCCACTGAAATGCATCTTGAATTTCCTTTACAAAATTTTCACGAATCACACTCTGAAGAATTTGTTGAACGTTTGGTAATGATCTCAAGGATTCCAGCCCTTAAACACATACTACGTTAAAAGCTTAATTTGATCGGTCATCCACTCGTGCATATATCCAATGCCCTAGACGACCTAATAAGTTCAGTTCGATCTGGAAGATTAGGAGGTTCTTTTATCACGAGTGGGGCAATTGGCTTACCATGAGCCAACGCTCCATGTCCCGTTCCAGGGTGTAGATGTTCTGCTTGCTCAGGACAAGCTTGTCAATCTGCGAAATTCAAGAGTGCAATAAATAAGGTTCCCACGCTCCTGAAGTCCTCTTGGGTCCAGAGCACATGAGCGAATGACGCTTTAGCAACTTTTGAGCAAATCGACGTTTTAGCGAATAATGGGGGCGCGCGTTAACCTCCCCCCCTCCCCCCCCCCCCCCCCCTGCGCTGCGCATACGCCGCTAGGCGGCGACAGTCAGCAGCGCCTTATCACAAAAGTGTGAACCCGCTTGGCCCACCCAAAAACACTGCTTCGCGGCGTCCAACTATTTGCTGAAGTGTCATTCGGTGAAACGTGGGTGTTGGCTAAAACGTCATTTGATCAAGTGAGTGCCTCCCCCTAGGTATGCGTGCCTAGACGCGCACCTGGGCACGACCTCCTAAGAAATTTACAGTCTCAGGAACTTCGTGGTACAAGCATCTTCCCTAGACACAAGTTGCGTGTCGGGAGAAAAATAATGAGACAGCATGTTGCAGTTTCTCCTGGCTTAGGAAGAAGCACCTTGCTGTATATATCTGCGGGCCCATATAATCATCATCAACAAACTTGGGGTGTTCCCTGGAGCAGCCATCTGTAAAAAAGCCATTATGTTCCTTTCATAAAGTTTTCTTTGGATTGTATCTCTTACCCGGCGTTACTTAGGCTGCGATGTAACACACCTGACACAAGTTGGGTCTAGATCGCGAGAAAAAAAAATAATGACAATGCACGCAACAATCTCTCTCGGGGAGACACGAGGGAAAACGATCCTCGTACAGCATATCCCAATTTCTTCCGGGGATGCCTACAGTCCATGAGAGGACCAGTAGATGCCTTGCCTCGCGCAACCAAAGCGCATGATGGAGATTCCAGTCAATTTTTGAAAAGGATAGCACTAAGGTCAAGTCAGTACATGTTTTTTTTGTCTAACGGGGGCATGTACTATTCAGTTTGAGAAAGCATAAAAGGGCAATGCTGAGGGCAAAAAGGCTTTCTTCCGTTACTCTCTCAAGCGGAAGTACTTTACAGAACTTGCGCTTTCTTCCGAGAATGAATGCAAAGAGCCTTTCTTCTGTCTTCTAGCCTTTAGCATACTCCAAAGTAGTAATAGCCCCAGCCGAACAAACATACTGACCCAAATATGGACAGCAACACCTCCCGGGTGTACCAAGTTTGTCGTTTAGCTGGAAACTTTCCAATGTGCCACAGAAAGTTCCCGAGAAACCAAAGCAGCGTTTTTTGGCACAGGTACGCATTGCAGAAAGCTTAAACTCCGTTAGATTGTGACGCTAGCTGTTGGGATAGAATGCAAAGTCTGAGAACATTACGTTACCTAGATCAAAATACAACTGAGATTTTCGCTACAAGCTGACTTGCACCTAAGCCTCGTATGGACCCAAGATATCAATCCCGTCTATTGTGGACGGGATTTGTATTGCTTCGAAACAAGAAAGAGGATACTATCGAGACCGGTTATAACCCAATAGCGGCTACAGCAGAGCAATCACCATTTTCCATTCCCACTTTGTTCTAACCAAAGTCGGTTACAAAAAAAAGAAAATAGCGGATATAGCCAAGTGATGCCCGATTCCCGTTGTCTTTGTTAGAACCGGTCTTTTCACTGCCATAGATGCCACAGACAGTCCCAATCTAATTTCTTGTCTCGACAATATTAGGTTTAGGTGGACGTTGGCTCACAATGAAATCTCCTTTTTCCCCATTCGATCGAGGTAACATCATAAATTTTAAGTTTCATCCTAACTGCTTTTCTCAGAGACTTTCTGCAATGCACAGCTCATTGATTTGGGTCGAAAAGCACCTCTTTTCCTGGGATTGCAAGTGGATCTCGCACATAGGCTGGCAAAGGGCTAAACAAAAATCCAGCTGTCAAGATCATTCGCAAGCTTCCATTTAGATATTTCTTACGTCTATCTTAAATGCCTACATTGGGATGGCAAGGAAACGACACATTGGAACGTAGAGATGGCCAGCTATACCTAATGGAACGCGCATCTTACCAAGAAACTGTGGAGAAGCAACACCCGCCAAAGCAAGCTCCGCGGGTGTTGCTTCTCCGCAGTGCAGCGGCACTCAGTAAGAAGCCTGCTCAACGGGGCTGATCTTTGGGAAAATAGGAATATAATGCAGTTCAGCTCCAAGCAAACATCGAGTAGCGTATTATTCCAGATTATTCGAAAACTGAAATATTCGCGCAATCCTAGAGAAAATATAACCAGAAATAGCTCGTCGCAATTTCTCTAGGCCAAAGATCCTATGAGACACTGTTTGCTGCAGACATCCGACTATCTGCACATATGTTCCAAGCAGCTTCATGCATTTGCATTAGGTGTGTGCAAATATTAAATTTTGACTTCTAGCCAATAGTGGCTTTGACAAAATATTTTCTAGTTGAGTATCGAATAGTTTCTCCGAGCCTTTCACTACCCTGCCAGCTGAACCCACCAAGGTTGTTCCCAAGGTTACACTTTTTACAACATGTCTCCACAAGTTCAATGCCCACATTAGGATGGCAAGAGAATGACGGACAGAAAATTAAGCCCATCTAACTGGGGATTTATGCAAATATCCTTTCTTCTATCTAGAACTTCCCAGACAATCCCGAATGATGGATGAAGGGGCATCTCTGCCTCACATATACACTCTTGCATAATAACGACAGCATCATTTTTTTTTAATTTTACCACAACATTTGCGCTAGTTTTTGTTTCTTTCAAGTGTGCTTTTGTTCCAAGCTTGCAACTAAGATATTTGTACTTTTTGAAGCCTCGACCACTTCGGGGTTAGCCCCATACTTGTTACCGAGCACCGGTGCAGTGCAGAGAAGCAGCACCTAAGGAAGCGAGCTTCACGGGTGTGGCTTTTCCGCGGTGCATCGGTGCTCAATTAGAATCCCGCTCAACAAAGCACACCTGCTGCAGTCCCCAATTGGAAAAATGGGAATATCGTAGCTCACCTCGAGCGATTATCAAATATTCAAAAATTTAAATATTTGCACAAAGCCAGGCTGCCTCAGTTAGACAGCTTTAACCAATGAAGGGAGAAACACGAGAGCGTCCTCAGACCGTCTCTTTTTGCAGGACGTACTGGCGGTGCAGCTTGAAACCTCATAGGTAGAAAATGATTGAAAAGCGAATGCTTACATTTTTTTCGAGCGTCTGCCATTTCTGCTTGGCCACCCTGGGAGAGACCAACAGAGACTTCCCTACAACCAGAAAGCAGGGCTTACTTAGTTGCAGAGACACGAGGGACAGTCATTTTATGAGAGCCGTCAACTTCTTTTGCCCCAATCAATTGGCCACGTCACAAGGAAATCCCGCAAGGCGCATCTAAATGCAGCCGGGCGAGCACCGTAATATCCAGAGTCATTGCCCCTTTCTGGGCGAATATCCATTTCCGAATAAACACGGAGCGATCGGCCACCCCTACAATACCCCGATGCGGACTCGGCAATCTCTCAATCTACCCAAACGGCACGGTGATTGGAGGACACCCGAGTAAAATGAAAGAGGGGAAGACACTCCTTTTTTTACGTACTTCCTTCCCAATTTCCCCCAAGTCGGAGCACATGCGTGCAAAAGGGAAACGATGGAGAGAATGAAACGTTGCTGAAAGATCGGCTAGCCGAAATCATTCCTTTTACAACGTAGCAAAATAGAACGACCGAAAAACACTGCTCATCAAACAGAAACTAAGAAAGACGCGAGAAAATTCCATGCAATGCACGTATACCATCCTTCTTAGCTTTCAGCGTTACTGGACTCAAGCAAAAGAATCTGGAACCATGGCTGAATTAAGCGGTGCCATTGCATGCTGTACAACTTGATTCTCACTGCCTCTGCTATCCACATTGTACTGCTTTGGAGAACCGTCAAATTCCTCGCTTTCGGAGTCAGTTATGAAGAGTGTAGAGGAGTGCGGCGACAGCCCCGTCCTCTTGGAAGGGGCAACGCCACCTATGCCTACAGAGTTACGGTGCTCTACAAAAGATGGCGCGCAACGCATGAAAAATGATGTCGCACAGTGAAATTTTGCTAAAGAAACCCACATACGAGTCGCATCGTATAAAATGCACCGAGAAAATTGTATAAAAAATTAAAAACATTTACAATTTCCTGTAATGCCGAATGGGAGTGTAGCGCTTGAGGAGGACCCTACCCCTCCGTAGCCCCCTCCTTCCCCTTTACCATTTAGCGGGAAATTGTCGCAAAATTTCCCTCTAAATTTAACGAAAATTTCCCCAGTAGATTTAGCAGGGAAATTTTTCCGTTAAATTGAGCAGAAATATTACCCACTCAATTTAGTGGCAAATTTTTTTTTTGCGTGAAAATGTTTTTGTTAAGTTTAGCAGAAAACATTTTTCCATTAAATTTAGTAGAAAAATTTCCTCACTAAATTTAGGGAAAAAAATTTCCCAGCTAACATTAGTGGGGAAATTTGAGAGGCACTTCGGCCGCTTCACTTGGATCCGGGCGCCTCAGAGCCTTGGGAGGGGCCCCCAATGGCCAGGTGCTCACCTCCGAGGCGTCCCGCCACGCGACTGGACATGGGGTGGGCCTGGCGGCGGAGGGCGGCCACCTCCTCGTGGCGCCGCTTGAGCACCATCTCCTTGGTGCGGTTCTGGGCCTCCAGGGAGCGGATGCGGTTCTCCTGCTGCCGGTTCTCCTTGCGCATCTGGGCCACCTCACGCTGCCTCCGCTTCTCCGCCTCCTGGTGACAACGGCTCCCCTCCTTCATCTTCGTCATGAGCGACACCTGCCCCAAACAAACCTATTCGAGGCTACTTTCTCCACAACGGGGGTCCACAGATTGGGCTCTTGCAATACCTTTTCACGCCCACACTACCTCACGCTGGCCTAGAAAGCCATAGCCTCACCGGATTTACCCCAAATTCCACCAAATTATCCCGAAAAAACGGTGACAGTCAGTGTTCCAGAACAAACATTTCCGGCTTGTTCCAGTCCAGAGTGGATGGATCGATGAATCTTAACGGCTGTACCCCTTCTAACGGGCAGTGGCTTTGCGCCAGTTTGCCTGGAAACAAGAATCATTCCGCCGTGCGCTTGTTATGCTGACAACGCTGTTCTTATCCTTCGTCTCATCTGGCAACCGCATTGTACACGCGATTTCTTTTCTGGTTCTTGAAAAGAAAAGTACACTTTGTTCACTGTTCGAATAAGGCAGTCGTTTCCTCCTGTCGCGTCTTAGGGACACCGGAGTTATGGCAACGAGGATTAAGAAAGTACTACGCCTTTCATCATAATAACTGGGACCGGTCGATGGCTCCCATGTTTACCTACAGTCTATCACCACCCGCCTTCCTCGCTACGCCGAGACCAGCCTGCTTGCAGTGGCGGTAGTGGAAGCTCACATTCCTCAAGTTTTTGGAAGCCGTCAACGGCAATGACCTTAGTCCGAAATGCAAAAGTGCCATTTTGCTCGATGGACTCGAGGGAAAAACGGATCTACTACAGCATGGCCTCGGCAACCACAGCACAGCCAAGCCAGGTAAAGACGAGAGGGAGAGAAGGGCAACGGGGACGAGGAAGCACTCGCAGCGCTCGACAAGCGCTTCTCGACGGCAACCAACGAGCCGATGGAGCAACAATGATTTCGTCAGCGTCGTCAGCGTGAAGGGGACTGCCTAAAGAGCAGATGAGGAGCGATGCGTTACTGACGTCGCACTCCCGGTGCTTTCCATTTCTTCCCCATCGTAACAGACGCCTTCACCAAGCGTTGGGTCAAAAACGTATGCTTCTACAACATACGCCGAAAAGCACGGCGCAGAAAGGCAGCTAGTGCACCACGTGGGCGTTAACCAATTCAAGCCATGCCAAGCCTGGCCAAGTCAAGTCAATGCAAGCCAAGCCAAAACCATGCACCGTGTTCACGAAAGCTTGCAACTCAGTTTTTTTTATGCAGAGGGACCAGAACAACAATGATCCTGCATCGGGCATTTTTTAGTTTCTGCTTCAAAGTGGTCAGGTGTTTGAGTGTACTTTGCGCGTCGCTTTGCTTATGGGCAGCGGAGGAGCTCGCGCCCCAAAAAGAGTAGTGCACATCTGCCGCCAAGTGGATTGCCACAGTGAGAAGAACCTGAGCAGTTCGGATGAGTGCAGTCAAAACGTGAACTGATATTTCTTCCCTTTTCTCTTCTAGCCGTGCCCCCGAGTGCAATAACTATAATCAGCCTCGACTTTTTTTTTTCTTTTCGAGGGCATGAAAACCTTCCCTCGCATAATACGGTAACTGTGAGGTAATAGAGAAACGGAACTAATGCCCGGATGGACGCACCTTGGTCTTCTTCATGTCGGCCACCTCCTGCTTGAGCTTGCCCACCTGGCGCTCGTACTCGGCCTGGTTCTTAATGAGCTGGGCGTGCTCCCGCCTGGCCGCCTGCATCTTCTTCAGCTCCCCCTGCAGCTGGCCCAGCCGGCGCTCAAAGTCCCCCCGGATCTTGCGCACCTTCTCCTCCCAGTCCTTCGAGGGCCCAGCGCTGCCTGCAACCGTCTCCGCTAGACAACTGGCCCAAAGCTCCTCCTCTTTGCAAAACCCACCCACGCTGGAGAGGATGCGGTCCCTCTCGAGCTCTGTCTCCCGTATGCGGGCCTGGAGCTGCACCAGCTTCTCCTCGTAGTGGATGCGCGTGGTGTGCAGCCGCCGTTGGCTCTGCTCCAGCTGCTTTATCAACTTCTGCTTGCACGAGATCTCCATCGTCAGGTTCACCAGGTCCTGGCTGTACCTCTCTGCAAGGCACACCCCCTTCCAATGGTTGGCTCCCTCCCAACTCACCTTTTTTTTTACACCTGTATGAGCGAGCGATGTAAACTATATCTTAGTTTTTGCTGACACGCAATATTTTTGCCTTTTGGCCGCGTTTTGGTACGTGCCTTGAGTGTCTTGGAATGGCAAATCTTTAACTTCTCTGCAAACACCGAGACCTAAAAAATCAGCTTGGTATTCGACGAACGTGAAAACTACCGAGTTACAGTTCCGAATAAATCGAGGCCCAGCAGGGCCGCTCAAAAAAGCAACCTCGGAGTGCAAGGTCCGTGTCCGTTCCAAATAGGATAAGGGCGCGCACTCCCACGAAACACCTTTATAAATAAATATTCGTTACGGAGCAGGTTACAGCGTTACTCCAACGAAAGACTCCAACAGCGAATTCAACTTCTGCTTCTGCTCGTCCTCCTCCTCTCCCGACTGTATGGGAGAGGGTCACAATCCTCGCAGAAGCAGGCAGTTGCGAGAGATATACAATTCCGTAAGAAAAAACGCCGTGACTCCCAAATAGTGGCCAGGCTCTTTAAATGAACCACAAAATTCGGTTTCTTAGCCTATCGCGTTACGACTTTGTGCAGCGTTGCTCACGGATGGTGAATTATTTTTTTGTAAAATTTGCAAAGAGCGAACTTACCTGAGTAAATAGTAAAGAAAGAAAAAGGCTTAGCTCCTATGGAAACTCACGGGAGACAAGAGATGGCACAAGCTGTCACGACACCAACAGCCGCCAACGAACGAGCATACGGCGACAACAGCTGGCGTCATCAGCAGACAATGTTTTGGACTCAAAAGCGGCACGCGTTCCGCAGCGGCGACAGTCGCAGAACCAAAAGCAGGCGTGGTAACAAGGAACTGCAAAGCAGACGACATAAGACCCCCCCCCCCCCCCCAAAAAAAAAAAAAAAAAAAAAAATGAAACAGTCAAAATATTTTGACAAATTATTTCTTTAATCAACCATGTGTCCATTCGATGCGTTTTAATAGTAAGGGTGATAGAATAATGCATTGGCAACTGATATTAAAAAAGCTTTCACCGCTTTTGAGTCGAAAATATTGTCTGCTAATGACGCCGGCTCACGGCGCCGTACACTCTTAGAAAAAAGGGTACGTATAGTCCTCCCTTACGGGAGGAACGGTCTTGTAACCTATGTTCCTTTAGAAAGGGAGAAACCTTCGTCCCTGAAGCAGGGGAGCAAAGTTCCTCCGTCGCTTGCATCTCAATATGGCGGCCCCGAATCGAGCAAATCGAGCCCAATAAGGCTTAACGAGGACGCTACGTCTCTTGTACGGGACGAGAGCAGCAGCAAATGAAAGCGTAACACGAGCTTTCCGCAAACTGTGTTTATTTCCGAAGCCAGATTCCCCCCACAGGTACAGAAACCTGCGTTTCCAAAGCAGTTACTCAGTCTTCTCGTCGACAGCACTGCGATGTTAAACGGAGACAACCGATACCCAGTTACTTCGCGCACTTTGCGTCTTACCTTTGGTGTTCCTCGAGTCACAATTCCTTCGTCAACCGCACATCACGGAGAAGGGCAAACTCACTCCGCGAAACCAAAAGCCGCTCTTGGAAGAACGAACTCGAAGCCGCTGTTTATCGCGTAGCCAGCGTAGCGGCGTAGCGTGAAAGAAGGTGAAATCGCTAGCCACCAGATGGCGGGGTCAAGCAGAGTAATTGCAAGTAGCTAGGCTAGGTGGCGCTAAGTACCGCCCAATTCATGTTCTACAAAAAATTATTTGTTTCTCTTAGGCCACTACTGCGCTTGAGGACCCTCTACTATACACACGATACACACATGACACCCATACACTTATTACAAGCATCAGGTGAACATACATTAAGCACATGCACTGCACACACAAATATCAATACAACGGAACACCACACTAACCCGAACACTACACCCGTGCTCTGCGTTTCCGTCTTTTATACTGGTCGTTTTGAACGTGCGGAACTTTTCGGTGACTCCCTAAGCAATAACAAATATTCCCAGCATGTTGATTTTTTCCCTGCAATGTCATACCTCTGAAAGTATTTTGAATGGCTCAGGGGTTGAATCTCTTATTAAAAATTAAACGCTCAATCATGCCGTAATTATTTGAAAGCCAATAAATCAAGCCGCTCCAATGCGGTTCGAAGCCATGAGTTTGTTTCCCCACACGGCACGTCGTAGCTTGTATTTCTATTTGTTTTTCTATTTGTGCTGTTCGCGCAAAGCTGCAATTGCCGTTTGAATTAATCTCTGTAGAGCGGATATTCAGTCAGCTGGAAGTGATGCTTCACGGACTGAGAAATTGCTTTTCGATCAACTTGAATGCAGTCAAAGCCGCGACTTGCGGCAGGTTTAAGTGTACGGAACTACGCCGTGGCGAGCCCGAAAACTTCTAGCGCTCATCCCAGCGCGCCACGGAGGGTAGTTTCTCCAGCAACCGTAGTATAATGAAACAGCGAAATAAAGGGTAGCTTTTTTTGTTCGATTTTACCTACTATTGTTTTTAATGCCGAAATTCCATACTGTAAATATACGTACTTCACGTCACGATTTCGTACTGTTCAGTCCTTGCCCCAGAACGCAATCGCTGTCGGGGACGAGACCATTCCGACAGTCACATTGGCCACTGTACGATAGGAGCTTCTACTGTTCAGACCAGCGTTCCAACATGACTATCCGCACGTTGATCGATTGCACGTAATCCCTCAAGTGGTATTAAACTTTTTAATGTAAAGCGGAATGTCAACTTGCGACACCCCGCCCCCTCCGATCACAACCCGACCAGCGGCATCAATGCCCAACAGTTTACGATCTCATCTTCTTGTTACACCACTGATACGCGAACACATGGTCACATCGGCGATAATTCCAGTCTTCTGTTCACAACCCAAAACTGTCATCACGATGTTGCAGCTATGTTGCTGACACGCACAAACACAAAACCACGTTGAACGCCGGTTGCACTCGGCATCGGAAAACAGAACTGAACTCAGGGGGGAAGGCACCCAGGCAGCCGGCAGCAAAACCTGCCTGTCTTGGACGCAGTTCCTGCGGTTTCCATAACGTCGAAAACGTCGACACAGTTCCGCGTGCTTTCGCTACTGTAGTCTGTAGTGCTGCAGCCTGCAGTGGCTATAGTTCCGTGCCGCGCGAGTCACGTAATCCGGAGACGGCCATCCCCCAGTGTACGTGGCGCTGCTGGCACTGCTCCGGAACTTCGCTGTTTCTAGCGGCTTCGTTTGCTCGTTTGATAAAATTAGTGATAAAAATGTCAATGCAACCGAAATGTTCTGGACGTTTAAACTGGAAGACGGAATTACAGGCGGCCTTCGCTGCTGCTGAAGCTCAATCAACTCAACAGCTATTTATTAAACAACGTGCGCGACCTGCTCGAAAAACGAAACCGAAAGACGATGAGTCGGGAGGGCGAAAGCTTTCTCCCGTCTGCCTGGAGAAGGAGAAAAACATTTCGTTCCTCCCCTTTTCTCGTGTCCGCTTGGGGGCGCGTCGGTAGAAGGGAGGAAGGCGCGGCGTTGCTACTTTTTTCCTCCATTTTTTCTTAGAGTGTATGCTCATTCGTTAGCAGCAGTTGGCGTCACGACCGCTCGCACCATCTCTCGCCTCCCGTGCAAAACGACGCCGTATTGTTTGAAGACCGGTGGCATCGCTGCATTTGCATAGGAGTTTAGCCTTTTTCTTTCTTTACTTTTTCCTCAGGCAAGTTCTGTTTGCAAATTTTCCAAAAAAAAATTTACCATCTGTGGGCAACGCTGCACAAAATTGTAGCGCGATAGATTGAGATACTGAATCACGCGGCGATCTAAAGAGCCTGGCCGCTATTTGAGGCACCCCATAGTTTGCCCGCATTTTGTTTGGCGGCAGAGCTCCTAGCGCGCTCCCCTCGCACGGCCAAGAGCATCTGCATTTGTCCAGCCATTGGCCCCCCGCATCCAAAGGCTCCTCACCGTCCTCGTCGGCCTCCACTTCGGACTCGGAGCTCTCGTCGTTGCCGCTGGCCTCGGCCGTGCCCTCGTCCGCATCAGACTTCTTCTCCCTTTCCTCTTCCTCTCTGTGGGGACAACCAAACAACATTTTGCCTGCCTCAAAACATTCAAGTTTTAGAATAACATCCACACCTCTGCATACGTCTTACAGAATACTCTGGCAATTGTCGCAACAACATCTTTAGTACATAAAAACCCACACAATGCACAAGCGTACAATTCCATTTATATGCGCCGCTTTTTTTTCTTTTTTTCAAAATGGAGATTTGGTTTTTATCCTATATTACCGGTTACTAAAGGGAAAACCAAGATCTCTGGCAACTATGAGTGCCTAATGCAGTCATATTTTTTCTCCTTCGTGCCTGGCGGGAATGTTTGCTCATTCTTGCAGCACTTGTGTTTCTCAAATTTAACACTGTGACTGTCGTTATGGGCGGTTTCCGGCAAATGGAAGTATGCTGCCGAAGAGCAAAGCCCTTTCGCTTCATGGGGCTTTGTGCCCACGATCCCGTCCACTCAAATTGCTTCTTCGAAAGCCCGGGAGCACTAGACACCTTTGCTGCTTTGGTACAGATGGATGTCGGAAGTAGCGGGAATGAGTGCAAGTCGATGCAACACTACAATCGCTTTCGAGCAATTCATCGATCGATGGAGTCTTATTGGCGCAAATGCATCCAAGGTTAAAGAGCGGCAAAATCTGCAACTATTTCAAGAAACAGTTTTTAGAGAAGAAAGAGCACTCTAGTGGCTAGTGATAGAACAAAATGATGGACATGGATCTGTGTATGAATAATGTAGATGAAAAATTTGAAAGTTGCGAAGTTAGTTTAACGTGAGCGCAAAAGTCCAGCACTTTCTAGGAATTTAAAAACATGTAGAAAAGGTTCATCTCCAAGCAGAAGAGCAGGGTGTAGAGTTGCCGAGTAAAACACGTCGAAGGGGGACCTGGAAAAAACGGTCCCTGTGACGAGCCAACACCTCTAGCATCTGCTTCCCGACAACATTCCTCTTGCCATTTACACCAGACGCTTTTCCTTGCGGTCGCTTTGTAGTCTTGGATATCAACATTCCTTGTAGCGCATGCGGCATAATCAGCAGCTTCACTGACAGGTATACCCACGTGATAGCCAGCAAAAGACGCAATTTGTTTTCCACAGCTGCAGCAACCACTTTATGATGTAGCTGAGTGATTAGAGGGTTTTTTGCTATCTCAAGGGATCTGATTGCTCTCAGAGCACTTAGTGAATCAGCGTAAACTACAGAGTATGTATGCCTATTTTTGATAATATCTTCCGTGGCCAGTAGTGAACCATAAAACTCGGCAGTCGAGGT
This sequence comes from Ixodes scapularis, assembly GCF_016920785.2. NCBI lineage: Eukaryota > Metazoa > Arthropoda > Arachnida > Ixodida > Ixodidae > Ixodes > Ixodes scapularis. Next base: position 419,785 of record NW_024610104.1, on the reverse strand, counting down.
AATTGCACTGGAATTAATCCTCCGCACACATTTAAGTGATGATCCCATCCCGGAACAGCCGACAGAGGAGTCGGTTTCTGTGCCGTCAGTATAAAAGCTGGTGTAGTCTTTATGTGCATTTGGTAGCTGAAAGAATTCCTGTTTTAAGACTTCTCGTGGGGTATTTTCCTTAGTGTACCCAGTGAGTGACAAGTCTGTGATGAGCAGACTATGCTCCCATGGTGCCACAGTTCCCACAAACTGAGCAACAGGCGGGTTTGTCCGAAGGCTAGCCGAGACAGCAGTGAAAAGGGCTTACTTTGGAAGGTTAGTTCAAAATCTGTTCCCTCAGCTAGTTCCCGACACTGATGTTGCGATACTGACCGTATCCTGAGGGAATACGTTAGACCCAAGACAGCTCGCCTTTTCTCTAGGAACATTTCTTCAGCTTCAGAATAGAGACTCAACCCAGGGGATGTATGAAATGCACCGGTGACAAGTAGGATCCCTGCGCAATGGATTGATCCAACATTTTCACTGTTGATGCACTCGCTCATCCATACACCAAACATGCATAATCTAGACGAGACCACGCAATGGACCCATAGATTCTTAACAGGCACAAACGACAGGAACCCCGAGTCGTGTGGGAGATAACTCTCAAAATATTGAGGGATCTATGGCGTTTTAGTCTTAACGTTTTGATATGTTGCCTGAAAGAGAGCTTAAAAAACTTGTACTCCGTTTTTATCTGAACCGGTGCATTTTACACGGTCAACGAAGGCATCCTGAGCACGTTACGCCAGCAAACTGCCCTGAATGTCTTTCTTCGCGTCATACTTATGTGTGGGCAGACGTTCGGGAAAGTTCTTTGTTTCCACAACATACGAGGCGTTGCATTCAGCATGAGGAATTTGGTAAATCAGATCGTGAAGTTTTTTTTGGGGGGGAGACAATCTCTGGAAAGATACTGGCCTATGGTTGAGAGGCAAGAAACGTAGAAGAAATTTCCTGCAAAATGGCTCCTAGATAGCCATTGTCCGTGTCATAGTTTGACGGAATGCCACCCTCGAAAGACCTTCCTGGCGCTGTGGCCCGCACGGGAGCTTATTGGAGAGTCTGCCCCCGCTTTCGTGTCAGGCGCTGCCAAAGGGGGGCCGCTTCTGCTGCTTTCGGCACCTAAAAACATGGCAGCGCCTGAGGCACCTATTGGCAACTCCAGCGAAACCGATGTCGCGTACGTCGAGATGCTCAGGATACGAGGTCGTTTCGACTCTGTCGTCTGCTATCGCTGCTTGGCTCTTGTAGGTAGCATAGAAACAAACATTGTTTCCAGCATTTATTTTTATGCTTCCGCCTAGTCATTCCTACGCACTGACTACAACAAGCGTTCTACCGTCGAAAAATCGCTTTGCTTTCAGGTGCAACACACATTTTACGCTGCAGTGCAAGAAATTTATGGTGGTCCACGCGCTGAACGACGAAAATGACCTGCTTTCATTTACCATTTTGCCTGACCAGCGCGCCCCCAATGATTCGCTGAAGTCGCGAATGTCGGCGGCGGCCACACCCTCGGCAGTAGTAAACTATAGGCGTCCACGCCAGTATGTTGCAGACGAACTAAGGGAGCGGAAGAATGACACTCATGCTTTCGCATTCCAAACTCTAAGAAGTGCTTAGGTGTCCTCGAAACTTTTTTTTACAGCGAAGCTGTTTACGGCTAGGGTTTCGTAGATTTTTCGTGTGCAGTGACTAAAACTACGCTCGCACCACATCATGCACCGACGCAAACGCTTTCCCCGTATAAGAAATTCAAAGTAAATAACCAGAATAAACCATTGACAAACGTGAGTGCAAGATGCCATTTGTTTTAGGCTTTTGCTTTAGAAATGTTACTGCTGCAGACGCCGTCAGATGCGGCGTGTGGAACACTCTTCCCTGCATTCTCGATGATGCTCGAGTAATTCAGCAGCAAGTCAATTCCTCTTCTCTGGTCGTAATGGGGAAGCAGCGTATACTGTAAAATCCTGTAAATGCCACCCTCGAAAGACCTTCCTGGCGCTGTGGCCCGCACGGGAGCTTATTGGAGAGTCTGGCCCCGCTTTCGTGTCAGGCGCTGCCAAAGGGGGGCCGCTTCTGCTGCTTTCGGCACCTAAAAACATGGCAGCGCCTGAGGCACCTATTGGCAACTCCAGCGAAACCGATGTCGCGTACGTCGAGATGCTCAGGATACGAGGTCGTTTCGACTCTGTCGTCTGCTATCGCTGCTTGGCTCTTGTAGGTAGCATAGAAACAAACATTGTTTCCAGCATTTATTTTTATGCTTCCGCCTAGTCATTCCTACGCACTGACTACAACAAGCGTTCTACCGTCGAAAAATCGCTTTGCTTTCAGGTGCAACACACATTTTACGCTGCAGTGCAAGAAATTTATGGTGGTCCACGCGCTGAACGACGAAAATGACCTGCTTTCATTTACCATTTTGCCTGACCAGCGCGCCCCCAATGATTCGCTGAAGTCGCGAATGTCGGCGGCGGCCACTCCCTCGGCAGTAGTAAACTATAGGCGTCCACGCCAGTATGTTGCAGACGAACTAAGGGAGCGGAAGAATGACACTCATGCTTTCGCATTCCAAACTCTAAGAAGTGCTTAGGTGTCCTCGAAACTTTTTTTTACAGCGAAGCTGTTTACGGCTAGGGTTTCGTAGATTTTTCGTGTGCAGTGACTAAAACTACGCTCGCACCACATCATGCACCGACGCAAACGCTTTCCCCGTATAAGAAATTCAAAGTAAATAACCAGAATAAACCATTGACAAACGTGAGTGCAAGATGCCATTTGTTTTAGGCTTTTGCTTTAGAAATGTTACTGCTGCAGACGCCGTCAGATGCGGCGTGTGGAACACTCTTCCCTGCATTCTCGATGATGCTCGGGTAATTCAGCAGCAAGTCAATTCCTCTTCTCTGGTCGTAATGGGGAAGCAGCGTATACTGTAAAATCTTAAGCAAGCGGCCCCCCAAAATTTGGAGGTAATTCGACTAGATATACAGGGGGCCCTTATTCAGATTGGGCCAAAAATTCAATATGGCGGCCACAAAATAGCGGCCAGTACAAGTGAAAAGAAAAGCACTGTTGAAAACACTGATTTACCAACACTTCAGTCAATGTTCAACCCGGAAAACGGAAATCCTGGCATTCAGCTCCGCCGCCATCAAAGCACGATTCCCCAGAATGGGATCTAAAGAGGAGGCCCTCGGTTTGCAGCTCGTCGGGGTTCTCGGGGACAGGGGCGCCGACGTCAGACAGCCGTTCGTCAAGATCTCCCTCCTCGCCACATGTCCAGAGTTGCTTTCACTCTCCAAGAACTCGTACAGGGTATCGTCAACTTCACTGAAGACGGAGGCACCGTTGCTCAATTGGCGTCGTACTTCAACTTCCCGAAATTGTGTTGCAGCGAAACTCTGTACTTGGTGTCCCTCTCGCGTGCCCTCTTACGGTCCAACTTGAAATGGCGAGGTGTTCTTCCGATGCCAATTCACAACTTTGAGTTTCTTTTGAACCGTATACGGATGCTTGGCGAACGAAGACAACCGCTCCCAGCTAAGGAAATGGCGACGATGGCTGGTGGTGCATTCGCGTAGCAACTTTTTGGGTTGGATTCAATATTGGCTTTGTACACTGCGACAGTCAAAAAGCCTGAAACAAGACTAAAAGAATAATGCCTTGGAGACGGGCGGGGCACTTGCGCCGTCGTTTACAGAAATGGGAAATTCCCGGAAGATGTGGGGGGCACTTACTTAAGTGGGGGCTCCACATGTTACGGTAGTACACACTCCCCAAGAGCAACGCGCCTACAAAGGGCAACGGCAGGAACGGCACTGAGAATGTCAGCGGCAAACGCCACCCGTGAATATCGTGGACAAAACGTCAAGCGCATGCGGCAAACCAGACAAGACGACAAACATCGCAAGACGGAGAGGACATAGTTCAGTTGACCTTTAGAGTCCTTGTCGGCGAGACGAAAGGTACCAATGAAACGGCGCCAAAAGTGGGTCAGCAAAGAGGCCTTCGGAGCTTCGCTATCACGTTCACATCGGCGCTTGACTTTAGCCTCCAAGTCATCTGAGGTATCACCTAAGAGACCCTGCCAATTTTTTTAATTTTTGTGTCTCGCTTCTTCTTCCGCTATATATTCCTCGTTGTAATCAATCTGTACGTAAAATGTATCCAGTTATTAAATCTCGCCAACACAAGAAGACTGAGGGACAAGGAAAATGAATATGGCAATTGTTATGTGCAAGTTTCCAGCATTGCACATGTTCACGGCGCTCTTTATCAGGCAGTTTATGCATAGTCGTTCCTAGAATGAAGCCATCTTCCAGGGCCTTCCATAATTCCCAGGTGGTTGAGCTCCTCCTCGCCTGCCCCTCTGGTCCCATCCTCCCCCACCCGTCAAACAATCGGTGCTGATTCACTCCTAGCCAAAGAATGTTTCACGACTAAAGAATTGTTCACAGTCTTGTCCCGCGAGTTGAAGCTGTTTCCTCAGCATCAGTCCCGCTCAACCAGGCACTAACGAGGGGCCCTACCAAGCTACTGGAAAAGCCCTGCCCTTAGAGAGGAAAGGGTACCTCTGTGCCCTGGATAGGTGCTTGGTCTTGCGCGTGAGGCACTCCACGTCCCTCTTGGCTTGGGCGAGCATGTCGTCCACGCTCGCCTCCTCTGCGCCCACGTCGTAGACCCCGCTCACGGCCACCGTCGTGGGGCTCGGCAACAGGCGGGCCTGCGACCGCTGCAGCTGCTTCCTCAGCTGGCCACACACCTCCTCCGAGTCCAGCAGCTTGGTCCTGCACAGCCCCGACACACAGTCAAACTACAATGCCCTCAACGAGTCTTTGGCCTTTTATTGGCCTCGTATAGATTGTCACTTCCGTCACTTGACCAACTACCACGTCCATGAGCCAACTGCAGGCGCGACACCTTCTGCCATTTTTTTCCCATTCATCCGCACGTTTCTTCGTCGGTGTAGTCTTTGGTGTTGGTAAAAGGCCAGCAGATGGCTCCCTCAACGACAAAAGTATCATTGGGGACGTATTTGACCAGCGTAAAACAAAGCTTACTCTTATTTTTTTTAAGCATTACCTGTCCCATGGAGTGCACCCGGCATTGTCTGTAACCGCCAAAAACGGCTCCCCGATTCCCTCCCTCAAACGGCACACAAAATGGCTGTGACGCGTCCTAGTTCCAAGGAACGCCACCGCACAAACAAGCCCTCTCCTTACGCTGCGGCCCGCACTCTAATAAAAGGAAGAGGGTGGCGCTTGCGCATGGTGGAATTGGGGCGGGAAATTGCCGCTCCGTCTGCGCAGCGGCTCCTTCTTCCGCGCCGAGGAACAGTGCAAAGCCTGAAGCACGTATATCGGCGGCGGCCGCAACCTTGCTAGTAGCAAAACGTGGCCGTTCACGCCAGTACACCGCAGACAAACTAAGGGAGTAGACAGTACTGCATTCATTATTTTTTATTATTATGAAGGAACATCATTTCCCATTTCGACACATAAATGAAGGCAACGAGGGAAAAAAGCTGCAAGAACTGCCTGACGGAGCCCTTTGCTGCTTTGAAGTGGCATACACACTAGCCAAAACGAAGTAACAGCAAAAAACAAATTGAGAAAGCCGACACAACAAAGTAAAATACAAAAATCAAACAGGTCTCATAAATCGATTCATTCGTATTCGCGCCACACTAGGCCCGTTTGTAATTCCTGAATTGCAATAGAAATACTATCAATGTCATTTTTTCATTAGTATGTTCAATATAGTAGGAAGTTTCTATTTGAGTGATTGCATTGAATAGCTGTTGTGACACAGTGGCACAGTCCAACGTTCTGACGACCGATTTGCACGTTCTTTTAGCTCCACAAGGTTTACTAAGCTATCCCCATTTCTTTGATTTTCTAAAACTGATAGTGAGTCTATACTTGTACATGTTGTAAACAGGAACTACACTGTTCTTTCTGAACAGATCCTGGGTGCTAGAGTCGTTAGAAGCATCCTCCATGAGGAACACATTTTTGTTTTTTGCAATAGGAGTATTTGTTTTTAGATTCGTGCGGGTGGTTGTGCCCCAAACTAAATAACAATAATTCGGGTGAGAAACAAATCAAGTCTGGTATAAAACAAGCTTAACATTTCTCGGTACAGTCGCCGACCATTTTTTCGGACTCCGATATTTCAGACTTATTCGATATTTCGGACCTAAAGGCGGAACCGTGACTTACCCCATTAAAATAGTGTATATTCACGACCAATGTTTTGGACAGCTTGAAGTCATAAAGTTCGATTGTTTGGACAAAATCATCTCGAGCTATCAGCGGAAAACACCATCAAGGAGCGGCCATTTTGACTTTTGTGTTGGCTGCAAATGGATTGGCTTGGTTTGGCAGTGCTACTTGAACGCTCCCAAGTCCTACCGCTAGGTGACGCTACGCTAGCCCTTTTTTTCCATTTGGCTGCACGTCATTATTATGCCTGGCGCAGCCTTTAAACGGCGTCGCGGGCTGCGGACGAACCTTGCGAGCGTTCAGGATCGCTAACCCTAATCACTCTTCTCCGGCGATAAAAACGCGTGAAAATTCGAATCCCTTCTACGGTACGCGCCAGTAATACCATCAGCTTGTGCACAGGCATGAAATGCTCCAAATAAAAAATCCGGGCGATGTTCGAAAACACAAAAGCTTAGAAATCACCACTGTAGTCGAAGTAAACAAACACGACAACAAGGGCGTTTCTGCCAACTTGACATTGCCGCCAAGTCATCGCCGCACGAGTAGGTGGATCTTCCCTTCTAGTACGTGCTGGGTTATCATAGCGATACACAACGAAAATTCACAGTCAAAGATAGCGCTTTTACACGGAACGATGAGCTTCCACCACACCGTCTACGTCGACGATCACAACCGACGCCATGTTTGCGGATAGAAGCAGCTGCCCTGCGACTGGCATGCAACGCGCGCGAACACTTCATCTCGACCTGCGATTGGTCTGTCGTTGCGTTTGTTTACAGCACAGCGGAGGGACGCACGCACGTGAACGACACATGCGTGCGTACCTCCGTCGCTATGGCAAACTCCGTCACTATGGCAACTGAAGCTTCTCTCTTCGCTTCTCTCTTCGCTTCTCCCCGCTTCTTCGAGCAACCTCCTTGCCCTGCGAGTGCTGCTTGCGGCTAGCGCCGTTATCTTGGTTATCTAGTGTCGCACAGGGAACCGTGCTCGCTGCGCCGGTCGGTGGGCTGTTTCAGAAACCGCACTATAACCGGTATTTCCCTTCGCGCGCCTGCATTTTAAGCGGTATGTAATTACATCGAGTTCTATGGGAGGCGAACCGGTGGTTGAAAAAAGCCGCGTTGTACCTGGTCCTGCACTATAAGCGGTTACGTTGTAAGTGGTCTATACTGTACACTGAATCAGTTCAGTAGGGAAAATACAGAACTTAAAGTTTCGGTGAGCAGCTTACGGGAATGGATCACTCATCTTAAACCAAAATAAATAGATGAAAAGTGTTAATTCATGGGGGTTAAAGTTGTTCTGTCTGCTAATGCAAGTCTGTTCAAACTGAATTTGCATTATATAATGACACTAATCAATTTTTCTCTCGTGTTCTCTCATGTTTTCATTTCTCTCCTAATCATGCGTAAATAATTTGGTGTCTGCGTCTCAACTGCTATTCAGGCGGCAAGTTCAGCTGTGTTGCAGCTGATGATTGTGCCCTGCCCACAGTGTCTACGATTGCTTTCTTGTTTGTTGGTTACTGCTGTGTGCTGACGTGGACTCTTATCCCAGCCCCCTTAGCCTGGAAGTGCTTCCAAGCCAACTTGATGGCTTGGAAGCATTGATGGCACAGAGATAGAACCGAGTTTCGCAACTAGCTAACTGCGATTGACAAAACAGGAAATGACATGCACCCAAAATTCATTGAGATGAATGGAATCCTAAAAGAGCTAGGAGAGAAGTGTAGTCAGATAGACCAGTTAGAAACCATTGTTAACTCTCTTCAGAGTACTGGGCTCCTACAAGGCATCAAAATTTTTGACCTTGAGGACCGTTCTCCGCGCTCGAATCGAGTCATTTTTGGCCTCACGGAAAGTCCAAATGAAAACGAAAAACAACTGGGGAGTGAAGTAATATCTGACATATTTGCTGACAAATTGGGTGTGCCCTGTACTTCAATTGCCAGAATACACAGGCTAGGAAGAAATGGCACCAAAAGGCCAGTTATTATGTATTTCAGGATTTCACCTAGAAGCAGTCAGCCCTCAAAAATGCGAAAAGGCTAAAAGGGTCTAGCGTGTTCATTCAGAATGACTATTCACAGAGCATGCAACATAAAAGCAAAAAAGTTGCGGGAAAGTGCCAAACACGATAAGGCTAACGGTAAGAGGGCCCTTCCGGTTCGCGACTAGCTCCCCATTAATGATGACTCGTATAGCTGGGACGAGGTTGCAAATGAACGCGTACTGCTTTCCTCTGCGTCACGAGCTCATTCTAGGGATTGACGGCCAGTTCCACAAGCTGTAAACAAACAACTTCGGTTTGTAAATTTCAATGCTCGTAGCATTAATAACAAAACAGATAAGCTCGAGCTCAGTTTATTGAACAACGATCCTCACGTCACAATCATCACTGAAACCTGGCTTACCGGTGAAATTAATGATAATGAAGTAATCCCGTCATCGCACAAAATATATAGAAGAGATTGTTCATCGCGGGGGGGAGGCGTTGCAATCGTGCCCAAATCATCAATTGACGCTGTTTTACTAGATGAGATAGACGATCCCGAAAGATTGTTTCTTAGATTGAATGTGTGCGGTTCCATTGTCATTTTGTGTGCTGTGTATGGGCCCCCAAGTTCATCCGCTGACTTTTTACTAAGGTTGTGGGATCATTTACTACGATTTCAAAACAACAATGTTATCCTCTCTAGCGACTTTAATCTCCCAGATATTAATTGGACAAGTTCCTCAAATGCATCCACTGAAAATGCTACAATAATTTGTGACAAAATGTTTGCATGTGATTTATCGCAGATTGTAACCGATTTTACAGATGTCCAGGGCTTAAGTAGTTTGCTTTTAGACCTAATTTTTGTAACCTGTGCCTTTTCTGACTGATATGTAAGTGTTAAAGATGGTGTGTCAGATCACAAGTTGCTATACTTTTGCTGCTCTTTGGTTGCGCTTCCAGCCAATAAAAGACTCACAGTGACGACTGTCAAAGATTTCAGTCGTGCTGATGATGACAGTGTTCTTGAATATTTAGATTCGGCGTTTGACGACTTGCAAATAAATGATTCCGATGTATCGGTTCTTTGGCAAAGACTTATGTGCACCCTTTCCTTAGACAACTTCATTCCTAATAAACACAAGTCTCCAAAGCGAACCAATCCGTGGATTGATAGACACATCATTCATCTGAAACAGACTAAAAAGAATTAAAAAAATAAGAAAATGTAATCCCAAAAGCGTATGCGAGTTACAGACTGAGTTAAGCAGCAGAGTTGCACAGGCTAGAGAATGGTACTTTGTAAATGATTTGTTGGTTTTTCTGAAGGTTTAGAGACACCTGGCCAACAAAAATAATCTTGTTGAAAAAAAAAAGATAAATGGCAGTATTGATTCAGATAAAAGAGAAATTGGTCTGCATTTCAACTTTTATTTTCAGTCCGTTTTCGGAGAAAAAGACGAGTATGAATATCGCGGTTCTTCGTCACCCATGAATGCCGATTTTATTTCCAATCAAGGTGTTTTGTCAATGCTGTTAACTCTAAAAACAATAAGATTGCAAATATGTTCTTGGACGGGTCACGTTTTTTGACAATAATTTTTCAAACTTGGTTCTCAGCAGTGCGCTTCCGAATGACTGGCTCTTAGCACGTGTTGTCCCTGTACTGGAGATCCCATTTTTGCTAACAAACTATCGTTCCATCTTCCTCACATGTAATGTTGCAAACTCATCTTTTTTGGAGGAACACAACAATTTACCTCTTAACATAGTTTCAGAAAGTGGTTTTCCACTCAGCTTTTAACCACGGTCCACGACTTGGTCACGGGTCTCGATAAATCTGGTCAGGTACACATAATATTCCTGGATTTCAGTAAAGCATTTGACAGGGTCCCTCATGAAAAATTAGTATTTAAATTAGAAAATGTTGTCTTTCGATTCCTGTTGTTAAATGGATTAAATCATACCTACAGGGCATAAACACTTTGTTGATATTGGTGGGGAATTTTCAAATGGGTTCCGTGTATCCTCGGGTGTACACCGGGCCAGCGTTCTGGGGCCCTTGTTATTTCTAATCATGATATTGTTTCAGTCATCGATGAAAGTGTAAGCATTAGACTTTTTGCGGACGATTGTGTACTCTTCAAATATATAATAAGCTCATCCGACCAGAATGCATTAAACTCTTCACTTTAAAAAACTGCAGATTGGTGTGCCAAATAAAATAAAATTCAGAAACTTTTATTACGGGTTACTGTTGAGACCGGTTATAACGAAGTCTGCGGGAATCAGAAATCACTCCGCTATATCCGCTATTTCGTTATATATAACAGACTTCGGTTAACGAGGTGCAAAAGGAAATGGGAAATCGTGATCCCTTCGCTGTAGCCACTATTTTGTTATAACCGACTTCGTTATATCCGATCTCGACTGTACCAACAAAAAATTTCCACTTGAGTTTATTTACTATGTCTGCAGCTCCCCCGTGCGCAAAGTTTCAGAGTATCTTGGACTGACGATTTCTAAGACTAATACACACATTGATAACACCTGCTCATCCGCATTCCATAAACTTAATTTCCTTAGGCGCCAACTAATGAAAACACAATCTAGTGTTAGACTTTTAGCTCGTAACACGATCGAAATATGCCAGCCTTGTCTGGGATCCCTTCACAAAAAAGAACATTTCAAAGCTGGAAATGGTTCAAAGGTAGGTTCATCTATGGAAGATTTAAGATTAGACTCTCCATTTCACCTTATGAAAAGGAATGGCATAGCTACGCTTGAGCTGCGTAGGAAGCTCTCCAGACTAAAATTTTTATTTCATACGGTACGAAACAAGGTACGGCTTGGCACACATAATCACCTCATTCCGCTAATGACACGACCTACGAGGCACCATAACGAATATTCATTAGCACCAATCTTTGCACGCACTCATCGTTTGAAATCTTCCTTCTTTCCCCGCACCATCTCGACATGGAACTCTTTTCTTTCTAGCGTTTTTGAGGCTGCCGATTTTTGCGATGCCACTGCTAGTTATTTTTCTTAGATTCGCTTACTTTTTCTGTATAAATATCCTGCATCTTAGTATTTTGCACATCACTCTCTTGCATTTATTAATATATGCCTCGAATATGTATATCGATGTGTTTTATTTTTAATTTTAAAAGTTCTTATTTGTATTTTACTCGTTGTTTTTTCCACTCCTGCTTGGGCCAGTCTTGGGCCTGCAGTATGTTCTAAAGAAAAACAGAAAGAAAAACTGCAAATGGTTGGCAAAATAAAGACATTTATTCTTATTAACATTAGAGAGGCGTGCGCCGGTACAGTGAAAAGCTTCCGATGATCCCCTTCTACGCTCCTGACATCTGTCGGTGGCAGACTTAAGTAGGCGAGCCCGTTCAGGACGTCGTGTGCGAATGCGCCTAAAGCAGGATTTTCTTTTTCGAGGCCTTAGATGTCTCATCGTTCCGTAGACCTTCGAGGTCCTTGAGCAAAAACACGTCAGCAACACAAAAGGTACCAAAACGTTCAAGCGATCATTAAGGCGAATAGGATGACAAAGTGAATTAAGAGGAATTAAAGCGAATTAAGAGGAATTGAAGACAAGTATGAGCGATCAATGGGAATCAAGAGGCACTATTAAGTGAATTAAGAGGAATTAAAACGAATTAGGAGGAATTAAACAGAAGAGTAATCAAAGCTAATTAAGAAGGGCAACAAAGATAATTAAGAGGAATTAAAGGAAATTAAGAGGAATTAAATCTAATTAAGTGCATGACTAAGCGAATTAAGTGCATGACTAAGCGAATTAAGTGCATGACTAAGCGAATTAAAGGGACTGTGCAATGATTTTAACATTGAAAGAATTGGCATCTACTTTTGACATTGTTCACCTTCTCACAAAGGACAGAAAACACACCTTCCTTCGAAATGATGATTTTTCGCCGGTTAATCGCCAGGCAAAAATGAGAATATTCCCCGACCTGCAGACGCGAGTGGCGGCCATGAGAACTACGCGGCGTGACGTCAATGGGGGACTTGTAAAACAATAAGAAGTTGTGCAAATACCTGCTCGATAAAACGTAATTTGTCTTTAAATCTTGTCGTTCCAACATAAATAGAAACACGTCAAAAACCTGCTATCATCGACAAAACTTTTGTCATACGGAGTTTTAGTGGCGCCATCTATCCTAGGTCCACAAAACCGTCAGCTCTCTCTGCTACTGCGAACAGCCACCAGAAGCCGGAGGAGGACGGAGGCAGAGCCGGACGGGTATGGCCGGACCCGGATGAGACTTTCCCCCTTTCACCATATTGTTCGCGCGGCGCCCGCCACACGTGGCCACGCGGTCGCAAGCGGATGAGTTCTCGCTGCTCACTAACGGCTCTAGAGTGAAAGGTTTATTGGAACCCCGCTTACCCCCTTTGACATCATAGCGCACGTGACTCGGAAGATGGTGAACGAGTCGAGAGGTGCCGAAAACCTCAATCTTTGTTCATTTTTAATATACAAACTAGGACATGCAGGCAAAAGCGCTTTTTTTGTTCTTTACTTTAAGAAAAGTTGACAGACCACCTCCGTAATTATTTAATAAAGCACCGAAATAGTTGCACAGCTCCTTTAAGGTGTGCGATACTGCGTTGCAACGAACTTGGGTGGCCTTGAAGGAAGGTTCCTTTTCATCCCTCCTCGAGGTCACTTCCCTTATTACACTCCTGCCACCGCGACTTCTGCGGAAGCCTGGAAAACATGTTTTTTCCACCCTTCTTTTCCCCCTCAAGCTGAGCAGGACGACAGTCGAGTATATGTGCATGCCTTCCTCTGCAGTCCGGTCAAATGGAGCGGGAAAAGACCCGAGAAAGCGGGGCTCACCGGAGCTCCTCCACCTCCTTGAGGTAGCCCTGGATGAGGACCTTCACGTCCCCGGCGTCCGAACCGTCCCGTCCGATCCAGGCCGCGGCCTCATGCTCCGCCAGCAGCTCCGTGTTCTTCACCGTCAGCCGCTCCACGGTCTCCTGGAGCGCCTTGATCCGCGTGCGGAAGTTGCCGTTCTCCGTCTGCAGCATCGTGTTCTCGTAGAACATGTCGTTGACCTGCTCCACACCGTCCTCTCCCACCAGCCGCTTGCCCTGCCAGCCACAAAGGTAAAATTTGCTACAAAAAGCCTGCAATGCGACCGTGCTCAATGGTCCCAATATTTTATGGGCACTCCATTCGTGTTAAAAAGCCGTATGCACCGACGGCTTTGGCTGCGTGCTCTGCGGTCCAGCTCTCGGCTGGACCACAGAGCTAGATTACTTCACGGCATCAAAAATGTGGTTCGTAACCCTCCTGCTGGTGAAGATAGACCTCCTATGGGGAACACCCTTAGGAAGTCTCTTTACCCAAGGCTTGACCCACGTGAACCAACGTTGCCTCATCGTTCGGCTCAATTCAGCGCTTTTTATCCTCCTAGACCAAGGACAAAATTTCCTAATCTTTGCTCCACGCTCAGTTGAGAAAAAGTCTAGCGTAGGTCAACGCAGGACTTTGGGAAAAAACAAACTCCTCGCTAATACAGGCTTCATCCTGCTAACAAAGACTAGGGAGCACGGAATGACCACACTCCGTGTGTCCTTTGTACTGCATTTATCATTATTTTATTAATTTTTTCTTCCAACTTTTTTTTTATTTTTATTTTGTTCAATTAATTGAATTTGTTATATTTCTTCATTTTTATTTACAGCATATTCCGGACTACAAGTTTCACCTTAATATAGATTGCACTTATGTATATTGAGCCAATTTCGCGGAAAAGTTGATATATAAATCGCACCTCTTTGCACAATTCCCGCAAAGAGTTTTTTTTTTTTTTTTTTTTTTGTTTTACGCGCATTGGTATTGCGAATTCAGAGTTCTCACAATCAGCTAGATTACATATACCATTTGACGCGCAACTTTGACGTTTTGACCCACGAGAAATGCCCATAACACGTCGGGGGAAATGGAAAGATTTGCGGCAAAAGGACATCAATTGTACAAACAAAGATTTAAACCACTAGGTCCAAACCAGGCCAAGTCACGGAGACACAAACATCAAAGCCCAGGCAGATAGATACATCTCAACACACTTGTTTGGGTGCCGCTGAAAATTGAGCTAGCCACAATCCTTCCTTGTACACGTAGCAACACGGCTGGAGCATGGCAAATAAAAACTGCTCATTAAGGGAAGCCTAGAAAGACGTGAGAGAATTTTCTGCAGTGCGTGTATATAAGCCCCCTTACCTTTCAGTATTACTGGACCGAGGCAAAAGAATACAGAACCATGGCTGAATTAGGCAACGTCCATCACACGCTGTAAAAGTCTCACCCATCCACACTGAGCTGCTTCGGGGAAACCGCAGAATTTTACGCTTTTTGAGTCAGTAATGAAAAGTGCAGAAGAGTTTGGCAACAGCAGTGCCTCCTCGAAGGGGCAACACCACCTATGGCTACATAGTTACGGTGCTTTACAAAAAATGGAGAGTGGCACATAAAAAAGTGAAAGCCGTTTACAACTCCCTGTAACACCGAATTAGACCGCAGCTCTTGAGGAGGAGGAGGGAAGGGTAATGGGGGGTGAAGTGACCTGGGGGGGGTCACGTGACGTTGGGGGGTCACGTGACGATGCCGATGATGTCATCAGTGACGTCACTGATGACGTCATCAGTGACGATGACGATGCGGACTCCGATGACGTCATCAGCGATGATGACGATGACGATGCGGATGTCGGTGACGTCACTGATGACGTCATCTGTGATAAAAAAAAGTGAAACCGTTTACAACTCCCTGTAACACCGAATTAGAGCGCAGCTCTTGAGGAGGAGGGAAGGGTACTGGGGGGGGGGTGAAGTGACCTGGGGGGGTCACGTGACCTTGGGGGGTCGCGTGACGATGCCGATGATGTCATCAGTGACGTCACTGATGACGTCATCAGTGACGATGACGATGCGGACTCCGATGACGTCATCAGCGATGATGACGATGACGATGCGGATGTCGGTGACGTTATCAGTGACGGCACTGATGACGTCATCTGTGATGATGACGATGACAATGCGGATGCCCCCGAAGTCACGTGACACCCCCATGTCACGTGACTACCCCCAGGGTCACGTGACCCCCGCCAAGGTCACGTGACCTCCCCGATGATGGCATCGTCACTGATGACGTCACCGGCATCCACATCGTCATCATTACTGATGACGTCATCATTGACGTCACTGATGACGTCACCGGCATCCGCATCGTCATCATCACTAATGACGTCATCAGTGACGTCACTGATGACGTCACCGGCATCCGCATCGTCATCGTCATCATCACTGATGACGTCATCAGTGATGATGAGGATGACGATGCGGATCCGATGACGCCATCAGTGACGATGACGTCATTGGGGAGGTCACGTGACCTCGGCGGGGGTCACGTGACCCTGGGGGTGGTCACGTGACCTGGGGGTGCCACGTGACTTCGGGGGGCGGGTCACGTGACCTCGGGGGGTCACGTGACTTCAGGGGGTCACGTGACTTTGAGTGTCACGTGACCTTGGGGGTCACGTGACGTTGGGATAACCTTGGGGGGCCACGTGACCTTGGGATGACCTTGGTTACGCCGATGCCGACGCCGACGGCGACGCCGACGCCGCTCAAGCCGGGAACAGGCCCCTAAGCGGTGCGCTCTAAAAAAAAGTGAAAGCTGCTTACAACTCCCTGTAACGCCGAATTAGAGCGCAGCTCTTGAGGAGGAGGAGGGAAGGGCACGGGGGGGGCTAAACTAACCAAGGGGGGGTCACGTGACCTTGGGGGTCACGTGACCCCCAATGCCGATGATGTCATCACTGAGGTCACTGATGACGTCATCATTGACGATCACGATGCGGGTACCGATGACGTCATTAGTGACGTCACTGATGACTTCTCCAGTGATGATGACGATGACGATGCGAATGTCGGTGACGTCATCAGCGACGTCCTGATGACGTCATCAGTGATGATGACGATGACGATGCGGGTGTCGGTAACGTCATCAGTGATGATGACGATGATGATGCAGATGCCGGTGACGTCATCAGTGATGATGACGATGACAATGCGGATGCCGGTGACGTCATCAGTGACGATGACGATGACGATGTGGATGCCGGTGACGACATCAGTGACGTCACTGATAACGTCATCAGTGATGATGACGATGACGATGCGGATGTCGGTAACGTCATCAGTGATGATGACGATGACGATGCGGATGCCAGTGACGTCATCAGTGATGATGACGATGACGATGTGGATGCCGGGGACGTCATCAGTGATGATGACGATGACGATGTGGATGCCGGTGACGTCATCAGTGATGATGACGATGACGATGTGGATGCCGGTGACGTCATCAGTGACGATGACGTCATTGGGGGTCACGCGACATCGGCGGGGGTCACGTGACCTCAGGGGAGTCACGTGACTTCGGGGAGTCACGTGACTTCGGGGGGTCACATGACCTCGGGGGGTCACGTGCCCCCCTCGAGGTCACGTGACCCCGGTGGGGGCTCGCGCGGTGCATTATGGGACATTTCCCATGATGCACCGAGGTCACGTGACCTCGGGGGGGTCACGTGCCCCCCCACGAGGTCACGTGACCCCGGTGGGGGGCTCGCGCGGTGCATTATGGGACATTTCCCATGATGCACCGCGCGGTTACGCCGACGGCGACGCCAACGGCGACGGCGACGCCGACGGCGACGCCGACGCCGCTCAAGCCGGAAACGGGCCCCTAAGAGCTGCGCTCTAAAATTGTGTCACACTGTGAATTAAAAAAAAAAACTGAAACCCGTTTACAACCCCCTGTAACACCGAATTAGAGCGCAGCTCTTGAGGAGGAGGAGGGAAGGGTACGGGGGTGAAGTGACCTGGGGGGGTCACGTGACCTTGGGGGGTCACGTGACGATGCCGATGATGTCATCAGTGACGTCACTGATGACGTCATCCGTGATGATGACGATGACGATGCGGATGCCAGTGACGTCATCAGTAACGTCACTGATGACGTCATCAGTGATGATGACGATGACGATGCGGATAACGGTGACGTCATCAGTGACGCGTCTTCTTCTGGAACGCCGTGGCTGCAGTTGGCAAGAGTGAGCAATCTTTCTAAAAAAAGCCTCAGCAATCTTTGAAAAAAAGCCAACGGGCAAGTAAAGATTTCTTGGAAGGTACACAGACATTTGTAAAGCATCCCGAGCTCAGTGTTCGTGGTGCCGCCCACGTCACGAAGCAACGCTGCCTCAACCCGCGTCGACGGCACGCCGTGCACGGATGCACGCATGTGCGCACCTAACAAGGAAGTTGCACAAGAGCCTGCTCCTTGCGATTGACAAGGCACCCGACTCGGCACGACGCCATGTAATTGATAACGTAATTTCAGGCTAACCCGCAACCCCAGCGCCACTGATGACGTCATCAGTGACGATGAGGATGCGGACTCCGATGACGTCGTCAGCGATGATGACGATGACGATGCGGATGTCGATGACGTCATCAGTGGCGTCACTGATGACGTAATCCGCGATGATGACGATGACGATGCGGATGCCGGTGACGTCATCAGTGACGTAACTGATGACGTCATCAGTGATGATGACGATGACGATGTGGATGCCGGTGACGTCACCAGTTACGATGACATCATCGGGGAGGTCACGTGACCTCGCCGAGGGGGTCACGTGACCCTGGGGGTGGTCACATGACCTCGGGGGGGTCACGTGACCTCGGGGGGTCACGTGACCTTAAGGGTCACGTGACCTTGGGGGCCACGTGACCTTGGGGGCCACGTGACCTTGGGATGACCTTGGGGTGTCGCGTGTCCTTGAGGTGACCTTGGTTAGGCCGACGCCGCTCAAGCCGGGAACGGGCCCCTAAGAGCTGCGCTCTAAAAACAAAGCATCCTAAGCCTTTGCCAGCACCTCTGAGCCAAAATAAAACCAGTGACCCCTGAAGATCAGCTGTGCCCCTAGCTGAGTGGCTATAGTGTCCGACTGCCACTGCAGATACAGGTTTCAGCCCCACCAGGGCCCGTTTTCTCGAACGCGAACCGTGGTTTAAAGTTAACTATTGTCCCTAGAAGGGGGAATTCCAGATCACGTTACTGGGAGAGCAGGGGCGCCGAGAGAGGAGCAGTACCTAGAAGCAAAATGGCCGCGGCGTCGCTTAATGAGGGCTAATAGTTCTGCTTGGTTCTGCTGAACATTCGTTTCGATCTGGCTGTTATATTAATGAGTCGCCATCAACCTATTAGCACGTCAAGAAAAGCGATAGTTCAGAGGGACTACTAAACTAACCCACTTCAGCATTCCGCGAACGCATCACTCTTCAGCAGCCCGGGACCCAAGACCTATGACGGTACATAAGCCTCGAAAGTGTTTTTATGGTGAGTAAAAAAAATGTTTTGCGAACGAGTGTTGGTACATATTTATACTAAGACGTTTAATTTGTTACACTATGCACGCCAACTCGTGAGCAGCGATTACTTTGCGGAGAAAGGGGGTTATCCTCAATAAAGTCTTCGTTCCGGGTGAACAGCTGAGACAAAAAACAGGTACTGTTTTTTTTTTGTTCACAGGGCGCCGACAGTATGCCGACAGCATTGAGGTTTCTACATATCCCCGGTGGCCAGCAATTCAACGGTGACGAGAAGTTTAGCTTCTCGTCACCGGTGAATCGGTTGGGCAAACGGAAGAGAGGGCAAACAGTTGAGATCAACAGGAATCGCAGAAACGTGCGTCGCAAGGAACGAAAACGAGACTACAGCACCGGCGCCTGCCAGACTGGAAGAAACACGGGAAACTTATGCGTTGTTTATGGCTAAACATATTGAAGGAAATGTTTCTTACATTTTCGAATATTCGTCGACAAACTCTAGCATAGTAGCTAAAATTTCTTCGTACCATCGGAAGCAAATAAATTGGTCAAGTACAACATTACTATATTTTGACCTAAATGTAAACATTTCGGCGGAACTTTGTTCTTATATTTTGACTTAAAATACCATACTAGATCGATGACAACCAGTGGAAAAAGAGGATAAACAAAATGGCTGACTTGTTCCACCGATAGATGGCGCATCTTATTGCCCAATCAAAAGCAATTATTGTTGTTCTATATCCAGCCGTTTATTACAGTACCTAGGTACTTTTCCGTTCCTAGGCACCGTGGTTTACCAAAATGGGTTTACATTCGCTTCGAGAAAACCGGCCCAGGGGCTCCCACTTTATACATACCGTAATATCTTGAGTCATCGCCCATCCGCCAACACGTCTCACCCCACTTACTGATTTTCAAATAAAACAAAAAAACACCCACGGATTCCCCGCCCCTACAAATAACCCAACGCAAACTCCGCGATCATTCGTACCACTCGAGCGATGCAGCCTAAGGCCCGACAGTTCAAGGACGCACGTGACAAACTTAAACGAAGGAGTTGGGACAAAAAAGGGAGTCGGAAAGATAACGCAAGCAGTAACCCATTCGGGGACCGAGATGTCAGCAAACGCTCCATATCCTGGATTGTCACCGAGGACTGTAAGGTTCGTCTCCGCTGAAATAGTGTCACCCCAAACCCGCTTCTTCTCCTGGAACGCCGTGGCTGCAGTTGGCAAGAGTGAGCAATCTTTCGAAAAAAAGCCTCAGCAATCTTTGAAAAAAAGCCAACGGGCACGTAAAGATTTCTTGGAAGGTACACAGACATTTGTAAAGCATCCCGAGCTCAGTGTTCGTGGTGCCGCCCACGTCACGAAGCAACGCTGCCTCAACCCGCGTCGACGGCACGCCGTGCACGGATGCACGCATGTGCGCACCTAACAATGAAGTTGCACAAGAGCCTGCTCCTTGCGATTGACAAGGCACCCGACTCGGCACGACGCCATGTAATTGATAACGTAATTTCAGGCTATCCCGCAACCCCAGCGCCACTCTTAGTCACTTCTTTCGCCCGCTGGCTCGCTCTATCGTTAAGCCTGGTAGGCTTTCCTTTGTTCAATTCTTTTTTTACTAATGAAGGGAACATTGCAGTGTTAGAAGCATGCTTTCACGGAACAAACGTTGGTATCGCGCGAATGCAAGCAACAGACTTTGTGGTAGTATAAAACATTCTTTTATGAGCATTTGTTTGCATAAAATTATGAAACTAATTCGAGTTTCAAGTTTAATATATCGCTTGTACAGTTGCACAACGTACGTACAAAAAAAACTTTTTGTGCTTCCACACCGAGACAAAGCCCCCCCCCCCCCCCCCCCCTTTTCACAGCGGAGCCGTTAAGGGCTACTTTCCCCAGGATTGTGTCCGGTACCAAACAAATGTCAACACAACACTCTGGTTGCCGCCGGCGCTCATAGATGGCAGCAACCTTTCAAGCCTTTCCGCTCCGGCTTGCCGACTTGCGGCCGGCCATTACTTCATTCCCAGCATAGTACAGCTTCACTGGTTTTCCTTCTTCACCAGAGTGGACAGGCTGAAAGTTTTTTTATGAATTTAATGCGGCAGGGGGATCACGGTAATCGCCTGTAACACCCCAGAGTGTCACTCGTTCATGACGCTAGCTACAATGCTCATTCGTGACAATTTTCTCATAGAAAATGTCGCATAAAACACATTTTGCGATAGAACCGACGTATAGGGTTGTGCAAATATTGAACTTTTGTAATAGTCGCTTCAAATAGTACGCTATTAAATATTCGCTTCATGGTAAACTGCGACAATCGTTTTCTTTTTTTTTTTTTTTTTTTAAGTGCCAATCGCAGAAGGTTAGTCGCATAGAGTGTGCTTCTATCCAAGCACTGGTCTACCCCGAAAAAGCAACACCTATACTCCGTTTGACTTTATTGTGGACCGCAGAGAACGCGACGTGCCAACGAAGCCAATCCGATGCCGGTGTGAGAGTCACGTGATTTTAGGAAGTTGCGCGGCGGCAAAACGGCGCGCCATAGAGATCATACGGCGCCGCACCGCGCCCCTACCAAGTCACGTGATATCTTCGCATCGCTGGATTGGCTTAGATGGCTTGTAGCGTCCACTTCGGTGCAACATAGGGTGAAACTGAGTATAGAAAGATCGCTTCTGCGGGTGCTGCTTTTCCGCAGTACACTGAGGCCCGGTAAGAAGCGCACTCAACGGGGCTCTGCAGTCAACGCTTCCTAAAGAATTAATATTGCAGTTGCATGCTTAGAAGAGAAGCAACCTTTCCGAACGGGAGGGTGTAGTGCATTTCAGAAGAAGCATAAAATTTGCGATACGAGACCCCCTAACTCCTGGGCGGTTAATTAGCCTCCCCAGATGCGATTGATGGTCACGTTCCATCGGGGCCAATTGGGGGAACGGACCGCCTAAATAACTCCAGCGCTACCAAAACAATTTTTGCTAAGACCAATGCTCTCAATCAACCACTCCTTCCCCTTGCCCTTTCCAAAAGGAACGAGCTTCCATCATCTGTAGTGACCATCAACGATTCGACAGCATTCCTAAATGCTCTTCATATCCATCTTGAGTGAGAGCCCTCAGTTGTAGTTCTACTTGGTGTAATTCTGCATTCTTGCATTTATTTGTTTCGCCTCCCAGCCCAGAGATGAAACTTGGGCGCCTCCCAACAAGCTGAGAGGGATTCCCCTATGTAATAAAAGGGGGCAAATGGGGAGGAAACCAGTTAACTTAGCCAGGAAGCATAACTAAACTTCAGAAAGAAAACGAGAAGGGCGGACAACCACAAGCTTCCGATTTAGAGAAGTCGCTAAATTTAGCGCGTTTTCGGTAGTTCTAACAACAATTCTATCTCTTTAGAGTCATGGCAACTTTTTTTTTTTTGGAGTTAGGTAAATTGTTATTACTAAAGCTACGTTGACAAGTAGTCGCTAAGAAGGCTCATAAACATAAACCTTGTATTCAAAAAGTAAAAAGAAAGATAAAATAGGTCAGTTGGATAGCTCTGGCTGTCACTCATTTTTATTCATCCTATTGGTAATGAAAGGTTGCATTGGTTGATGCAGAGCCATTCTCAAACCTCAAACCACTTTAGAACCACGCCCTTTGTCACGGTTTATCTAGCTGGTGTTTAAAAAATCCTTCGTGCATGTCGCAAAAAAAAAGAAAGAAGGAACTCAGCGTTTTAAAGTTAGCAGCTTTGTCCGATAACCCCCCTGAGGATGAAAGTGCATTGGGGAGGAGATCAGACCATGGTCCCCCAAACTTTAGAACTACACGGCTAGGGACAAAAAATAAAATGACTCGGTGTTCGGCTGGAGTTGGTGTTCTCCAGTGAGGGGGACCCCTTGTTACCCCGCTGCCCTGCATGAACAATGCAGCATGCACGGTGCCGAGCTTAGCACAAAAGCCCAAGTGGGTCAAGCCCGCATTCTCCGACGACTGCTTTCGGGATAGATCAGTTATTGTTAGTTGAGGATGACATGCACATGCCCACAAGGCGTGTGGGCATGTGAACAGACCTTCGGTTCGGTAAACACCAAGGTGGGGGGACAACAAATGGGTCAGAGCGCCCCCTCTAGTTCAATCTCCTCACCCATAAAACAGGGGTATGATGCCAATGCTGTCTTGCAATGTTTTGTTTCTTGACCAGGATCTTCTTGCCTATTATGTTCACGCCCTCTCGCCTTGAGCCACTCAAGATGTTGGCGAGTGCTTTGGGAATGGGAGGGCTGCCGTTACATAAAATATTGTTACAAATAAAAAAAGGAAAAAAAATTCACGCGTCTTATTCAGTTGAACACAAAAAAATAAAAATACCAAAAGAAGTCATCACTCGGCGACCTCTCGCTAAAACTGGGGACTTATAGGCTGTATCCTGGCAACATCGCTCCAAAAAAGCTAACTGCACTGGACGAAGTCCTCTCCTACCCGGGTCATAAACAACGAAGGCAAGGAATTCAGGGCTGCGTTTTTGAAGCCGCTCAGCCTAGCCACGTCAGCGTAGGCCTAGTGTTGCATCAGTTGCGTTCTGTAGTGTATGTTTAGTACCGTAGTGCATGTGTTTGCTAGCGTATTGTGTCGCATTGAGTGTGTGTTCCTTCGATGGAGCAGAAGTTTACTACCTCGAAGGAACCAAAGTCGGTGTCTGCCTGGTCGATGAACGAACCATGCGAATTTAACAGTAGGAACAGTAAAGGGATAAAATTAACTGTGGCTATTACGCAAAAGTATATGCTAGGCAGAGATGTCCTGAATTCATCTTTTCAGATTGAAGAAAGGATAATTATGCATAGCCGGGCTTCTCTATGCGGAGGGCAAGTTCGTCTGCTTCTTGCCAGGGGGTAGCGGTGACGTCAAAACGCCGAGCCCTGATTGGCTGATCGTGACCCCCTATCCGAGCGTCGTCTCCTCCTTTGCAACGTCGTCTGCGTCTGTCTTATCTTTCCTGCGGCTTTCGGAAGTGCAGATGCCAGATTCACGAAACGAGCTTACGCCAAAATGTGCGCAAGACAAAACTTAAGAGCAAATTCGTATTCACGAAACGAAATTTTCGTAAGTTCTGCGCAGGTTACGACGAAATCCTACGGCAGCTCCGAAGCTGTCTTACACACTTCTTACGACCAAATCAGCATGGCCGACAGCGTCGCGGTAGCGACGACCCACGGACGTTTATTTTTCTATGTGCGCTTCTCACGCGTCCCGACTTCAAGCAGCAAGAAAAAAGTAAAAAGTACTTGAAACAGACCACAATGAACAAGAACGCTGGATCCACAAACACCCAAGAAAAGCCCCAACGGCCACGATTCCACCGAACGCGACCAAGCGAGCTTCGGCAGTTAGGCCTAGCAAGCACTCCGCGACTCGGCGACCGTCTGCCACGACCGGCTGGCGTGCTGAATGGAATATGCCCGCGCGACCCTTGTGAACCCTTCCCGTATTATACTTTGATTGCTGACCTCAATCTTAGATTAAGAGGTCACTTTCTTCCTCTTGTTATCGCCTTGTTTCCCGAGGCAACGGTGAATCTCGCCGGCGAAAAAGCGGTGAATCTCTGACAGACGCAGGAAAGGTAAAGCAGCCATCGCTTTGACTAGCAGACGTAAAGCAGACGACGTTAACTGCGCCATCCTGCCGAAACCGTTAAAGAGTGAGGAGTCTCGCCGCACACGAAAGGAGGGAAAAAGTATTTGGGAGGGAACTTGCGGACACGAACCACCTTCACCTCTCGGTTCTTAGAAAACAAACCTCGGCGCCTCGAAACACCTCGCCAGTGAGTCCTTTGACTCCCCCCCTTGATGCGTGTCTGCTAATTGTTAGACAAAAACAACGTACCGCTCGAGTTATTTCGTCTGCCCGCTCTGAAAGGCGAAGTCGAGCTCGCTCGACTTCCGAAAGTCGCAGGAAAGGTAAGACAGACGCAGACGATGTTGCGAGCAGACGACGTTGCAAAGGAGCAGACGACGCTCAGATAGGGGGTCGCGACCAGCCAATCAGGGCTCGGCGTTCTGACGTTACCGCTACTTCCTTTCTCATGCGCAGAAGACGAAAATGAGCCCACTTGCGAGGCGTATAGGTTTGTCATCCCAACGAAGGCATCGGACTGAGGCCAAAGTTCATAAACAGAGTTGGATGAAAACGGACTTGCAAGTGGACCAAGCTTGAGAACGACCTTCCCGTGTTCAACTGGGATTTCCTTTAAGCATGCTTCTCCTTTTGTCCTTCTCTCGGAGGACTACCGTGTATTCTCAGGTTCAGCACCAACTCGCCCGACTATCGGCGCTGCCCAGCTTGGAGCAACTATTCCATAATCATTTAGAAAATATTCGGTCAAAACCACTATATGCCAGAAACTTAAAGTCCACTATTTGAGCATGCCTGGGCATAAGATTATCTAATATTCCAGCGATATTTGAATACAGTGTATAGAATATTGCTACCGCAGATTCCCCAGAGGAGTTTATTGAGGTCAACATTGTTCCAAGACACCACGCTCAATGATCCCAGACCGTGGTGCACCGTCCATGTCTCACCTTTTCAGAAACTGTCCGGCGAGGCACGGCATACGACATTCTCAGACATCTGTATCATCCTCAAACGAACGGTTGAGTTGAGAAATACAACCGTACACTTACCGATATCTTGGCCGCCTATGTAAACTCCATGCATACTAATTGGGCGGCAAGTTTATCCAGCAGGCAATGTTTGCACTGAACACATCGCAGCAAGAAACTATAAAAGAAGTACCGTTCAGAGTCTTACACGGTCGTGACGCAACGCTGCCTTTGAGACAAGCCTTGAGCTAAACGGGACACAAAGTTGCACGGACACTCGGCGCGCTTCACTCCAGGAAATTCGTAGACAGGGACGGGATGCCATTCGGCCAAGTCGGGAAGAAACTGGCAATATGTCAGAAGCTGGTGACCCTAATATGCCCGAGTTTCAAATTGGAGTTCTGGCAAGACGGACCTGGCAGTCTGTCAGGAGAGCTGCTCCTTCCCCGATTGCCTTATCGAATCTAGAAACGGAGGGGGCCTGTCGCCTGCTACCTCGAGGACATTACTGACAAAAGACCTGGCACACTCGCTGCTTTCTTGAGCACGTAACGCATCTAAAACTCGCACGAGCGCGCCAAGAGTTCCGTAAAGAATGTGGACAACTTTTGCGGACGGAACTACGATCACATTAACTTTTTTATTGAAAGAGAAACTTTGTTTCTTCCTTATAAAGGGGCACTCAAGTGGTTTTTAAGTTTGTGTTTTTGATGATGGCAACTGAATCTAGACGCCCTAAGTATCTCTAATAACCAGAAAATATAGTCATACGGTGATTATTTCTTTAATAAAAATGTAATTGATGGCCGCCAAACTTCGGATCCATCCGAAAGCGAAACCACTTTCATTGGTCACTGCTCGCATATCAAAACGATCTCGGGCTAATGGCGTTGAACGACGTTCCGTCGCGCAGTGATTCCGAGGTAGCCGCACCGGCCGAACCTCTTTGACATTCGAGCTTCGATCATGGCGGAGTTCTCTACGCTCGAGGACCTGACGCCGTTAGAGGTTGAAATTCTTCGGCGGACAGCCGACCTGGGGATGATTTCCTATGACGCCACTCCAACGAGCGATGTGGACGATAGCAGCGCTTCGGAGTTGTGTTCGGGTTCCGAGGACGACGAAACGCAGACCTTTTCGGGCGTTCTTCGATTTGCGGTTGGGGCAAGTCGTAACCAAACCAACGTTTGGCATTGCAGCGTAACCTCTGGTACATGATGTCAAACGATGTCGCCACGCTGACTTTCGCCTCGGAAGGACAGGGGAAGGCTGGTTCGGACATGTGCAACGAGCGCGTCAACTACGACTGCGTCCGTTGCAACCGCAGCGACCGGAACGACGGCTCTGTGCCGCATGCACACACACCTGCAACCACTGTAACAGGCGCAACAGGTCGTCAGCACGGCGACCGCTTCTACGCCGCCGTCAGCTGTGTCAGCGGCGCCTCTAAAAAGGGGACGCACTGCCACTCAATGCCGTAGCAGAATATAGACACAGTGTTCGATAGCCTAAAGCTTTATTATTATTATTTTTTTCATGATAGACTTGCAGGGTACAGTGGATGAAAAAAAGAAAAGAAAAAGATGCAGTACGTCGTCTTGGACGATCACGACTCTAATACACGACTTTGACAATAGTACAAATATCGCCACACGCCTTTCCTACGATTATAAAAGATGATGTAATCTTTGCAGCGATATAGCAACGCAGAAATACGATTTCGTGATCAGATAGACGTCGCGAGCGTTCAGGATTGCTAACACTAATCACTTTTCTCCGGTGATTAAAACGTGTGAAAATTCTCATCCTTTGTGCGGTACGCACCAGTAATACCTTCAAATTTAGCACATGCATGAAATTCTCCAAATAAGAAATCCAAACGATGTTCGAGGACACAAATGCTTAGAAATCATCACTGTAGTCGAAGTAAACAAACACGACGACACGGGCGTTTCTGCCAACTTGAGATTGCCGCCACGACATAGGCGCACGAGTAGGTGGATCTTCCCTTCTAGTACGTGCTGGGTTAGCATAGCAACACACGACAAAAAATCACAGTCAAGGATAGCGCTTTTACGCGGAACGATAAACTTTCACCACGCCGTCCACGTCGACGATCACCACCGGCGCCATGTTTGCAGATAGAAGGAGCCGGCCCGCGACCGGCACGACCGGCATACAACGCGCGCAACCAGTTCTCCTCGACCTGTGATCGGTCTGTCGTTGCGGTTGTTTTCAACGCAGCGGGGAAAGTGGGCTCGCTCCAACTCCTTGCGTCGTGAACGACACATACGTGCGTCCCTCCGTCGCTATGACAACTGACGTTTGCAGACCTTTGCAACGGTCGTTTCGGTTGTTCCAGTCGTTGCGGTCGCTACGGACGCACGTGTGTGAACGGGCCTGGAGACACAAAGGCACTTCCCGAAAACCCGGAGGGAAAGAGTTCACGACACGTTCGCTTCCGCGCATCTTGAAGAAACGGGAAATTCACCCCCCACGGAAGAAGGCAAGGAGAAAACGTAGACGCTTGTTTGTGAAACGATAATTGCAGTATCACATATTCTAAGCTAGAAATATTTTACGTCTTGTGAAATTATCATGCGCAACATATCTAAATGAACTGAAAATTGTTTCTTTAGCGAAACTTTACAAAGACCACCAAAATTTTCAAACATACGATAATTTCTTTGCTCGGCGCAGGAACGTATTTTATTCCCGCGTGATTATTAAGCGGTTCTGCCTTGTAAAACTGAAAATACTCATTCACCGACACTTCCTTAACGCCATCGCATCAAAAAGTAGCTTCCCCAAAAACCACTTGAGTGCCCCTTTAAGGGTGCTATGAGGATAAAGAAAGGAGGAGGAAGACGACCGGAAGTGAGAACAGGATGGATTGACTAAGTAACTGAGGAGAATTATCATTACAATATGTACCGTATTTACTCGTATAATGAACCCCCCACAAAAGTCATCAATATTTTAACTTTTCTTTTCCCCTCCCGTAATCAATGCACCCCCAACTTTGGGATCCGCGAGTCTCGAATTGCGTTTAATTTAGCGAGCCACCAAGCCAGTTTTTTTTTTGCCGTCAAGCGGTCAGGCTGAGTCAAGCCAAGCCAAGCCGCTCTCGTAAAGGCCGCGAGTGCGTAGTTGCGGTCCTTACGAGTGTGGCGCACACTCGACGAAGCTTGGGTCGAGGAATTGCCGAACCCCGGTAATTCTTCACCTATCGGATGCATTCATGTCAACAAATAAGCAGTCGTGTGTGGTCCGCTTTCAGACAGTGAAATCGTGAAAGTGGTTAGGCCTAATATCAGATACTCTGGGTATTTATATTACAAAAAGACAACATATTAAGAAGCATTTCTCATGTTACGCTGGATTATCCAGTGAACATTGTTTTCAATCCACTTGGAGTAATGAAAATTTTTGATTTGTACGAATGTTGATTATGTTAGAAATATATGGTAGAAAAAAATCAATCTCAGGATTATCTCTAAGACTTAGCAAACCCAACAAAAAAGGTATATGCATATCCAACGCGAACTGTAAACCATGGGAAGTACCATTGTTTAGGACTACTTACGGACAATACACTACATCATACACCCTTCCGACTACACTGAATCAGTTCAGTAGGAAAAATAGAGAACTTAACAAGCTGTCAGTGAGCAGCTTAAGGGAATCAATCATTCTCATTTACAAACCAAACCTAATAGAAGCCAAGTGTGGAGGTACTCATCTCAAACCAAAATGAATAGAAGAAAAGTGTTACTTTTTGGGGGTTAAAGTTGCTCTGTCTCCTAATGCAAGTCTGTTCAAACTGAATTTGCATTCTATAATGACATTAATCAATTTTTCTCTCGTGTTCTCTCATGTTTTCACTTTTTTCCTAATCATGCGTAAATACTTTGGTGCCTGCGTGTCAACTGCTATTCAGGTGGCTCGGGACTAGTCAAGCCATGTGGCAGCTTTTTTTTTTCCTTTCCACCTTCCAACCACAAACTGATAGTAAACTGATAGTATTTAGTTGTTGATTTAAATGCATTTATTTAATCCGTAACAAAATGGCACAGTAAGGTACACGCTGCGCTGTAGGCTGAGAGTGTCTGGTAGCCAGTCCATGAATGAAACTTGATCCGTGCGGGCGGGCTTTGGCGGGCGGACTTCGTACAAGTTCTTATATGCGTAATCGCGGATTACACCTTAGTGTGCCCGCCGGATACTAGCAATATATATCGCCTAAGAACGGTCGCCTTGCTTTTCGTGCTGAGTGAGCTTCGTAGGGCGCTTTTCCTTTGGCAAAAGGAACCCCGAAAACGCCCTAAAAGGGTTTGCAATTTATAAATCATGGTTACTGTGGTGCGCCCACGACCAGCCGTGGGTGCGCCACCATCACTGGAGACGTGCCACAGTACATTGCCGTGTCATATGGGCACCTGATATGACATTTGCACAAAGTGTGTAAATGCAAATATTTTACCCCGTGCAATGAACGCCCCCCCCCCCCCCTCCCAGATATGTGTCAATTGTTCGGGAAAAAAAAGTGTATTCACTATGCGAGTGAATACGGTACCCACGAAAAAATGGCATACCAATCAAATATTTAACCATTCTTCGATAGAGAGAATCTAGGTTGATCTTTGAAGTTACCTGCTTGTACTCCATGAGCTCCAGCTGCAGGTCTTGCACTTCCCGCCTGAGCAGGGAAATAGTCTGGCTCGACTTGTCCTGGTTCACCGTGATCTTGTTCTTGATGTCCTTCGCACGGTTGGCGTACCGCAGCGTGTTCAGGGTCTCCATGAAGTCCCGGTCACACGGCGACACGCACGCTATCATCAGGGTGCGGCTGCAGGGTTTACAAATGGCTTCCACACAAGCGTTCCAAGGTACACTATCAAACACACAAATGGTCTTTGCCATTGAAATCAATTCAGAGCCCTTCTTTGCTGTTCGGAGTATCTCTTTTTCAACTATTAAAAAAAAACTAATTTACAAAATTTCTGATTTAACTAACATATTCTAATTCCCCCACAGATTCCCATTGGGGCTCGACGCTTTTATGAACTCAAAATACCCGCATAAATGTGACCGCCGGCCCGATTTAATTAAGCAATCCCGAAAAAAAAATGTGTTTGTTTAAACTGCGTCTTTGTTGCTGGCATGTGAGCAATAAGACTGCAGGAGGAAAAAACAAACTAGCTTTTCCTAGTCCATTCTACCAGATGGCACTTCGAGGCACTTCATTTGTTCACCCTTCTGTGGGGCCTAGGCAACATCGACGGTCCAGCTCTTGTGGAGCATGCATGCTCGGCATCGGAAAGAGACACTTGTCCCTACCCTCTTGGGAAATACCCTTTCAGGTCTTTTTTTGCCTCTCTGCTAGGTCTCATGCTTTGCCCATGACATTGCCATGTCAGAAAAAAACCTTCGTTTTCCCTGGAGCTCCTTCACCAACTGAACTCCTACGTGAGCCCTTCGGGATTCAGGTGTCAGCGAAGCTCTCTGCATGCCGCATTTCTGATTCCAAAGAGATCCCCATTTTACCGAGGAATTTGCGGCCCGCCCCCCCCTCTCTGGTTTATTAGGCCGAGTTTTAACTGAAAAGGTGATGGAAGCGGCATCCCACTTTTTGTAGCAGACGTTGTACAAGGCAAAATGTTGAGGCAGCCATCGACTTTTCTTGAGCCAACGTGTATCGGCACACCGCTCAAAAATTAAATGACGACTGCAATCTTCGATAATAATTAAGGGTTCATGTCCGATACTGATTACATTTTGTAATTAGAGTAAATATAAATAAACGTAAATGTACAATATTGACCGGCTACATCAATATCATTTATGTAAAATTCTAGAAAGGCTAGTATATCCAATGTTTATGAAACCACAAAACTCGAGAACCTAATATCATAATGTGCATTCCTTCCAGAACATAAAAAGTAAGGTATATCAAAACAGTTTGTAAAAGAAAAAGAAATATAAACTGAACATTTCATTCCGTTACCGTAACTAATAAAATCCCTGCTTTCCCCCGGTGCATGTCCCCTTAAGCAGGCAGCTTTGCACTGGCGTGCTCGGAGAAAGGCTGAAGTGGCAGGGCATCTCCGTTTCTAAACAGCAGTTTGCCTAAAAGTCTGCCAACATATATCGAAATGAACAAGGTGGGCATTGTTTCATTTGTAGTTGTTTTCCATGCAATAAAACAGCTTTCGTGTTTAGCGTGCAACACTGCTAGCGTGAACGAGGCAGTGCTGCCTTTTCCCCTTTGCAATGAAGGGCTGTCGTGAAAACGATCCACATAGTCAAAGATGGTCACCTCGGCCATTGACCTAACAAGGAAAAACTTTGATGCAGGTCTTTTTGAAGCAGACGTTGTCTTTGTGCTTCCACGGTGACAAGATGTACATTTCTGGGGAAACAAATTCCAGCTGCGATTTATTAACTTACTGACATTTAATCGACATTACATGCGAGTATCGAAATACAAAAGTATTGAATTCTGTATTTGATGCAATGTCAAATATTTGCGAGAGAGCTGACCTGTTCCCGCCCAGCGAGTCTTGGAGTAGCCTGGTCAGCTTCGAGTCCCGGTACGGGACGTGGGAGATCTTGCCGGAGGCGTCGCCCAGTGCGGAGATGACGTTCCCCAGATCCAGCTGAAATGCCCAACTTGTTTGCAGTCGTGCACGTGCCAAGTGGCAGGAATACCCAAAACGTGCTCGTGGGCCAACCCAATGGCCACACTAGGGGCAAAAAGCTTCACAGGGTCTTCCTCAATCAACGTTTAACCGGGTCTCTCCGAGCCGTAGAGCTGCGTCCCAACTACACAAATGGAGCTAGTTTTCTCGCGGGTTGTCAATGTAGTTACTACAGCTGAACTCCTCAAGAACGAAATTCTCGGCAAACGTCCATAGAGTTCAATACATTTGCACCCTATCAACAGCGAAGAGCTTTTAAAAAAGCAGTCCCACATCAACAAAAGTTTCAGGTAGTGATCTGCAACAGTTTTTCGGGACATGAGCCAGTTGGAAACCCAGAAGTATAAGAAGGGAGCAGCACACTCATCCGACAAGTCAGGCACATACATTTTCAACAAGCATCGGCGCGGCCATTGCTGTTTGCATTCAGTCGAACAATTATAACAAAGGCGACGAGATTTTTTTTTTGGTTGTTGAAAACTGTTTTGCCAGCCCATCTGCTGGCAACTACGTAGGTATCCGACGTTTCACACAACGACACCGCCGGCCGCCCGCTGCCATTTAGCCGTCTGCCGCGTGCACTCAGAGATCGCTCACTCCTTGTTTACTACCTTTTATGTGGCCTGTCGGAAAGATGCCGCCTCCCGTTAAAAAGCGCGAGTTTTGACGCTTCAGGAGAAGTCTGCAATCATAGCCGAAGTTGCGAAAGGCGGAAAAAAGTCCGATATTGCGGAGGACTTCAGCACCCAGTGCAGCTCATTTTCTACGATTCTGAAATCAGAGGACAGCATCATGGAACGTAATAGGTGCGCTTTCTCGTCCATTTTCGCAACAGCAAAATTCTAGCGAGAACAAAAAAAATTTACTTTCCCGGTTGTTTTGTTATTGCGGGGTTCAACTGTAGTAGCAACAATTCCTATCGTATCTTATTGGCTGCAGAACGCTAGAGCCTTTTTCGGGCCAAACCAGACAAATCTAGGGAGTTGAGGAAACGGCAACAGAGCCAACATTGCATAAAGTAACTGTGGAACATTCACGCTCCAAAAGCCTACTTTGTGCAGGGGTGATGCCATACTCCCCTCCCACCGCAGATAATGCTACGAGCCATCAGAGCCAATGCAGGGCGAGCGTCACATTTGGGAAAGTGCATGGTTAGGCGTTTCCAGAGCTCCAATGATTGCTGGTAGCAACATTTATCCTAAGCTGAAACTGGGCACATTTACCAGAGTGGCTGCGCATCATTAGAGGAGCCGAAATGCGCGCATGTTGCTTTGGCATTCGGTGTTCGAATAAATCGCTTTAAAAAAAGACACCGTTTTTGAACAATAGAGGGCAACTATTCGAAATGTACAGGGTGTTCTCCCCTGTACATTTCAGATGTCTTTTTTTTTAAAACTGCCAAAGTAAACCACGCATCGCCGAACCCTCATTTTCCGCCCAAGTTTCGGCAAGAACACGTATCTTATTCAAAACTTGTGTTTTTCAAAAAATTTCGATGGGAACAATGGGTCCTCCCGTAGAATACCGTGCATCCATCCATTCCACGTTTAGCGCCCCCACCCAAATTTACAAGATCTGAGGAAATACGCGCAGTACACTGATATGTAAAGTATATGACCGGACAAGGGCCCATCCCCTATTTTTTCACATTACAGCAAACTTTTTTTTAGTTCGACCTCAGTTGATTCGACTTTTCGTTTAATTCGATCGTGCTCAAAAGTCCCGGCGAGCGCCCATACATTTCTATAAGAGGAAAAGTTGGATAGTTTGAACTCGGGAAGACACCGCATCGGATAAAGAAGACTTACGTACCTACTGTTTCAACTATTCATGACTAATTTTGTTCTTCTGCTACTTCAATGTTACGTGACCTTGTTTTATTTTTCTTATCATCCTGGGTAGCTAAACTCGTGGAGCAAAACATTCTTCGCTTTTTGACGTAGCGGGGGGAGTGACCAAAAGAACGCCGCAAAGTTTCCTCCTTCCTGCGCGCGCTCAACTTCGCAACTTTTGACGAAAAATCCCCCGCGATCCCTAGGCGGTGAACGAGAGCACGAGACAGCGCGGGGAGGCGGGCGTTCACGCCGCTCGCTGTACGTCGTCTTTGGGCTCTCTAGCGCCGACAATCCCGTCATGCCTCGCCCAGGCGAGGAGCGAGAGCAGACGACGAGAGTTCGTCTGCTACGATGAGGCATTCGCACAGCGGAACTGAAAGAAAAAGTTCGTTTTCTGCTCGAAATCGCGTCCCGCGGGCCACAAACTCAAACGCGAGCTTGAATTGTAAGCGTCTGATATTTCACGAAGAAAGGAATCGACGGCCCGTCTTTTATTTGCGAAATTTGAGTCGTTTTGTAGCCGTACAGACGCTGAAACCTACCAGTGTGTAATGAAAGGCCCAGGACAACCACAGGGGCCGCGAGATCTAGCATCATTTGTGTATGGGTGAAAAGTGCAACATTTTTCGACAAAGCTCCCACAGCAAAAACCTGCGACGGATTCACTCAGCGTCCGGGAAGGCTAAACATGGAGACGTTGCCCGAGACTCAAGCAAAGTCATATTTGAACGGCAGCTATCTCGCCCCGTCATATTTTGTTTTGAGAAAGCTCTCGTTCTCAATGCCAGGGAAATAAAAAGACTTACGAAACGTATTGCTAGCTCTTCCAAAGAACTAGATTTAAGTCGTATCCTTTCAGTTATTCACTCATAATATTATGCTTAAAACGAAGCAAGCTCTTGCGCGTACAGTGCCATCAATTTCCTCAAGCGTATGCTGTTTTTGTAGTCAACTGGTTTCGGAAACTTACGCCGTCTGTAGATATCTCTGACTGCCGAGTTGCTTAAGTGGAAGTCATCGCAAATGTAAGTCCCACGTTGCAGCAACCAACGTTTAAACGATGGCAGCGACTGCACTCTCGCATTCCCACCCATCACGTCGAACAAAAAGGCGCTAGTTTCGGTTTGAGGTCGGTACTTTTCTACAATATCTATGGCGACAGCATCAGTCTGCACTGGGTGCATTCGGCAAGTTCGTTCGGAGCCTGTTCTCCGTGCAGCACTCGGCGGGTGTAATGCATTAGAACTCTCACAGTGCAAATCTGTATCGCGAATTGGGAGCCCGTCACTGGCCTCACCGGCGGCCATTGCTTGACGACAGGCAATATGCCGCGTCCTGTCTACTACTCCCTATGTTTTCGTCCTTGTTGCTTTGGCCTTTTACATCATGAGGCAATACACGCAAGTCTAAGGGAGAAACACGTGAAAATTGGAAGCTTGTACGCGGTGCTCGAGGGCGAGCATTTTATGACGTGCTGCGATGATTATGTCGGGTTCTTGGAGATCAAATAGACATTCGTCAAGCGTTTGAACATCGATTAAAAAAAAAATTGGCCGGAGCACGATTGACTTTACCGACGTCGCTTGCTTCGGTTGCTAAATAAATGGCACGTCGAGCGACTGAACGGCACGCTCCGAGTTTCAGTTTGTCACGGGAGCCCTGCACAGGAGTTCAAAGAAAAAGCTCCCACCATGAAGCACTATGTACAAGCGGTCAAAACGATGCAAAATCCCCAGTAAAGGCATTCTAACTTATCGTTTGCTGAGCTTTGATGACTCCGAAATCACGGATGACTCCACAATAACTCTCGGTAGCCCTTGTCTCATTAAACACATAACAGTTAACGCCCAACAAAGTAGTCCTGGACCCTCAACCACACAACATTTAGTTAAACAAGATTGGTATTCTAACGCGTTTAATATTCTTGCCCACAATATTAACTGTTATTTGCGGAAACATGATAGAAGTTTCATGGTAGAGAACAATTTACTAACGTAATAAAATTGAGCTGTGTCAAGCGATGACTGCCGGTGGTGCCGCTCGACCCCAGAATACAGGCCTCTATCCACGATCTAGCCTCCTAAGAAATCAGTGGTGCCAGTGCTATTAGACATAAATCGTTTATTTGCATTGGTACTCCCATCCCAGGCAGCACCGAGTTCTGGGCCAAAACATGGCTTGCGTCTGGCAGTTTAGGGCATTAAGAAGCCCGAAGAAGCCAAAGTAGTGCCAAACCTGGCCTCCCTTGGCAACAGTCTGGGTATCTTGGCCCCTAATTCGCCAAACAAGTGCCAAACTTAGGCTTCGCCGCCGGGTAGTTCGGCTGTCGTCTGGCATCTTCGGGCCCAAATCGCCTAAAAAATGCCAGATTTAGGCTTACTGCCCGGTAGTTCGGCAGATCTTTGGCATTTTTGGGCCAAAATCGCCAAACTAATGCCAAAGTTAGGCTTCACTTTTCGATAGTTCGGCTATCACCTGGCACATTCGGGCCAAAATCGCCACAGATGTGCCAGAGTTAGGCTTACTACCTTGTAGTTCGGCAGAGCTTTGGCATTTTTGGGCCAAAATCGCCGAACTAATGCCAAAGTTAGGCTTCACTTTTTGACAGTTCGGCTGTCACCTGGCACATTCGGGCCAAAATCGCCAGAGATGTGCCAGAGGTTAGGCTTACTACCTTGTAGTTCGGCAGAGCTTTGGCATTTTCGGGCCAAAATCGCCAAACTTATGCCAAAGTTAGGCTTCACTTTTTGACAGTTGGGCTGTCACCTGGCACATTCGGGCCAATATCGCCACAAATGTACCAGAGTTAGGCTTACTACCTTGTAGTTCGGTTGAGATCTGGCATCTTTGGGCCCAAGTCGCCAAACGAGAGCCCAAGTTAGGCTTCGCTTCCCGATAGTTTGGCTGTGATCTGGCAGCTGCGGGCCAAAGTTGCCAAACAAGTGCCAGAACTAGGCTTACTGCCTTGGAGTTCGGCTGATGAAATATTTGATGTACGCGGGTGGTCTTCATCTTAATTAAATAGAAATCAAGTTTTATTCGGCTGGCAACTTTATCCTATTTTTGGTGTCTCTTCATTTCTGCAGTCCAAAGGTTGGCTGAATGTTTTGACGCGGCTCGAGCAGGCTTTGCAAACGCAAATAAGTTGTGCCAGAGGTTGCACTCGCGCGTAGGTACACAAGCCAATATCGGGGCGCGCCATGAGACTGGTTCGACATTATGGCGCGTTCACACCGGCGATGCGATCTAGTCGCGCCATAACTTTCATCGCAAAAGCGACCATCGCGGGCAAAACGTGACGGGTTTTGAGCAGTCGCATGCTGACCCGACTTTTTACGATGCACTCTAGTCGCGGAGAGGCCGAGCCAACCAACGGCGTTCGGAGTGAGAGTTTTTGAGAAGCGAATCGCCAACAAAGGCGTTGGACTCGCTCATCGCGCACGCCAAATTGACCAACTAATTACTTTTATTTATTTTTTTTGCGATGCGATTTAGTTGGATCGCTCGACTGCTTACATTCCCGGTGTGAATCCGCCTTTACAGAAAGTGCTGCCATTGAGCTAACACTGCGCAAGACGGATGTACGCACGTTTCCACAAGAGATATCATTATTAGGCGGCGCATTGCAAAAGCGAGCGTGGCTCTGTGCGTGTCTTGCATTGTGATTGAGCTCTGTCAAATCCTAGCGATAACAAAGAGCGGAAACGACCGGGGCTCCGTGGCGCGGCTCCCGCATCACACTTGGGGAATGAAAATAAAATCCCGGAAATTGTACTATTTTACCGTGTTGATACTTTTTCAACATTAAAAAGTGGAGACACAAAAGGGACGATACAGACAGGACAATCTGAACTTTAAAGGCCGCTGTACAAACGGGACGTTCTACAGAGAAGAACCTTCTCTCCCGAAGCTAGGGGACGGGGAGGGAAAGGGCCATCGTTGGGTGGAAAGAGCGTCTAGAGAATGGGATTAGCCTCGGGGCGAGCCATCTTCTCGAGAGGGAGTGGGGACGGAACAAAGCTGCGGTGGGGGTTCCGGCTAAAAGGTGGAAGAAAGTTAAGCTTGTCAAACGGCGACCTCAGATCCGAGGACGGGCACTTTAGAGAATTTGACAAAAGCTGCTTGATTAGCCGGACGACCCAGTGCGGTCTACTGGTTCTAGAAGGTGACTCGCATGAAGAAAACTCGTTTTGCTCGAAAACTCTAAAAGCATTCTGGACGTGAACTCTTGCCACAAATAAAAATAACACATGCATGAAAAACTACGAAGGCAACTAAGCTTTCTCCTATGATGGGAAGAATGCGTGAGCATTACAGGCGGAGTTATGTTGGCGCAACTTGCAATAAAGAAAAAAAAAAAGTTATGTTGGCGCAACGGACAGCGAGCTAGTTTCACGATCAAGCGGGCCTAGCTTCGAAACCGGGCTGGTTTTTTTTCTCGTGTTTTTTTTTTATTTCGTTTATTTTTTTTTTGTTTGGTCACGTAACAAGAAAAATCACATGAACAGACTTTTTTTTTTGGCCACGTCACCAGATTTTTTTTTTATTTCTCCTTTCCTTCAGTTTTTCTTTCTTTTTTTTTTCCTTTCTTCCGGTTTACGCTTCCTATCGCAAAACTCTTTGCACCTATTTCGCGTTAAATTGGCGTTAGCCAAATCATTTTATTTATGGCAGGGAGTTCTGCCGTACGTATTTTATGTTACTATTACCAACCCTGGCTTGCAATTTCTGCTATCCAAAGGACTGGACTATGCCCTTGCTCCACGGTACGTTCCAAAACCTGACTTCATAATTGAAATTGAAGAGAAACTCAGACATGTGCACGATGTCACAGGGGTAAATCTCGCGAGAAGCCGCGTTGTCAGTGTTTCGAACAATGTGAAACCGGCCGGGTCAAATTTAGATCTACAAGAACGCATTGCTATTAATGAGTTGAAGTCACACAGCTCCATCATGATTTGAAAGGCCGACAAAGGAAAAGGAACCGTTGTGCTCGATAGGGATGACCACATGAAGAAGATGTATGAAGTTATAAATGACAGTCGCTATTTCGTGAGGCTATCAAGAGATCCCGCTGCTAAGTCCGAAAGAGAGTTAGCTGACCACCTTCGAGAGCTGAAAAAGAAAGGACGCATCAGTGACGACCTATACCGTCGTCTCTTCTCCCTTGACGCCGCGACACCCCAGATGTATGGACTCCCCGAAATTCACAAACCGGGTTGCCCCCTACGCCCTATTGTATATGTTATTGGTTCATCCACTTACAGCCTTTCCAAATATCTGGTTATGATTCTGAGCCCTCTTACGGGAAACAATGAGTTTAGCGTCCGGAATTCCCGTGACTTTTTTGAACTTATACGCGCTCAGACCCTGCTACCGCACGAGGCTATGGTATCCTTTGATGTGATTTCATTATTTACGAATGTCCCCAACACCCTGGCGGTTGATGTCGCCCGTGACCGGTTGTTGGCAGACCAGTCGTTGTCCACTCGCACAACCCTCCTAGTTGATGACGTTATACTCCTTTTGCGTTTTTGTCTCAACCAGTGTAATTTTAGTTTTAATGGGGACATATTTCATCAGGTCAGCGGATGCCCTATGGGGAGTCCAGTTTCCGTAACCGTCTCGAATCTCGTCATGGAATATATATGTTGAGGAAAAGGTAATGTCTGGCATTGATTTCCCCGTGAAGTTCTACCGTCGCTATGTCGATGACACTTTTGTAATAGTTAACAGAGAGAACGTAACCGATTTTCACCGCAATTTGAATAGTGTCCACCCCTCAATTCAGTTCACCTGCGAACATGAAACCGATAGTACCTTGCCGTTTTTTTATGTACGTGTCCATAGAACTAGTGAATCTTTCTCTAAGATGGAGACATCCGTATATGGTAAACCATGTGACAGACAAAACTTTCTTGACTACCACTCTCATCACCCTACTCAACACAAAAGCTCAGTTGTAAGATCGTTGCCTTCATCGTTCAGAAACAGTCCCATCTAACTCAACACTTAGCGATCAAGAACTTAGCCATGTGCGGGAGGCTTTGAAGAAACGTAACTACCCCGACCGGTTTATCAATCGCGTTAAGAAACAAATGCCCCGTCGGCGCTCGGATCGAGCCGAACGAACACGTGACGTCGTGTGCATCCCGTACGTTAAGGGGGTTTCGGAGGCATTGGGACGCGCCCTTAGGCCGTTGGGGGTACGAACTGTATACAAACCCTACAGAACAATTGCCAATATTATCTCCAAGCCAAAAGACCCGACCCCGCCAGAGGCAGAAAGGGTCGTGATCTACCAGGTGCAGTGCAAGGAATGTGACGCTTCCTACATTGGAGAGACGGAACGAAAAAGAACAACAAGACTAAAAGAACACGCACAGGATGTCGCCAATTCCACGAACGCCGCCCGCTTCAAGTCCGAACTCGTCGACCATGCCTGGACGTCAGGACACCAATTTGACTTTGACAAGGCGAGGGATAAAAAGTGGGGACTGAGGAAGCTGCTGGAATCTTGGTTCATCCAGAACGACAAACGCGGAAGTGATTCATCGCTGGTAAACAAGAACCGTGGCCCCCTGCCGGACGTGTACACAAACTTTATGCCTAAATAGCCGAACTTTTTTCTGCGACTCTCACTCGCTCTGCGCTCTACTGAAGATGCCTCCCGCATGGGAGGCGAAACGTTTAATTAAATTGTTATTTTTGTGATGTCAAGCCGTTTTTGTTATTACATTTATCATGTCTTCGCCCGGCTTCTGGAGTATTTTTGCGCTCCTAAATTCACCGGTACGACAGCCATGGGAGGCCACTGCGAGCGAGTGGGGACAGAAAATTCAGACTTGGACGTAGTTCAACTACTCTACTCAAACTACATTAGTTTAACTACTTTTTCGAGTAGCTTGGTAACTTTCAATTACAACTTGATTTGGGTAATTAGTAGTTTAATTTAACTACTTTTTTCACGTAACTTCTACTCAAATTACTAACTACTTTCGAAATTATATAATGCTAATTTTGCCCATCACGAAAGTTTGAGCGCAGAAATGAATAAGACGCCGGCAGATGAAGTGGCATTCTCGAACAAGGGGCCCCCTTGTTAGGGAAGGTGTCCTTGGGCCAAGGTGGCGACGAGCAGCCAAAACATAACACCGGCACGCACGAACGCAGGAAGAGATGCTTGCTGAACAAGCCTTGGTCGGGTATTGACCTAATCCGGTAATGCACGCAAGCGCTGCGTTTCCAGCTGCAACCGTGAAAGACGGGGACACTCTGAGAATTGTTGTTTTCGTGCTGTCTGTCTTTAGTGAGTTCTGACTCAAGCGGTAGGTTCCACGGGAGGCGCCACTGGAATGACCTCGCAGCTGGGCGCCTTGTCGTCAGCGCATACGCCTTTGCAAAGCCGGACTCTCCCGCGCACAAACCCTGGTACGGATAATCCGTTCATGGGAGCACGTTCCCGCTTACAGCTGCAACTGTATACGAGCGACGATGCTTGTTCACGTAATCCTTCGCGTCCTTCCGACCATCTATACCTGGGAGACCTCCTCTTTGTTAAAAATGATTCAGGCGAGTCAGAATGTTGTAGTCGCCGGCGAGGATTGCGAGTTACCCTTGGGAGATCCTTTTGTTGGACCCAATTTCTTTTTCAGTAGCGTCGCACTAGCACTACGACGTGACGCGCAGTCGTCCGGATGATCTCATCATCGTGGCGCGAGACTTGAACCCTTGACGGTCTGGTGCACTCGCCCAGCTTACTCTCAGAACGACGTCGGAATGAAGAGGGGCCAGTCATAACAATCTCAACTTGACGAAGAAAAAAAAAAAAGGAGGAAAGTTTGTTATTAAAGACCCTCTACCCGAGGCAAACCTCACATGTTTCGTCATGGACTCCTAAGATGCCGACACTCGCTTACCCGACCCCGCACGGCCTGTTTCACAAATTCAACGCTGCCGTTCCATCCAGCCCGTCGGCAGAACGTCTATTTAGCTGGGCTGGGGACGTCTTTAGAAGGAAAAGGGGAAAACTCTCCTATCAAGAACTTTGAAAGTCAATTGCTTCTGCGAGCGAGTAAACTATTTTGGCGAAAACGCAAGCCATAAATAGACTGCATTTATTTTAGGCTCGCAGGGTTTTTCATTGATCAAAACTGCTGTTCATTTTGCTACCACAAATATATAAAAAAGTAACTTCGAAAGTAACTTCAAAGTAACTCGCTACTTTTTACCGTAGTTAGTAGTTTACTCAATTACTATTACGAATGCGTAATTTCTACTCTACTCCAATTACTTTTGGCGCCGATACTCACTAACTTAACTTAAATACCTTTTTTGAGTAATTTGTACATGTCTGACAGAAATAATGAGGCTTATCGGATGGCGACAAGCCCGAAAAACATAACCACCCCGTCCATTTCGCTTTCAAGAAAGGAGATTATCTTTCTGAGGCCCTCAATGGAAGCTGAACGCTGACAGACTAGGCAAGGCGACAAGGTCACAGGCAGAGAGAGAGAGAGAGAAGTCTTGCAAAAGAGGAAAAACCATCGTTGGAGTTACAGCCATGGGCCGAACGGTCATCGTTGGATTGGGGGAGGGGAAGGGGATAAAAGGTGATAGAAGAAAAAAATTGTGAAAAGAGAGAGGGAGGTTGTTTCGCCAAAGCCGACAAGCGGGGCGCGAGGAGCCACAGAAAGTGGCTGGCTTTCCTTTTATTCCCCTTCGACCTCGCCTTTTGCAAAGCCTCCCCACCTGCTTTTGTGTCTTCGTGTGGCTGTCAGCGAGCGCGACAGCCGCTTTAAGCAAATCAAAAGGGTGAAGCGAAACGCGTGACCCAGCGTGACCTCTCTACGTAGGACGCGTAGGACAAAAACGTTTGGACGAAAATTTTTCACGTGACTTTCTCTCTCACGCTGATGGGATCTCTGGGGCTGTCGTTTTCGCCGTTTGCCTAGTTATAGAAACAAGCGGGCCACGTAGGTCCGGTTTTCGAACTGCTCTTCAGTGTTCTGTTGCTTTCGTGCGCTGCAGACGCGACTGTGTTTTTTCGTCGTAAACGGTCGGAATACGTCCATGCGAATTTTTCGGTAACAGCCATTTTTTGCACCGGAGTTCGTGGAATACTTGTGATGTGTTTGTTGGACACGCTTCGACAAAAACTGCTCTTCGCCGACGACGAGACGTCAGTCCTCGAATCCTCGAATGTGTTTGTGGGGTGCCTGAGTTGGATTATGCATCTATCAAGGATTACAGCCCTATTGAAAATCGCTCTGATGGGACTTCAGGATTTTTTTAAAGGGTGTGAAAGGGACTTCAGGAATTCTTGTGATGTTTGAAAGGTGCACCGATATTTCCTGGTGGGTTCGTTGGCCCCGTCAGAGGCTCTCCTGAAATGTCTGAAGTCCCCTTTACAATGCCTTGAAATGTCTGGAAGCCTGTCAAGAACTTTTCTAATGGGGTCGGGAAAACCTTCAGGCTTCTTGAGATGTCGGCGGGCCACGGCTTAGGTCGAGAAAACACATTTCGCAGAATTAGAATATAGCCTTATTGTACGCTACGGGGAAAAAAAGTATTTGGAGAATGCCGATCGTATGTATGTACGGTCAGATTTGTAGTACTGCTCTTCTATCAAATACGAGTGGGCCGTCTGTCACTGCCCGGGGGTTCGGTAGCCAAGGAGGCCACTGAGGGCGACCGCCCCACGTAGAGAATCAACGAGCCGCTGGCCGAGTGGTGTTGACCGAGCGGCGTTTTGAGGCGAACGCAATCCTGTCCGCTGGAAGCGAAATCCGTAAAACCATAAAAAAAAAAATAAAAAAAAAACAAGCTGCGCGCTTTCCAGAAAGAGGGACCCACGCGGGAGCGACTCGTTCCGGGAACCGGTTCTTCCACGGGAGACGGTCCCCAAAAGCAAGTCAATCTGCCCCTCTCTCCGCCCGCCGATGGGGAGAGGGTGCAGGGCTGCCAGCCCAGCGGTCGGCGGGAGAGGGTGGTGTGTGCAAGCGTGGGAGGCCAGCCGCCAGTATAGCCATTTTCTCTCTGCTCGTGGACAGTTCCGGTTAGCCCACACAGCGGATTTTTGGAGCGGACCAATTTCCTCCAGCAAGGTGAGCATGCATGCCTTTCAGGGCTCGCCCCTTGGTCTCTTTTGATTCTTCCTTGGTTCCGCAGGTGCACCATAGTTCGGCGCTGGCCGCCTTCAGCACCGTTCGAGCGCCGTCGTGTTCAGCGCATTCAAGGAGATGGTGGCCGGTGTCGGCTTATTCGCTGCAAAGCCTGGCAGTCGGGGTCAGCGTCCCACCGCATGTTGTGCCTGCGCACCGGGATTATGGCGCTGTGGGCCCTGAGACGGTGGATGACGGTCGCTGTCCGGACTTGGTTTTTGCGCCTCTTCGTCCGTCCGACTTCAGAAGCATCCAGCGAGCGAAAAATACGCCGA
This sequence comes from Ixodes scapularis, assembly GCF_016920785.2. Lineage (NCBI taxonomy): Eukaryota > Metazoa > Arthropoda > Arachnida > Ixodida > Ixodidae > Ixodes > Ixodes scapularis. The sequence goes on along the minus strand of NW_024610104.1, from coordinate 375,501 downwards.
AGACGCCGGCGTATTGTCATCATGGACGAAACCGTGACTGTGCTCGGAATTTCTCAACGGCGGCGGGTGCTAGCGCTTGCGACTTCGTGGTTTTCGCTAAACGCGCTTACTAAGACTGTGTATGTGTACGTGAAGTGCACCTGCTCGGTTTTATTAGCTGAACTACCGCACATCAGGAATATACCCAGCGGCATTGTGAGTACTTCGAAATATATTTTTCTTTGTGAGAAAGAAGTCAGTTGTCCCTGTTTGATGTGATCTCTTTCGTCTACCGCTCCTTGCGCCGGGTTTCAACAAACGTTACTTTTTATCACCTTTTTGAGTTATAATATGCATGTAAAACTAAATGTCTGCAATAAATTTTGAATAATGTTTTGGACTGCATTTTGTCTACGGTTCACAGTCATTTGCGCGTCTAAAGGGGTGATGGGCTAAAGGGTCTGACGGGTTGAAGGGCTGTGGGGCTAAAGGGTTTTTCTATGGGGCATCCCTGAAGGGGTTTTCTGTAGGGTATTTTTGAAGGGTTTTGAAGGCCTGTGAGGTCCCATAATCCTTCAAGGCTGACGGGCCCTTTAGAAATATTTTCAATAGGGAGGATATCGCTCTTTTGTTAGTAAGTGCACTGCAAGCATGATTCTGATAGTCGTCCTGCTTTCCTCTCAATCTCCGCGGTTTTTATGTGATGAGTCTTGCTTGGCATGAGGACAGTGTTAATTGTATTTTATAATTTGCTTTTCGTTTTACAGAGAAGTGTGACCTTTGTAAATATGTTGAGAATACACTGTGTGTTATGATAGTTGTTTAATAAACTTCTGGGAGCGATCGAAAAAAATTTGTTTCTCCGTATAAGTGATTGGATATGCAACAAATGACATGCAACGTACATATACTTGCACGACGTTCGGCCAATACGAAGCAGACGCATCGTACAGTTTTCGCACAATATTGCGCGAACGCTAGGTCGGGGCGAAACAGCTGTACGGCAATACCCGCCGGGTATCAAACGGTGGTACAAAACTGGACAGTTGAGCGATATTGGAACCGACTTTCAGCCGGCACTGGCACGATACTGCAAAGTATTGCCGTGCTGCTTGGGAACGGAGGTGATGACATCTTACCATCGTGTTTCCAACGCTTGTTTAATTTATTTCTCTTCTGGGACGCGTGAAAGAGCACTTCTGTGACACACCAGAGATATTCGAAACTTGGGCTGGCCTCTCGGCTTTGTTTGCCACTTTTGGCACTTATTTGGCACTTCAGTGGGTAGCCAGAGAAAAGTCAAACTTCGGCATGCCCCGAATCGACGAATTAAGATTTACTGCGGCAGTTATGGCTCAAGTCTGGCACTTACTTTGGCGCTCCTCTGGCGGACCAGAGAAACGCCAAACCTTGGCACGTCCCAAATACCGAAATTAGGTGTTGCTCTGGCAGCTATAGCTGAAGTATGGCACCAACTTTGGCGCTCCTCTGGCGGACCCGAGAAAAGCCAAACTTTGGCACGTCCCAAATACCGAAATTAGGCGTTACTCTGGCAGCTATGGCTGAAGTTTGGCACCAACTTTGGTGCTCCTCTGGCGGACCCGAGAAAAGCCAAACTTTGGCACGTCCCAAATACCGAAATTAGGCGTTACTCTGGCAGCTATGGCTGAAGTATGGCACCAACTTTGGCGCTCCTCTGGCGGACCAGAGAAACGCCAAACCTTGGCACGTCCCAAATACCGAAATTAGGCGTTGCTCTGGCAGTTATGGCTGAAGTATGGCACCAACTTTGGCGCTCCTCTGGCGGACCAGAGAAACGCCAAACCTTGGCATGCCTCGCATTCCCAGATTAGGATTTACTATGGCAGTTATGGCTCAAGTATGGCACCAACTTTGGCACTCCTCTGGCGTACCAGAGAAGAGCCAAACTTTGGCATGCCCTAGGATCGCCCAACTAAGGCTATAGTTAGGCACCGTACTTTGGCACTGATGAGTGCCATGGTGCAAAAACCTAACTGCGCCAAAGTTGGGCCCTTATGTTTGCCAGACCTCTGCCCAAGTTGGGCATTCCTCTGGCGTGCTACCTGGGATACCTGCCGGATGTAGGGACGAGGCGCAAAACCGTACATCCGGCCAATATTGAAGCCGGTTTTCGAACGATATTGCCTCGACACTCGCCAAGAAGCAACGTGCTGTTTCGGCGATTCGTTTGTGTAATTTATTTGTTCAGTCATATTAATGGGTCCCGGGCCACTGTGTACACCCCAAAAAAGAAATGTACTGTGGTAATTACACCTTGAGGAGAAGCAGTCACGTAGCCAGATTTTCGGTTAAAGGGGGGGGGGGGGGGGGGGCGCCGATGACGAAGTGCTCTATTGGGGGAGGGAGGAGAGGAGGCCCCAGCAAAATGGAAAATTTCGGGGGGGGGGGGGGGCGGGAAGGCCAGGCCTTATGCCCCCCCCCCCCTCCCCTTGGCTGCGTGCCTGACGAGAAGGGGTATTGTAGTTTTACATCTTTATAAAAAGGTGTAGGCATTATCATACGTTTTAAGAAACGTGTTTAAAAAATCACACATTTTTAAAGGTGTGAAGTTTACATTTTTTTTATAAGGTCCATCGCTACACTTATTAGGGTGTTAGTTATGGGACACCCCACTTACATGTTTAAAGGTGGGAAAATGCTTAATGCGTATATACCTCTAACGGAAGACAATCTCTTTCATGTGATTACATCGCGTGCCGATGAAACGATCTGTCGATGACACGTCGTTCGATGAATTGATTTGACCGCCAATGAGTGACGACTGCCAGTAGAATTTGGGGGAAATAATTCTGCCGGCTGCTGGGAGACTCGACCTTACCCAAGAATTACCCCGGTTCTTGTTTGTTTTCCAACATTCTGAATTGTATACCAGCTTATTAGTACCTCTTCGGATATTACAGAAAAAAATAAAATAAAAAAAAGCGATGGCAGCCGCAAAAACTCTGACAGCCCGGTTCACAGTCATGTGGGAGACTGACAGGTGCTCGTCAGTCGCCACCATGCCCTGAAAGCTACCGGTTCCGAAGAACCGGAGCGCGCAGAAAACTTGTTGTTCCACAGTCCGAGGCGGCGAACGAAGCTCGTCACAGAGTCAAGGCACAACGGCTTTGGATAGCCGGTACTGTCGCCGAAAGTCGTCGTCGGGGAGTTGAAAGGCGTCCCCAGTGGTCTCAGTAGCGACGCCGACGGTGGCGGAAGATAAGCTCGGCCGCAGCGTACGGCACCGCCATCTTGACAAAGTTTAACTTCGCCTCGATCCGAAGCGAAGATCTCGAGCTGAAACCGCGGCTCTCGCAAAGTTTGGAAACGTCACTTTGACGTCAGCGACAACTTCGACGAACGAGGTTTCTTGTTAACACGAACTTTGGAGGGATTTTGAGCGTCAGCCGGTCGCCTAGGGACAATTTGCAAAGCATTAATTTTAGCTTGGCGTAGGGATGTAGGGACAAATGGGCGCTACGTCATCGGCGAAGCCGCTCAATCAGCGGGCTCCTCGCGCCCCTCACGCGCCGCACGCGCGCCTCGATGAACTTTGCTTCGAATGATTGACACCTCGCTCGGCGCGACGTCAGCGGCGCGAGAGTCCAATTAGCGCGTTCCGCAACTTTCGGACACAAAGTTGTGCTTGACGAGTTTAGCGACCCTGGTAAAGTGTTTTCTATGCTTGTTGTCCGAGCTGCTGCCATGTATAAGGGAAACCCAGTCAAGCTGCTTTTAGCAGCTTTATGGCTCGGGACCCCTCCAGTATTTCTGAAGAAATAAAGTTTATTGTATTGTATTGTATAATTCGTCCCGAGCGAATGCACGCGGGCTCACCATTGCTCGGCACCACCGCAGAAAAACCACCAACGTACGGCGAAACACTGACCCTTTGCTGCAAGAACGTGCGCAAGTATGCGTCTGCTCTTCTACGCCGTTGAGATGGACCTTAGCGAATGACACGAGTCAGTGCAACCAACCTGGCGTGGAGTAGCGCGGAGAACATGGCAGATGGTCGGGTGCACATGACCCAGCGCGCACTCTTGCTCTCAAAGCGTTTTTCTGTAGCATCGTGTGCGCTCCATCTTGCGCACCAGAAAGCGGGAGTTCTCTTTTCCTTTTTTCTTCTTTTTCTTTTTTGGTCGCCGACGGTCTGGCCGTTCGGCGCCAAAGTCAGCTCAAAGCTATTTCAGCGCGCGCTCTCAAAGTGCGCTTCTCTGTAGCATCGTGTCAGTCCATTTTGCACGTCAAAAAACGCAAATTCTCTTTTTTTGTTGTTGTTGTTGTTGAGTTGACTTTGGTTTGGCGGCAAAGTCTGCTCGTAAAACTTACTTTTTTCGTTTTATTATTATTTTTTTTTTTTGTAGCGCGCGATTTTTTGGGGAAATGACGTTTAGCGTTTAGTTACGCTGCTCACCAAAGCATGCTTTTGGACGCGCGTTTTAAGCGCAGACGGCAGCAGACCATTCGTGAGTACTTTGGACAATAAAAGAAAGTTTGATTTTAACCGTTTTTCTGTCCTTTTTTTAATTTGATCATTCGGATGATTCGACCATATTTCAAGGTCCCGTCGAGGTCGAATTAACGAAAGTTTACTGTATCTCCAAATTTTGAGTGGGCCCTTGCCCTTTTTTTAGACATGAGGAAGATACACAGAAAGGGGGGACGGACAACGAAGACTTCCAACTAGCAACATTTATTTATTTTACAGTATTTTTGCCCATTTTAAGTGGAAGGTCAGGACCACTACGACAGCAGCTAGGATTCTGCTTTGTGTAGTGGTTAGGTATCAAGTCTTAATTCGCGTATTTTACAGTATTTGCTAGTTTAATTCCCTCTCTAAACGCAATAAAAAAATAAAGACCTTTAAAATTTTGCTGTTCCTCATATCTGTAAAGGATGAGAGGAACATCTGACACTTCTAGGCGAGTTAACTATTTAAAAAGACCTAGAAACCTCGAGTGATTCGTGTTAATGAATGAATCTCAATCATTATTTATATCCAATCTGAATTCCTCGCAGAGGTCGTGCTTGACCGTGAACAAGCACAACCTTCTGAACTACCAAGTGGAATCAGAGTGGAGCCCCCAGCAAGTAATGAGTTGCGTCTGCCCATCCTTTTTCCTCCCCTCGCTCCAGGGTTACCACGTCTCCCCCAAACATATTTGGGTATGGACTCCATGGAAAAAAAATGCATTTTTTTTTCCAAATGGATTTTTAAACAACAATAGGTTTCGGTTCCAGTAAGAAAAATACCAGTGTGTAATTCCAATTGCGAGTTCCAGAACACAACTGGTTTCCACAAATTGGTTCCAATTGGCTATCCAATTGGTCTCAATGCAGCTGGGAACGCTCTTTGTGTGCCCTCCCTCCTTGATGTTAAAGTGGAATACAGGGTTGCAGAAATCCCCAAATGCCCGCAGTTGCTGGCTTTTGTTTCCCTCCAGGTCCACACTGTGCCCACTGCCGTATTCCATTTCAAGTGCAACCTTTAGTGGGCTACAATTCTTTGCACACGTTGGTGAGAGTGAGTCAAATGAGTGTAGCTGCCAGCAGCGGGGACACCCTGGGCGACTCCGTGCTTCTCACCCACCCAGGTTGCAGGGACCCCTTAGGGACAGCCAAAGGGAACTCCATCCATTGGGGAGGACGAAAGGGGGCAACAACTATTGAATTTCCACAAACATAAGGTGAGTTTTTCCTTGGAATTACGTGTTCCAAAACGCACCTTGTGTTCTATTCGGAGTTCAGCCAAGAGGCGCAAAGTGAGAATGGAGAAAGCCATCCCTCCGGCAGGAGATGGGGTGGGAAAAGAAGTGGGGCTGTGGGAGGAGATTTATTAGCTGTTGGTCCACGTTAAGGGGCGAGTAGGAAACATAAAAAGTATTTTTATTGCTTGCTTTTGTGTTTGCACAGCACGTGCACGCCGCAGAAACGAAGCAATGTGGGCACTGGCCAATTCAATACAGGTCAACAGAAGCCAAGCCAAGACCACCCACCATGTTTACGCAATCGTGCAACACTAGGTGTTTGTTTATGTGGAGGGACCAGAACAAGAATTGTTATCGGGTTCAGCAGTATTTTTTCTGCGTTTTTCAGTTTCTGCTCCAGAGTGGCCTGGTGTCGGTGCTTCTGCTTTGTGCCTTGCTATTGTGGGCTGCTGAGGAGCTCATGTCAAAGAAAAAGGAACTACCAGACAAGCCGTGGTGCCCTGCTGCTGCTTATTTACGTAGTCGCCAAGTGGATTGTAAACGGAAGGTCATGAGGCAGTCGGGATGAGTGCAGTCAAAACATTAACTGATATTTCTTCTATATCCATTGTCTTTGCACTTCTGCTATGCCCCGGAGTGCGGGAAATTTACACGGCCCTCGGCTTGCGTTATAATAGTAATAATTTTTTTCTTTTAATATGAGGGCATAAAAACTTGTCCTCGCATTATAATCCTGCAAATATGGTAATTGGGTGCAAACCAAGCATTCAGATACAGAATCATTAACTTTACCCACTCAATAGCTTTAAAATTGTTCCTTCACTTGATTAAGGGGACCCTAAGAAAGGTTCTTGGGGTCCCACGACCTGAGAACTCTTCCCAACTCCAGACCGCTGCTCACCCGCTCGCGGACAAACGGAGGAACCACAGGAGCGGGGACGGCAGGGAGTGTCCGCCTTCATGCACCAAGCCGTTTTAACGAAAAAAAGTGACCGCGTTTAAATAGCAATTCTTGCGTTCTGCTCGAAACAGCACTGCACAAAGGGGCCGGGATGCTTAGTTTCATTAGGGACTTTTTGTATATCGCATACGCTGGGAATTTCTGGTCGGTCTTGTGCATGGCCGCCAGTTCAATCTGTGTTCAACGTAATGACAAACCCTCCCACTAGTAATGTAGAGCTCTAGCGCATAACAAAAGTCTATTCTTTGCCCCAAGTAGGAGAAATCTGGTCGCGCAATGGTATGTCGAGCAATAGATTGATTGACTGATTGGGGTTTTTTTGGCGCATCAGCAACTAAGGCTATATTGCGCCAAGCTTAGACTATTGCAATTCGGGTTAAAGAAGAGGAAAGAGCTATAGTAGCGAAATATATGATAAAACCATGAACATGAATGTGTATAAGTGTAAACAATATGACAATGAGTTTAGGATAGAAAGTAAAATCACAGTCGGTGTAGAAGGCCGATATCTGTGAGGAAATTAAAAACACAACTATGTGGAATGAGCGGTTCGTCACCTAGTAGTAGGGCAAGGTGTAGTGGAATGTGTTCTTTATAAAGCAGTGAGTAGTGTTTATACCGGCATTGGTCATACATAGGGCATTCGATGAGTATGTGCATAATACTTAGAAGTTGGTTGCAGTGCACACATTCAGGGGCATCCTCCCCGCTCAAGAGGTGTCCATGTGTGAGACGAGTATGACCGATTCGTAGCCTACACAGTATGACTTCATAAAAGCGCTCCCGATGTCGGGCGCTCTCCCACTCGCCTAGAAGAGGTTTGATTGCATGTAGTTTGTTGCCGGTTCCGCCGTTCCACTGCAGCTGCCACTTTGCTTTGATGCAACGTTTCAGAGAATTGTGGTAATCTTTGTAGGGTATTTGGTGTGTGTCAATTTCTCTATTATTAGCAGAACTGGCTGCACTATCAGCTGCTTCATTTCCAGGAATGCCAACATGGCTAGGAACCCAGCATAAGACTATGTCAAAATTTTTCGTTGCAGCCAGGATTATCTTGTACTTTAACTCGGAAACCAGTGGGTTTTTTACACGGTTCATTGATGCGACAGCCTTCAGAGAGCTTAAAGAGTCGGTGTAGATTACAGCGTGAGAAAGGCGTTTTTTGATTATGTAATCAACAGCTAACAACAAACCATAAAGCTCTGCTGTTAGTATAGAGGCTTTTGAATTTATTCTCTTCACCTGATTTACCGATGGTCCCACCATAGCACAGCCTACTACGGAGTCTTTTTTTGTCCCGTCTGTATAAAAACTGGCATACTTGTGATATTTGGTCTGAAGCTCAAAGAAGTTCTGCCTTATGACTTCCTGTGGAACATTCTTTTTGTTATACTTGGTCAGTGTAAGGTCGCAATGTATCTGGCAGTTGTTCCATGGAGCTATATCCGGAGGGTATTGGACCAACTGAGGCTTTGCATCCATCCCAACGGATTGTGCTGCAGTATTATTCCTCATAGAAAAAGGGGGGACTGTGGAAGGTTTGTTTTCGAATATGCGTTGGAACTTGATCGTCTCAATATTATCTCGAACGGGGTGCTCCGCGACCGAGCGAACCCTGACAGAGTACATAAAACCTAGGGAAAACCTCCTATACTCCAGGGTATGTCGAGCAATACACATCGGGAATGGTTTTGCACTTTAAGGCCCTTCCAAGGAACAAGACTACTTATTCCAAGCAGTTTCAAAGGACAGAATACGCATAATATATTTTCCAGACTATAGTCCACAGACTACATACGTTTAAAAGTTGAAATTTTACCCACTGCGGACTATGTACAAGTGCGGACCATACAAAGTTTTGAAATGTTTTAAGATTGTTTAATGTGACAAGACGCGAAGTATCTTATAAGTAACAGAGTAAATTAGTGATTTATGTATGATACACGCTTGTTTGTCAGCCAACACAGCAGGAATTGGTCAAGGTGTGCTATGTACGATCATCTTTACGTTCAGATTAGGCACCAAATGCGGACTATGTGCCGCATGCGGACTAAGTGCCATGTGCGGACTATCTAAGCAAAACCTTTCATTTTTGACCCCTAATCTGCCCTTGCGGACTATACACCAGGTGCAGACTATAGCACGGAAAATATGGTACTGGCTTGCAAGTAATTACAAAGCAATGCTCCAAGCATTTTAAGAGCGTCTGTGGCAGCCAGCCGTTCGTGACGAGAGCTTAGAATGGGCCGTTTTGGAAAGAGGGGCTGCAACATTGCAAGTAACATGGTACAAAAAATGTGGGGTATATTAAAATATTTATTTTTGATAGAGCACTAAATAAAACACTTAAACACGCCGATCATGTTAATAGGCAGTTTTAACATAGCATTATCGCACGCTACCGTTGGCTACCGTCAGCACGGCAACGCTCCTGGCGCGCGCTAAAAATAGTGCTTTAAAGGCGCAGCGCGATCTTCCAGTTGCTATGCTACAGTGCACATTAGCCTGCGGTACCAAGCTTCCTATCCATAACCATAGAGCAGTTTGAGCACGTGTTGCAACACCCTAAAACCGAGACAGTGAGCAGCGAGTTGCCAGCCAGTGACACAAATACATCAATACTGTGATTCTTCCGCAACTTGATGGCCACCGTGCGCGGCTCACTTTTTAGAGCACTAGAGGCCAGGCAAGGCACAAACACAATATCACCCTCAAAAATATTTTGCCACAAACAGTGACGGTGCCGGTGCCTAAAATGCGCTCACCCACCACAAAGCTTCGCAAGTCGAGGTTTCTTTTAAATATCGGCATGCTCCTTTTCCCACCACGCATCAACACCTCCGTCCCCTATAGTATGATCCTGCCCTAACCGCATCGCATTTGTGGACATCATTTTTAGCACACCGACCAGCGTCAGCAGGCAGCCGCACATGAAATCCTGGATAATCTAAACTACCGCCCCGCCACCAATAGGGCGTTGGAGTTGCGAATAACGCATGTCTTGAACATCGAGTGAAACGACGGCAAAAAATGCATGGAGGTCACCTTCAGAATAGACACTTTCCGAAATTCAGTCTGCCCACACTGTGCAAAGCCAAACCCAACGCTACAGTGGATTAAAGGGATAGTGTAAGAAACACAACCGGAGAAGCGGCACAGCGTTGGAAGACGGCCGCGGGTGGCGCTGGCACTTGCAGCATTGTCGTTTTGGCTATGGCTCCGGTTCGGCCGCTCGGCTCCGGCCAGCTCTGGCCGATTCGCAGCTGTCGACTGTGTTGCGAGTCGCGTGGGCGCTTTGTGTGCATCACTTCCAAAGCGGGTGACGTTATTTCGGTCACCCGTGATCATCAGGGTGAGCCATGTTCACTGACGCAAAAATTTGTTTCAATGTAATAGCCAACTACTCTGACAGACGCTGGACCAGACGAAACAGATCGGCCTGGACGTGCGATGTAGGGTGCCTGCATCTGCCGGCCAATGAAGGCACCCTAACGGAGCTGCAGATCGAAGTGTCACCTACACCGTCTTCCGAGGAGCAGCCGTTCTCGATGCATGGTGATGGCTACGCAGCAACTACACTACGCCCTTTAAAGGACACAAGGAAAGAAAAAATTTTTTTAACAACCTGGTTGGGAAAAGGAAGTCATAAAACGAATTTACAGCAAAAAAGTAACATTTTTATAGCTATATTTAAGGCACGATACGAATTTGTTGTTGGCATTCGCGGGTGGCGCGGAAAAGTGGTCTCTACTTGTCACGTGACTGGTCCCTACTTGTCACGTCGTGCTTGCACCCTTTCAGAAGCCTCTAAAAGTAACTTCTTCATCTTTGCTTGAAGTATAACAAAAAATAAGGAAGACCAGCGGAGCTGTACTCGATACACTGCCGCAACGCGCCCGATTCCCACTTCTCGTCTGACACGCCGCCGATCGTAGATACGTTTCCAGTGAACCCGAGTCGGTCGCACACGGCGCCCTGCAATTTCTTTCCATCTTGGGTTACCTGGCCCTTCCGCCTTCGAAATTCCGCCGGAATAGACCCTCTTCAAAAGTCACCTTGTGGCAGTCCCAAAAGCCCCAATATTGCCGCTCTAATGGCTATGATAGGAGGTCTTGCTCGGTTAAATCAAGCACCCTCGATTTCGCGTATCGAAGGTGACGTAAAAGGACCAACATCTTTTCAACGTCTTCGCACGTGACGCCAAACAGGCAATCCACAAACTCCCTCCGGAACCTCGCCATTAGCCCGGGAACTGTTCAGCCGGCGTGGAGTGCAGTCGTCGCCGGGCCTCGAGCTTGCGCTTGGCGTCCGTGGCACGATCGTCGTCCGTGGCATTGGACCGTCGGCGCCCTTTGCATCGCTGGTTCTGTTCTCGGCAGCGGCTTTCCAGGCGAGCGATGTGCTCTTTGGCAAGAGAATCTGAAGTGCTGGACGCAGTGAAAGTCGAGGCAACAACGGCTTTGCGGCGGTTGCAGACACATTCGCACTGCTGCGTACGTCGCCACTCCTTCCACAGCCTGTCTCCTTCCCCCGAAAGGGCGCGCGGCCGACCCATTGTGAGTCCAAACCGAAACTGATAAGAGCGTAGGAAACAGCGTGCAAAACAGACAAAGAAACAAACGTGACGAGCGCTGCACTCATTACGTGTGCTTCTTTTTCGTCGTCTGTTTTTTGCGCTGTTTCCTAGATTGCCGCCATTTACGAGCGACGGCGGAAACCATACTGGTTGTGTGCTTGTCACCAACGCTTATACATGGCGGTAGCTGTCTAGGCAGGTTTGTGGCGATATGCCCGACACGATCCTGAGGAACCTAGCCCTTAACAGCTCTCCTGTAAAGAGTAGAATTAATAAGTAACTTTTAGAGCCCAAAAAGAAACTCCCGAAAAAGTGTGAACAGACGTGATAGACCTGTGCACTGGTCAGATGACTGCGGCTGCGCCCAGAAGGAGATGGACTTGTGCAGCGCCGGTGACGGCAAGGTGACGAAATGTGTTGAAGCGGCGTCGCACAACGCTCAGCGTGCGGCGGCAACGTGACTTTGCGGCGACGGCGCACAGACCTACCCCGTGACCAGCGGCAACTCCTGCGGGCGCCAACTACAAATTCGGTCTGCGCCGTAAATATAGCTCTAAATTTTTTTTCTTCGTTGTAAATTCATTTTTCATAATCTTTTTCCACGTAGCCTGTTTAAAAAATAGTTTTTTCCTTCTCACGTGACCTTTAAGGCACTGTACCGACGCCCTAATGGCAGCAGTACACGGCTTCTCCACACCAAAAAAAGCGAGCGTCTTCGAAAGTAGAAAGCAGAAAGGGGAAAATATGTTTTTTTCTATTACGTCACCTTCGATACATGAAATCGAGGGTGCTTGATTTAACCGAGCAAGACCTCCTATCACCGCCATTAGAGCGGCAATATTGGGGCTTTTGGGACTGCCACAAGGATACATTTGAAGAGGGTCTATTCCGGTGGAATACCGAAGGCGGAAGGGCCAAGATGGAAAGACATTGCAGGGAGGGACACAATCCCTCATCTGGGTCATGAAGCACATCCTGCTTATCTGCTCCAAGGAGATGCCTGGCAAAAAAAATATTCTGTCTTCAGCCTCTATGTTGCTTTCCTTTGATCCCCGTAACTGTCGAGTACAATGGTAGCTCTGAGCACCAGGAAAGAGAGAAAAAGATCCAGAGAGAGGACTCACGAGGCCGCAGTTAATGGAGATGCCTTCCTTGGCCCGGACCCCCGTGGCTCCAGTCCGCTTGAGCCGCTCCGATCCGGCCAGGTCCACAAAGTGGAACTTGGCCATCAGGGTCTCAAACTCGCTCAAGGCCTCTCCACTGTCCTCCTCCTCCTCCGCACCTTCCAGCAGCTGGACAACAAAGAAAAACATTGGCCCTACCCTGCAGGTGTCTCAAGCCCTCTTTTCTTTCCATCATGCAATTTGGGCAAAAAGGCCGCTTCATCTCTCCCCTTTTCTTTTTCTCACCTTAACATGTTTAAAAAGATTAAAATCTCAGTGCTTGTCTCCTTTTTTATCTGCACTCTGGGCTTTTTTTTCTGTCACGGTCAATGTACACCAGCTCGTTCCCAGGTGAAAATTCCCATCAAGTTCCAACTGGAATTATCTTAATGCTTCCAAAAGGGTTTTTGGCCAACCAATTGGTCACTGCCCATGGGAGCCTACAGGAACCAATGAGAACCATTTGGAACCCATTCAGGTTCCAACTGGAAAAATAATTTCAATTGGTGAGACCCATTGGCCAGTGTGCTTTCAGTTGGAACCCACTACAACCAATTGGTTCCAGTTAAAACCTGTTGGAATTCCAATAGGATTTAATGGAAATTTTTAGCTGGGTTTGAACACTTACATTCAGTTCATTAATATTGTACAAAATGCAAACTTGCCACCCTTTCCACGAGTCTTTCTCGCTCGTTCTCTGGAAGCTTGGACAACAGATAGATGGAATCAAAGGTGTCGTACGTCGGTACGTTCCTCAGACACAGGTTTGTCGACTCAACACGGTTTGGTCATCTTGCGACTGTGGAAGTTCATAGGCACCGAAAAAAGAAAATCCTCAACGACTACCGGACCGGCACGAGAGAACAGCTTCAAACCGTCTCCACGACCAAATCTGGACCACTCTTACGGGAGAGACCACGAAGTAAACATTGGAAGTTCTCCAATGTTCACTCCATGGTCTGCTTAAAAAAAAAGAGGGTCTACAATTAAAAAGGCCAACTGCTCACGCGAGCTGGTGGTAGCTAATCATGTCGTTAAACACTGGTGCAGAAAAGGAAGAAAGTTTTCGTCTGAGGAACAGACTCAGCTAACTGGTTTACTTCTGAAGGATCCTATAATTACCCGCACAGCCACTCTCAACCACCTTCTATCTCCTTTGTTGAAAGCACTTTCAAAACACAGAGAGCATACACACTCGCAAGAAAACCAACGGTCCCACCCACAATACAATGCCCTCATCATCGAGGACGGGAGAGGGTTCCAGGGCCTACATCTGGCTGACCTCGGGAACACGCCGACTACTGCACTTTGTACCCGGCCGCTTCAAACATCTTTCCTTCTTTATAAAAAAACACAAAAAAACTAGGGTGTTGTTTACAATCCCAGGAACTTTTTGCTGTGGCTTCCAAGTTGCATCGAGGCTCAGCTTATGCAGCTTTCTATAGACTTTATCCTTATTGTTTCTTTAACGACTCTCTTTAGGTCATTTCGCTCTTCATGCAGGACTTGAGTCTCTGACCAGTAAGCAATAAAACCGTTGCATTCCCAAATGTGCTTTGCCATTTCTGAGTTTGACGCATTTGTGCTTACATTTCTTTTATGTTCTAATAACCCGTCGTTAACGCATCTCGAGGTTTGTGCCACGTACTTGAAACCACGTGTTAGCGATATCTCGTACACCGCACTCTCTACGCTAGGAACTGAAGGTCTTGATGAGCCTTCTGGCAGCCTCTTTGGTTTGACTGAAATGCCATCCACCTACTCCTTTTGAAACCTCAGTAAAACACTACGTCTCCTCCAAACGTTTCTGCAATCAGCGATCCCGTGGGAATATGGGATGACTGTTTTTTTTCCTAGTTTGTTCCTTGTGCTGAAGTCCATCTTTCAACTTCAAGTTTATGAGTTCCTCTTCATACCCTGCAGCTTCTAGCCTCATCCATTGTCCCCTCATTGCATTGCCCCTAGAGAACAATTTGCGCAACAAATTTGTTTTCGAGGGTTTAACAACCCCCGCTATTACCGATTTAGCGGCTTTTTTCCCGTACTCCCAGCACAGACCCTGTTCTACATGTATGCATAAATCGAGAAACTTCAGGATCCCAGATTCAGGTTGTTCTGCTGTATGGTGTACAAGAGAGTCTACGAGACTAGGACCACTGAAACAGCGCCGCTACATTGTGGCATTTCTCGTCTATCTGTACGAGCCCCTAGACTCGCACTTATAGACTGTGCTCTCAACTTTTTGTGTCCTACTTCTCCGAATCAACCATTACGTGTTTACTTTTTGATTTGGTTAGGCCCACCTCAGCGCAAGTGTGCCGCAGTTCTTAGCAAAAGTGGCACTTTAGCGCAAGACGTAGCAGACTCATTCGTGGCGCAATTTGGCACAAATGGAGCAGCGTTTCCATCACTCACAATAAAAAGACAGAAGCGGAAAAAAAATCATTTTTTAACTTAAGTTCATACTTTGCATGAAGATACACTCACCAGATCCAAATATGTCAACACAGGCAAGTCAACACAAATGCAAGACGCATGCCGTGTTAGCTGGCTTTAAGCCAAGCAGCAGAAGTTTTTTTTGTTTTTTTCTGTTTCGCTACTTCCGAGATTTACGATTATTTGTTGCCAAGAGATTACCCTTCCCTCGTCACTTTTGTTCGGGTTCGGGGAAAATATGGCGGTACTATACTCAACACCGGTAGGCTCGTTAGGAATTGTGGGCACCACCCTCCGCATTTATGCGCTTTAGACGGAGTGGTCGCAAAGCAAGGCAATCCCCGAAAGTGTTAACCTTCTTCGAAGCAAAAACAAAAATTCCAAGGAAGTGTAGTATCCCTCGCATACAGTTGCAACAACTCGCAACAAGAGCTTCCAATGCCTGGCGGAGGGTCACTCACTGGTAGGGTGACGACGCGCTGCTGCTTGATGTGCAGGGTGAAGATGGCATGGGACCGGGACGACTGGACGTTCATCGCCGTGCTGGCCGTGGTGCGAGAGAGGGCCCCCGATTCGAGGCACTTGATCACCTGCAGAGCAAAACGAGCCCCATGTTTTCTGACTTGGGCACCACTTTCAAAGCCTGGTGTTCCCACTTTTCTTCCAAGTGGTTTCTCCGGCTTTATTTTTTCCCACCAATTCGGTCCTTTCAGGTTTCGATTTTCGGACAAAAAATCTATCGGAGCTCACGTTGAAAAAATAGGGCATGGGACTTTACCAGCGAATGAAGGCCCCGTCCCACCAAGAACAAGAAATGGGTCCCCCTCCCAACCTAAAAGCCAGAGCCAAGGACCGGAGAAGGGCACCATTATGAAACTATTGTGGTGCAAACGCAGCGCACCAGCAGTTACCTTGGTGGGCCCATTCATTCGCTTCTCCTACCGGCAACATATTCCCTAAACCGAATCGAGCGATAACCTACTAAGTGTGCAAGCATTCATTTCAAGCGCCCTGGCTAGCAAACGCTCGTGCAGCCCAAGCCCATCCAAGCACGCCACCCAGAGTACCTCCATTCTTGCTAACAACGATGCCAATGGCCCAAGTTGTTTTGGAGCACCTTTCGGAGCAGCCCAAACAGTCTTTTGGAGCAGCAAAAGTGACCTTTGGAGCAGCCAAGACAGTGTTTCAGAGCAGCAAAAGCAGCTGTTGGAGCAGATATTCTTAGAAAAATAAAAATATTTGTTTTAAGTGCTGGACAAACGAAGGGCACTTTGCTTACTGCAATAAACAAATTATGGTCAAGCTAGATCACCTGGGGGTCTTTCAACTTGTAACTCAAATGCCAAAGACAGGACACCTTTTGCAACGCTTCAGTTAAATTGTACCCGCTATAGATAAATGAGGACCAAACTGCACATATTCAAGATTATTTGAAAATGACCTGCTTCCTAGTAAACCTCGCAGCATCAGGTTGACTATATTCGTTTTCACCTCAAGAACCGTAGTAAAAAAAGTCCGGGTTCTCGCGGAGTATTACTTATTTCCTTGTTTATGTAGAGAATTAAGATATATGTAGGTGAATCGTAGACTAGGTATACGTTATCTTATCGAGACCTACACGTTCCAAACGCCAAAAGCATCGCTTTTTCCTCCAACAACCATATCTCGCAAGAACTACTTCGCGCCGCGCAAGAACATTGCGCAAAACCCGATTTTTTTCTTGAGGTGAAAATGGGTGTAGTTATATAATATAATAAATGGAAGCGGCATCAAACTGATGAAACACCTAACTACTGCAGTGCAATGCGAAATTGTACACAAGACAAAGGTGCTTTACGGCAAGCGGGTGCTTTTCTTTTTTGCTTTTCGAAACTTTCTGCAAGGCTGCTGCACGCCTCGCTTTGCCTTCGGCTAGTAATGAATGTCCACTTTCAATGTCTGCAAAGAGACATTGAGACGCCCCACAAGTGTACAGTGCTGTAGGCGTTGCCGAGCAATTCTGATAAACCCCTTGCCGCCGTTTTACTGTTTCCCGACACGCCAGATTTTCATCAAAAGTAAGCAAACGTAAGACAATGAACTGCAAGAGTTCCCCAGCTGGTGCAATCATGTTCGCATGCACATGAGGGCAACTTCGGCAGGCTTGCAGTTGCACGTGCTTCGTCGCACAAACGGAGATGGCTGTTCGATCGAAACCGAAACCATGCCACTGCGCTCCGTCGCCAACTGATCCCCAAAATTGTATAAAAAATGCAACTGTCAAGCATACGACAAAAAAAAAAAAAGGATGACCGCATCTCCACGTTTTGAATGATGTTGATTGGGGCAAAGCTCTGGTGATGCTAATGATCCTGATTTCGTTCATAGATATTGCTGATGGTGCTGATTTGTTTTTATTGCTCATAGGTAGTGCTGAGTTCCGGGTGGCTTCTAGACTTCATTATTACTGCTATGGTCGGTGAAATGCAGAGCCTGTGGTTCTTCTAGCGGATCAGCTTGGATCCGCTAGAAGCCGTGGGAACGCATCGCCACTGCTTACGTCAACGGTCCATGTCAGAAAGAGAATGTGCGGTATGAAACGTGGTTATATATGCATTTGAGCATTTGACCGCAGCGCCCTCTCGTCTATAAACGTTGAGCCAATGCATGCAAAGTTTAACGCAATTATATACGCATTTGACAGCAGCGCCCTCTCCTGTATAGACGTTGAGTGGCTACATGCAACGTTTCATCCATGACATGCCCAGCTCTTGAGTTACTACCACATCTCAGAGCCCCCTACTCGTCCCGCAGTCGTGGCCGAGTAGTTAAGGCGATGGACCAGAAATCCCATTGGGGTCTCCCAGCACAGTTTCGAATCCTGTCGACTGCGCAAACATTTTTTTTCTTTTCTTAAGACAGATGGGATGGCAATCGATGTGAGCATGGACGGCGGACGGGCAAGGCTAGACCCTAAGGAGCTTTGCCCCTAAAAAAAGAAACCTAAATTTTGGGTGACCCTGCTTGGCCAGGCTGGTCCTGCCAACTGGAGGATGGCAACGTATCAGCCATGTAGGGTATATCGCCCACGGCGCACGCAGATGTAACAAAGCCTCTCTAAAGCGTTTATTTTTTCTTCGTGCGGTGGCGAAACAGTTTATGGGGATTGTCGCCCCAAACGCCCCCCGGAAGCTTACGGCACACCCGAACCTCGTCTTCCTGCCGCCGAGCACACGTTTCCTTCCCCTCTAATTTGAATCGTCCAACTCCCAGAGGCACTCTCTCTACTTTAGGCCCATTTTCTCTCCATTCCTTGTTTTTACGACCCAATTAGCGGCCTTCACTCCCGTCACCCACTTGTGGTCCGTTCTCGGGTGCAGTAACTTGAGAAAGGGCACTTGCTCGAAACGTCTGCGTCGCTCTGCTTGTTTGTGCGTTTTCTTGAAACTGAAAGAACGCCCTTAGCCGGGACTAGGGGCACTTGGCATCAGTTCATTTAAAGATATTCACGTCGTCTCTTCTATTTCGGATGGGGAGATGAAGGAGCATAAACGTGTTTGATCTGATAACAAAGTGGCGGAGAAAAGATTGCAACAGCTGTTTGGATTTCTACATGTAGTGGTTGTTGTCACCTCGATCAGTGCTTATTCTGATGGAGAAATCTTGCCGCAACATTGCTCCCAAGTTTTCAAGGGAAGCTTCATGAAAGATGAAAGATTGTTTTCTACTGCGCAGGCATTAGAAAACGATTTGACTGGCGAGTGGATGGGAGTGGCATAAGAAAACATCTACAAAGATGATTGCAAGGTATCAGAATAATATTGACTTCACATTTGCACAATTTTTATAAATTGCATCTGATTTTGCCTCACCAAAGAAATCAAAAATTAGAATTGGCCGATTGTAAAGGCACACCATGATTGGATCCAGTCCACAAGGTCTGGACTTGAAACTAAACATTCGAGAGAAATCTCTCTGGTTGAGAAATACAATAATTAAAATAAGGCCACCAACCAAGATCTGCACGCGTGGCATTTTTTTTTTTTTGGTGTATACCTTATGGTGGCCGCGCTTATTTCTAAAGTTTTTCACGGATCAAGTATCTGCTATGTTAAAATTTTTAAACACTAGTCGCCTTCAATTTTGACAATGAAGAGACTATAAATTCCTTATCATATAGTGGATTTAGTCAGATACTGCCTTAAATTATGATCTTGTTCAAGGAGCTATTCATGGTAAATATTGATATAGGAAGAACCAAGCATGTTGATATTGATTATTAAGAAAATCTTTATGATTCACTACCGTGAACAACACAATGTCTTATATAGAGTGTATGCTAATATAAAGAAACATTAAGGAAGGTTCCTTTCGAATGTTTACTCATTCTTTTTTTGTAAAGTAACGTCCAAGTAACGGCATTACTTTAGCAAAGTAACTAACTGTAACAGGGCTCCTTTTTTGGCCAAAGTAATTGTAACTAACACTTCCATTCTAACAGTAACGTGCCCACGACTGGGCGTAGCCCTGCGGTAACATGCTCACTTCACACGCAGCGGACCCAGGATCGAACAAGCGTGGCAGGCGGCCTTCTAGCGGTTGGCTACATCGACGTCGGACCTCACCGGGGAGGGAAGAGCCGTAAAATTAAAGTCTCACCTGTTCGGCATTTTGAACGGTCTTAGTGGCCACTCCTATGGAATAGATCTCGCCCTTCACGTCCTCGTGGATTTTGATGCGAGACTTGCTTCCCTGGATATATCCAAAATGGGACACACATGGATCAGCCTGGGTCAAGATTGGAATAGAATGAAATCCAGCACTGCTCAATTTTGAACACACCGTGGAGTTTTCAAATCATGCGTACTTATGCTGCACCACCATCTGGTTCCTAAAGAAACTACCCGATAGACAGTTTTGCAACATTTAAGCTGCACCAATTATGCGGATGAGTGCAGTACGAGCACCTCAAAGGGGCCCTGCAATGACTTTTTTACCAATTTTTAATTTGCACCAAACCTGAGCGCATTGAAAGTAGTAACTTAATTAAACTTTTCTTTTCTCGAATTTCGCTTTATTTTAAAAGTTATAGGCAAATTAAGATTACAAAAAAAGGAAATAATAACCTCCTTCATGACGTCCTTGGTTGCTTGAGTGGCCGTGAACTAGAAGAGGGGTTGTGAGCTCATGCAAGCGCTCACGGCTGCTGCACTCCGTGTCGACGGCGCGAGAGGGCACCACTAAAGCATGTTCCGGATAGGCTGTATGCAGCAGGCAGCCAAAGCGGCTCTCATTGTATTTGCTGCGCGATTAAACACTAATTCGACATGACACTTCATTGGCCACAAACGACAGCAAACACGGGGTGAAGATCAGTTCAGAATGGGAGCCACTTCGCGCTGCCATACCGCGAAATGGCCAAACCGCCAGACAGAGCTGCTCGCCGAAGGCATTCTTAACGCTCGTAGCCGGTGGGATCATCCAGTCCCTACGACCGCAGCGCCGCCGCGTACATCCGGGACCTTTCCGTGTCGGCGCCTGATCCCACTACTCTTTTCTGGTATGCGCCGCCTTTTCCACCGCTTGGTGGCGAGTATGTCGACGGGTCATTTCTTGTTTTCGTACTTTATAAACTGCATCTGTTTCTTTGCTGATCTAAAATACTGAACAAAAACTACTTTTATAAATAATTGAAACAGTTCGCGCCACTTATATTTTGTATTTCGACTAAAACGAAGCTTTTAGCAGCTCTGGACAGTAGTGAGCCCAGGACCAAAGACGTCGCATATTGCGCGCTTTCGGTACTGCGGGTCACCCCTGTAGATGAAGGAGGTTTCCGCGTCGTCCGCCGCTTAAAATATGACGCACTGATATTTAGTTACTCTCTCCGTGCCCCCTGGCTTCCCCGAACCCCAAGAGACGTGGAAACCGCAAAAAAGGTAGACGCTTAAATATGGTTGCAGGGCCCCTTTAATAATGTACCCACATGACAGGAAAGAGCTGACGGCGTCCATCTGTGGGCAAAACGGTGGAAAGGGAAGTGCATAGAGAGGAGAGTAGTGAAGAGTGTCTCAACTTGCAGGTGTCTGCCTTCGTTTGTGCCACAAAATGGAGTGCGAACCAAGTACTAGCGCTGGGCCAAGTAGGAAGGAAGATTCACCACCTTGGGGACCGAGTTAGCGCAGCCACACACGTTTCACTTTGGAGAATGCCAACACTGACCCCGTAAGAGAGCCAGAAAGAGGGAGCGAAAAATAGAGGAAGCAAAAGTGAAAGCCAAAAGAGAAAAGTGAAGGGGTCAGCACTCGCGTTTCCCAATGCATTCCCTAGGGATCCACCAACGGATGTTTTTAACCCTCTCCGGGGTGGATCCAAAAGAGGGAACGGTTGACAACCTTAGACACGAGGCATTCAATCAAATGGTCCGACGGCAATCAATTCAAACCCCAAGGAAACCAGAAGCAACACTTACCTGATCGTCCTTTCCGGAGTTCAGGAGGTCAAAGATTTCTTCATTGTAAAGCTAGAGGAGAACGCCAACAAACCATTTAAGGGGAAGGAGCAAATTCTTTCAATATGCTGAGAGTCATTTTGATTGCAAAACACTAGGCTTTCTATGCAGAGGGGAGAATGAATGTTCCTTTCGTGGTCCTTCGTAATCATCATGAAATGCTACCACACACTGTCGAGTGGCCAAAGTGACCATCGGAAGGGACACACAATATTGTAAGTGCCTAAGCGAGTCTAGTTCAGACTCATTCCCATCAACACATCACTGGGGAGAAATAAATGCAGCCCAGCTGAAGAACCAGTTGGAATGCCATCTGGCCCCAACTGGGAACCATTGGGGACCCTTTGGGCTGGATCAGCCAGTCCTCATTGGGAGTCCAATCCTTCCCAGTTGGGGTCAACTAAGACAAGCTACGGGACTAACCGGTTGGACTCGTTCCAATATTATTTTGGGTGCATGGTGTACTACGTCCAGGCCCCTCCTCTCGGACTGAGCCTAAAGGACTGAGCCCCTTGATTCGCACGTATCCGCAACCTTCGGGACTGGGTTGCCCCAAAGAACAATGCGCACACTAAATACATGCTCCTCTCCCTATGGGAGTTTGTGCGCTTCACTTGCATCCACCGCCAGGTGTGAACACAATCCTTCCCCTATTCCTCCACTGAGGCCATAGCACCATGCAGAAGAAAGGGATTCGTTCAGACTACTTTCCTACAGAGCGCCCCAAGAGCAAAGCACGGAATGACAAGGTCAAAGATGTGTAAAAAATGTACGCAATGCGAAGCAGCACGTTTGGAAACCCGTGTGCCCGCTTTCCCAGCAGCTACGATCACACGGGCAGAAGACGATCGTGGATGATACGAAAACCATAAAAAGTATGTATTTCCAAAACTTTTATACCATACTCTTTCTTATCTGCACTTCACAACACGACAAAAAGCACGAGCAGAGGTGTATACATGGCAAAGTAAATATAGTGGAGATGCAGAGCGCACGGCACACTGTGGTCGGCATGCATGCCTAAAAAAAAGCGCAAATAGCTTAATTTTTTTTTTAATATGAGGTTTTGAGACGAGTGGGGCACATACGCGAAATTAAACCATATATCATTAAATAGAGTTTATTTTGCTTCATTTTGATATCCTGCAACCAGGGCTTTGCCCACAGTGTTGGGCAGTGGTTTTGCCGCCCACCGGTCTGGCTGACCGTCCATCTCTACGAAGTCCAGGCCCCCTCTTTATTTTGTCTCCGCCGTACAAGACTATGATACGCTCATCTTAAAAATGCACCTTAGATTGTCAACTTTGGCAAATTTGTATGGCACTAGGCAAATCTGCAACTGCAGAATCCCTCGGAAACGAAATGGCAGCTGTGCGGCAGAGAAGGTGCAGATAAAAGCAAAAGTTGCAGCTGCACGTGCAACGAGGATATATACACAATGTCGCAGGGCGCAAAACACTCGGGTCGCCTGCCTTAGCACCAAAGCTTGCTGACCCTTCTCATATAGTCCACACATATTAGAGACCTTTTCACCCTCCGTCGCCTGGGCGCTGCCATCTTGGAATCAAGTGACGCGGCCGCCATTAGGTGGCCTCAACTCGTCACTCCAGTCTCCCCTCCGCGCCTTGCCGAAAGCGTTGCATTTGCGTTTTTTGTCGCTTTTCACCGCGTTTCTCGCCTTATTGTAAATCGCCGCCCGATGCTTACATTTATAACTTAAT
The DNA here is from genome assembly GCF_016920785.2 of Ixodes scapularis. Classification (NCBI taxonomy): domain Eukaryota; kingdom Metazoa; phylum Arthropoda; class Arachnida; order Ixodida; family Ixodidae; genus Ixodes; species Ixodes scapularis. The sequence continues at coordinate 352,443 of NW_024610104.1, read as the reverse complement.
TGCATGCCACAATAATAATGTGCACGACAACATCTGCAGTTAATTTTGTAACATATTAGTACTATTTTAACCGCCGGAGTACCGGATACGTGCGAGAAGGGAAGAGGGTACAGGAATCAGCGTCAGCCCTGCGCATATTGAGCCCAATTATTTATGACAAATGAAGTTTGTTCAGTGATAGTGGCGGCATATTCGAAAGAAGTAGAGTGCAATGTACAACTGCGCACTTAGGATCTCAAGGAATGTGACCATAATACTCTGCGTATAAAGCTATGTGCGTTTCCTGAAAGTCTCCTGCCTTGCCTTCAGAACAAATTGAAAAGAGTTGTTCTTGATTAGATACGATATATAAGAGATATAAGTAACAAACGTTCAACTCACATTTTATCTGATGCTCGGGATAATGGTAACCTCCACATCGGGCGATTTGTTTATTCACGACATTACACCTAAACCTCCCAGTCGTTCTTGGATGGTTTTTGCAATATAAACGTTTGCTCGGGTTTGCTCGGGTTTGCTCGGGTATGAACTTAAAGGAACTACACCATGTTTAGTCCCATATCAGCAGTCATTAAAGCCATGTTGAATATACCTGAGACTGGGGTAGAAAAACATAAAAGTCGAAGAAACAGAACGGGACAGGACGACGTCTCAAACTCAGCTACCAGGTTTATTCAGTCCTCCTCCTTATATAGTCCACAAACAGCCCACCACCAACACAAAGGGGCAACTCTAACCAGTTCAACCGCCAAACCCTCCAGACAGACAGTCACTACCAACACAAAGGGACAACCTCTAAACAGTACAAACGCCAAACCCTGTAATTCCAAACTAGCGCTATGGACGGCCTTCATGCCGATTCACAAAGATAACTCAGCAATCTCCCCCAAAATATAACAAAAGGACCATTACCTCTTCCAAAGTAACAAGGATCCACAAACACATAAAAAAAAAGAAACTTTTTTTACTTAAATTGTTTTCCTTTCCTCCTCGACGAAAGGATGACACGCACTTAACCTAAAACGGTGCAAAGTTGAACAGTACAGCATTTCCCTCTGCGTTTGAACTGTTTAGAGGTTTCCCTTTGTGTTGGTAGTGACTGTCTGGAGGGTTTGGCGGTTGAACTGGTTAGAGTTGCCCCTTTGTGTTGGTGGTGGGCTGTTTGTGGACTATATAAGGAGGAGGACTGAATAAACCTGGTAGCTGAGTTTGAGACGTCGTCCTGTCCCGTTCTGTTTCTTCGACTTTTATGTTTTTCTACCCCAGTCTCAGGTATATTCAACATGGTTAACATCCACCAGCTCGCCTGCACCCTTACTATTGTATCTCTAGTCATTAAAGGCTGTTGAGATTTTTTTAACACCAAATTTAATTTTTTTTTTACTTATTTTAACACAAAGACCCCCATGAAAGAAAACAAATCTGTCACAGGCAGCTTGATACTGCCTAGGGCTCACAAAATGTTGTGCCGAAAATAAGTAGTCTATATAGAAATCAGCCGATTTTAGCGTTGTTGATTCTAGATCGCATCAGTTTCCATTGAAATCTGTCTATACAGGTTCATAAAGTCGTGCCTAGCATTCCACTTCAGCCAAACGTACGGGAGATCACTTCTCTCGAACCCTTTAATTTTATTTGGCAAAGTTTATACAAAGAAAACATTTCAGACTTCAATTGATGGGACTTTCACTTATCTCATATGCCGAGCACGTCCTAATTAAATCTCAGTAAAACAAATAGCTCATTTTCTAACGCCAACGTTGTGAAATGCTGTTAATAAGTACTTTAGCAGGGTCAATATCTAAAGGAATTTCTCAATCGACCTAGGACAGACTATCAAAATATTTATCGAGCACTCAATTTCTTTAAAGAAATCAACCTAAGACAATATCACTTATTTTTTAGAATATCTGCGTTATCATAGGATACCATTTCAAGTCTTTAAAGTTCACAAAAAGTTGATGTCCTCGAAAATCAGACAGTGAGCACGGAACTGGCGATTTCATGTGTTTTTTGCGATTCAGGAGGTTTTTAATCACGTTGTGGACCTGCATTCATAATTATACATCTCCTCATTAGTATTTTTATTAGTTCATTTTTCTGAAAACTAGGGTCAGTGGGTACGACCGGAGACGATTGGAATCCTCCTAGTGCATCATAGTCGTTTCCCCGCCAAACCTGATCAAAATTAACGACAAACATGACCAGATGCTTCGTAAAGTGTTCGTAAAAAAGTCAGCGATTATGATCCAAAATCACTTCGTAGTTCTCAAATTGGCTCAGTATACGAGTTTTATTAGTTGTGTGCTATAACCGGCACATTTCTATCACGAAATTACGCGAAACTGGCGCAACACATAAACACAGCCACAACCACGCTGACACCGAAGCCAATCCAACTGAAGCCACCCCATGGCGACGAGGGCGTCAGCACTCTCTATCCGCCGGTCTGGTAACTACTGACATGAAAAGGTTTATAGCAACAAGATGGTTGTGCTATTTGCACCAACTTGCTTACCCCACTACATCCTGCTACTTTTCGGCCAAACAAATTGGCACCAACGTTGCGCCGAAAGTTAATTCCCCTTTATCAACGAGGAAACTGATAGCTCGGGCATTGCTACATGGCCGAAGCACTATGGAAAGCCCATGCACACATTCGGAACTTCCCATCGATCGCTTACAATAACGACCGGCAGTTGGGTACTTTAGCACCATGTTCCGAAGGGAAAACTTCGGCCATCGGATGTCCAAAAAAAGCATGCTTTTCGCATAAGGCTCGTAAAAATACTATTAGAAACCGGAAAAAAAAGGCCATCCGCGTCGAGTCCTCATTTCAAACTCTTTGATCACATTCGACCCATTGAAGAGCACGGCGAAAGAGCCCAAGTATGCACCTCATCTCGCCACACTGCCCTTTTCCGCGCTACAAAATTCGTCTGCTACAGGCGTCAAAGAGACTCGCACAAACTTGGCATCCGAGGCCAGCAACGGCCGCACCATCTTCGGCGCGTGTTACCAATGGTGCCATGTGAGCCTGGGCTCCCAGCTAGGCTACAAAAGTCGCTCGGGGAAATAATAGAATCTCGGGCTCGAGAGTGCATCGAGCCTCGTCAGAATTGCCGACGATTCGCCGGGCAACCGCTTTCCAATCTCGACGTCCACCTCCACGACGGCGCATCCCACTTTGACTAGGGTCTGTTGTGACCGTAGGGGTCAGAGTGCGACCCCATGGTCGCCAGGCAGAAAGAACACAACCACCCCATGTGACAGCTCACAACAAAGTGCCTTTAATCGTAAATCAACAACCGGAAGAAACTCCGTTTCTGGTAGTACCGCAGTACAACACATATGGCGCCATCTATAGCCAGGTGCCGTCACTACAGCGTCGTCACATCCGAGCCAGCAAACAACGTTCGGAAGACAACGCACGCCGCTGGCTTCAGACACTGCGTTCTTCTATAAAAAAAGACGCTTCGTCGCAACACTATAGCAGACGGATTTTATCGTGAAGAAGGAGATGGAGTGGTGAAATCAGGTGCATACTTGGGCTCTCTCACCATGCTTTTCGATGGGCAGAACGCAAACCGAGAGTTTGAATTAACGATAGTGATGTGATTGGCCTAAGCAATTTTGGAGCACCGTTTGGAGCAGTCAAAACAGTGTTTTGAAGCAGCAAAAGTGGCCTTCGGAGCAGCCAAAACAGTGTTTTGGAGCAGCAAAAGGGGCCTTTGGAGCATCCAAGAGTGTTATTGAGCAGCTAAAAAGGCTTTTGGAGCAGATAGTCTTATAAAGAGAGAGAGAGAAGACTTGCGAAAGAGGAAATACTAACGTGGGAGTTACAGCCAAGGGCCAAACAGTCACTGTTAGTTGGGGGGGGGGGGGGGGGAGGGGATGACAGCTGATAGAAGAGAAAATTGTGAAAAAGAGGACGTTGGTGTTTCGCCAAAGCCGACAAGCGGGGCGCGAGCAGCCACAAAAATAAAATTATTTGTTTCAAGTGCTGGACAAACGAAGGACACTCTGCTCGCTGCAACAAAAAAATTATGGTCAAGCTAGACCACCTGGGGGTCTTTCAACTTGTAACTGAAATGCAAATGACAGGACATATTTTGCAATGTTTCAGTTAAATTGTACCCGTATAGAGAAATGACGACCAAACTGCACATATTAAAATTCATTTAAAAATGACCTGCTTATTAGTAAGCATCGCAGCATTAGGTTGACTAGTTATATGATGTAATAAATGGAAGCGGCCTTCAACTGATGAAACACCTAACTACTGCAGTGCAATGCGAAATCGTACACAAGACAAAGGTGCATTACGACTAGCGGGTGCTTTTCTTTTTGTTTTTCAAAGCGTTCTGCAATGCTGCTGCAAAGCGTCGCTTTGACTTCGTCTAGTAATGAATGTCCACTTTCAATATCTGCAAAGAGACATTGAGACTCCCCACAAGTGTACAGTGCTGTAGGTGTTGCCGAGCAATTCCGATAGACCGTTGCCACCGTTTTACTGTTTCCCGACATGCCAGATTTTCATCAAAAGTAAGCAAACGTAAAACAATGAACTGCAAGCGTCCCAGCTGGTGCAATCATGTTCGCATGCACATGAGGGCAACTTCGGCAGGCCTGCAGTTGCACGTGCTTCGTCGCGCGAGCGGAGATGGCTGTTCGATCGAAACCGAAATCATGCATCTCCGCTCTGTCGCCAAATGGTTCCCAAAATTTATGCAAAATGTAACTGCCGAGCATACGACAAAAAACAGTCCAGCGGCACGTGCCTGCCAGGCCAGCAAACAAAGCAAAAGGCAATGTATGCACATAAAACAGAACCTGAGCGCATCGCGCAAGACATTGCGAGCCAGTGTCAAAATGTGTGCAACGACTAAACTCGAGACAAACCAGCGTGCTGTGCGGGTTCAGCGTGCATAAATTACCTTTGTTTTAGATCACTTCTTTTCACCAATTTTCTTTCGCGGAAGATTTTTCACGTATCGAGGTCTCTCGAAAGAAAGCCTACCGATAGGCAACCTGCAATGCTGGTTGGTTTGGCGCCATCTAGAGACTGAAATAAAAAAAAAAATATTAGATATCCCTGGGAGTAGCTGCTTCATTGTTCAAACTTGAGCCTTTACTCTAGTGGCGCCGCTTAGCCTAGTGTCTGAAGCAGGAAATACTGGGTACCCTAGGAATATCGCGTAACATGCCAGTGCAGCAGAAGCTACGGCCTTAGCAGGCCAATGGGAACGTGACTGCGTATCACCGGAGCGCGCCTCAACTCCAAAGGAGTATCAGGCTTTTCGCTGCGTCGTTCACTAATATGCGTGCGTTGCGCTCGTATACGTCGTCGTCGTGCATTTTGAAGCCGTCGGCACGCAATCTGGAGCTTATCATTCACCCTTTGCCAAGTTACAACGAAACGGGGTATGACCGTGGGCTCCCACTCTGCCGGCGCCGCCTGCCTGTTGCCGGCTGGCCGTAGAAATCTAGGTAATCAATACTTCGACGCAGCAAACTGAGTTAAAGAGGGACTCTTGTTGTAGCGTATGATTTAAACAAGAACAGGAATGTTGATGGACATGCGACAGCCCTCACATTTCAGTTTAGAAAGCGCCATATCTGCAGCGACGGGGGGACGGCAACACCCGGCGTCGTCGTTTTAGGAGCGAGTGCTTCAGCTCACAAAGTAACTCCCGCTGCTCAAAAACGTGGTTTCGTTTCACTGCATGACGGCATGGCTGGCCTGATATACAGCACGCTACCGTCGGAGCGTCCACACACGCCCGCGTCTGTCGTCAAAAAATTTTAAAAAGACTCAAGACGAGATCCACGCGAGGAGGAGAGCCCGAAACGAGAGACGGCGGCAAAAACCATCCAAGACCGGATGGACCATTGATGCAGAGTACTTCGTGTCGGGCGGCCGCTTGCGCCACCTAGCTCACGCATGCTCAATTAGGGCACTCGATTTAGTTGCGGTTTCGAAAGGCGACCAAAATTTGTCCTTTGGCGCAGGCTTGTTGCAGGTTACCCATAATTTGGCGAAATGTAGGAGGATGTAGCACGGTTAGCCCCTTGGCGCAGTTTGGCACAATTGGCGCAGCGATCCCATCACTGTATGGCGTTTGGCCAATTTTCTTTGGTGCCTAATAGTTTGACGAGCCTTAGACGAAAAGGATGTTTTTAGCTCAAAATTTGGACAAGGTTTCTGCGACATGGGGCTAACCCCCCAGGTTCCTAACGTGTTACTCGGGCCATTTTCTTCCGTCGACCCATTTGCAGTCAGATTCTATTCGTAAAGATTAACTGGAGTCAAAAAGTAATCAGAACATATAAAGATTCTACGGGCATGCTGGTCAGAAAGCTGAGAATGCGTCCCACACTGTCCGTGTGCCGTCCATGCTCTTGTTTTTCATTCGTTTTATGCATTTCGTTATCTATTTTAGTTATATTATTTACTTACGTTTGCACTACAATGAAACCATTTATTGCGCGAATACTGTTTTTTTTTATCTGGAAGCGAAATCTAAGGGAATAGTAATTGGTGTCCAATAATTTCGAAGCAAATACTTTGAATATCTGTAACTCTTCATTTTCTCAAGGATCTAAAGTGCAGGAGGCGCTCCCTTCTGCAGCTTACAATAGCCAGTGCAGTTCAAAAGAGCCTGTGTAGCAGGTACCAGGGAGCGGCAGCACTCCTACCACACCAAAGAAGCCTTCAAGTCATTTGCCACTGTACAACTGCAGAGTCTCCTGTCTTCCACGCATCATCCCTCCTTTGCCGCCCTTCTAAGTTTCCAAGTGCATCTTGAGAACTCGGGTCCACCAACACAGCCAGGTGGTCCCTCTTCAAAGACAATCCGTGCTGCCTGATCAGACACTGCTATAGGTTGAGTGCACGGCGAGAGGGGCATTACTCGCGAGGGTGTTGGGCCCCCAGAGAGCTGGGTCATAGCCTGGTCAGGCGCATGTAGGACCTTCCCAGCTCCAGCTTGCACTCCCTCCTGCTGAGCTTGTCCAAAGTGTCACAGTAATGGGCACACGCAGCTTCGCAAGTCTGGCCACCGTGGCGTGCTCACTGTTCCGTCAAACCATCTTGCGCAACTTCCAGAGTATACGAGTCCATGCTCCTCTGCACCTCAAGAAGGTGTCCTCGAACTTTGGCGCTCGTTTTGTATTGGCTGACAATCGCTCTGGCTTTCGCGCGGAGCTGAGAAAATGCAGCCACTTCTCTTTTGGCATCGCTGAAACGCAGCTGAAGACTGTGCGCGAAACACTGCACGCCAATCCAGGACGACCGTCCAACCGCCTACGTTTCTTCCATTCTCGGTAACGACGTACATCGGCACACGTTGGGATTGAAGCTCCCACTCCTCAACGACACCGGAGATGAAGAGCACCAGGTTTTCGGGAGTGCGAGAGTCTGTCATCTGGGCGCAGGCCAATGATGCACGTGCTGCATTGTGTCCGTTGCGTGAACGCACACGTGACTGTCACTCATACGCAATCTCCAACCATCCGTTGCAATCCAGAGGCACTCTACTCAGCTGACGAACCCCATATTTTTTTTTAGAGCGCAGCTCTTAGGTGCCTATTTCTGGGTTGAGCGGCGGCACCATCGGCGTAACCGTGCACCTCGCATTATGAGAAATTTTTTGAGCTAAATTTAGAGGGAAAATTTTCGCTAAATTCCCCGCTCAATTTAGCGGCAAAATCTTTGCTAAATTTCCCGCTAAGTTTAGAGCAGAAAATTTAGCTAAATTTAGCGGGAAATTTAGCAAAAATGTCCCACTAAATGGGAAGGCAGCAGGCGAGGAGGAGTGGAGGGGGGAGGAGGCACATACCCAACCTCTGTACACTCCCCTCCTCAAGAGTTGCGCTCTAATCCGGGATTAACGAGAATTGTAAACGTCTAATATTTTCAGCTCCTCTTTCTTCGAGTCATAACGCTCTGGAAAAACGGCAGGCATTGTTCATCGTGCCGAGGAATTCAGACTATAACTACAAACCATCTTTTTTGTCATCTGTTGCTACTGAAGCTTGGGTTTGCTTGCCTGCTTGAGCTTAGTTGTTCTTTTACTCATTGAGGTAGGTCTGGTTTCAGTCCAGATGTCTCTTCAGCTGCATTGCAAGCGTTGTCAGGGTCTTCAGTACCACTTTGCACGTTAAAGATCCAGCTTCAGTGCCCGGAGAAATGTTTGTGAAATAACTCCCTATCGGGTTGCCAGCAGTCGACACGTTTGCCATGGTGATCCGAAACAGCAGAGTGGTCCCAACGACGCAGCCAGTTCATTTGGCTACTGGCTAGTGTTGACAATCTAGTGGATTTCGAAAGAAAAATAAAGCTCACCTGGACGTGTCCATGGCGCTGGTACTTGCTAAATAAAACCGAAACCGCCCCAAAACAAGTACCTCGAAGTTCGCTGTTCGCTCGCGTCAAATATTTTGAAATTTCCGAATACCGGAATTTGAATCGAATTTTGGGTCGTATGTTATTCGATGGAACATTTGAAAACATTGAATATTTGCATGAGCCTACCATTTCCCCTGGCAGACCAGCTGTGCTAGTAGCTCAGTGGCTATAGTATCCGACTGCCAGCCCACTGACACAGGTTCGAGTACGCTCTGAATTTATATGTGAAGCTTATACAGTTAACGTCCGTGCCCCTCCCAGCACGTCACTCGTTTGTGACGCTCGCTACGACACTAGTTCCTTAAAGGCATAAAAAACTGCTCATAAAACACATTCTGCATTAAAATCTCCATTTGTGGTGGGGTACAGCAGAAAACGCATTCTACCGATGAAAAACTGAAGGTCGGCCACGGCGGCAGGGTCGAGCGATTTCAAGATGGCGGCACCTATGCAAAGTTGCCGTAAAGGGTCTACAGTGCAATCCACTTAAAACGAAAGCGAGAAAACCTGAAACTTCAAATGTTATAACCGATTATCGTTGCAACTGGACTAGAATCTGACCGTTTCTAGACTAGAAACTCTAGAAACTGGTTGTTATAAGCAGTGCACCATTGTATGTGGTACCGTTATAAGTGAATCGCACTGTATAAGGCTAGCACGTATTCCAAAGTGCTGCCGCCTTGCACTGGTGAGAGCACGTGGCGTCATCTTGCGTGTCATTTCCGAGTGTTCTCGAGCGAAAGAAACGCAAGATGCAGCTTTGACAGCGTAGCGCAAAGTAGTTGAGGCCGAGCATAAAGGCTTTTGCTGCATAAAGTTCTTACCTCCATGAACTGGACGTGAACCTTGAAGTCCGGGACAGGGGCCCCCTTCTCCCGGGCCTCCGCCTGGCGCCGAGCAATGCCGGCAAAGAGCTGATCTACCGCCCGGGGAATGATGCCCCGCTCGTGCTCGTCCAGGTTCAGGCCGTACCCAGTGCCCATCGTGTACGTCTTCCCGGACCCAGTCTGCAGGGACAAACACCCCCTTTGGGACGCCTTTTCAAATGGGAGATCCACAGCAAAATAAAAGCCCCTCATCGCTCACACCACTCGCAACAAAATCATGGCGCCAATTCTTTTTCGGGACAGGGGCATTTCTTACCCAGGCCCCTTGGACTCCTCCGTACATTTCAGAATGGTGGTGGGGAAAAATACTTTGTCACAATCGCTTTGGGCATAGATTCATTCACCGAGGCACCTTCTTGACCATCTCATTTGACGGCGAGAAGGGCCACCATAAATCAATTTCATGTTCACACAGAATGTGCACTTCAATGGGGGAGTTACTGCTCATTCGCATCATCTTATGTCGTGGTACCCGAAACTGTTCCAAGCTCTGCAGAAAAAGATTCCTATTTAAGCTGCAAAACAAGAAAAAACATTCGGGAACGATTTCACAATCACTTCGAGTTGTCAAAAAAATAATGAAAGTATTTTCAATCATCAAATCAAAGAAAGTTCATATTGTTATATACCTGGCTAGCATGTAGTGCCACAAGGTCCCCTCGTGGCCTGATGTCTGGAAGTGCAGCTCTCTATATTAAACAGGGGGCCACACGGCTCCCTCACTTAGTGTTGTGTTGAAACCGAACTGCGTCTGTCATGCTTCCGCTTCTTGCCGCCGACGAACATTGGCCGGTGCGAAGCGAGTTCAATTTACACTTGTAACACATACATCTGGAAATACCGAGGAAGGGGCCAATGGTGCTACAATGGAAAGCCTTTATAAGGAAGTCCGTGGGACCGGAGGAATTTTTCGTAGTACAGGAAACTTCGTCGTAGTAGTTGAGTGCGAAAAATCAACTGTGCGAAACCGAATTTGTGCTATCGCACGTTGACGTACATGCATGACGTCAGAAACTAGGTTTTGTAAATTGACAATTGACCATCAAAATGGGGAATAAAGGCCAAGTCTACTAGTGCATCCCAGCTCGCCCTGCAGAATCCAGGATGATGCGCTCTATTACCTTTTTGTCTAAATGAAAACTGCATAGGCAACGTTTGTGTACTCACCACTGCGCGACGCAATATAAGGATACCGGGCTAGCCATACCCCCAGTACTGCCACTGGCAAAGTTTGTCATCTACAGCTTAGACACCAGGCGCTCCTTACTGCAGACTAATTTCCAGCTGTGCAGACTTGCACACAACAAAGTTGCTTGAGTTATCAAAATATGAATCGCAACAATCGCCAAACCATTGACAGCGACCCCCGATTCTGCAGAGAAGAGGCATTCGCAGGCTGCGTAAATTTGGACTGTTCTCAACCGGGTGGCAGCTAGCGCCACCCCGTGTGATTCTGAGAAAGCTTTCAAAGCAGCTGCTCTCGTAGGAGTGGACACAACAGCAGTGGTAGCACTGCCGTTGCTGCAGAGGACCAGAGCAGCACAGCACAATTGGCCACGCTCCAGCGCACGGCGTTCCAGAGCACCGAGGAGGGGCGCACAAAGAACCAACCTTTTAGAGCGCAGCTCTTAGGGGCCCGTTCCCGGCTTGAGCGGCGTCGCCGTCGCCGTCGCCGTCGGCGTCGCCGTCGGCGTAACCAAGGTCATCCCAAGGTCACGTGACCCCCAAGGTCACGTGACCCCTCCAGGTCACGTGACCCCTCCCAAGGTCATCTCAAGGTCACGTGACCCCTCCCAAGGTCATCTCAAGGTCACGTGACCCCAAGACCCCACGGACCCTTTGAAGGTCACGTGACCCCCAAGTCACGTGACCCCTCCGAGGTCACGTGACCCCCGAGGTCACGTGGTCTCCTCCCCAAGGTCACGTGACCCCTCCCAAGGTCATATCAAGGTCACGTGACCCCAAGGTGACATCCACGTGACCCCCAGGTCACGTGACCCCTCTGAGGTCACGTGACCCCTCTGAGGTCACGTGACCCCTCTGAGGTCACGTGACCCCTCTGAGGTCACGTGACCCCCCGAGGTCACGTGACCCCCCTCCCCGAAGTCACGTGACACCCCCCCCCCCCCGAGGTCACGTGACCGCCCCCCCGGAGCATATTAAAGAATGAGGGGAGGAGGAGGGGTCTACCCTCCCCTCAGTACCCTTCACTCCTCCTCCTCAAGAGCTGCGCTCCAATTCGGCGTTACAGGGATTTGTAAACGGCTTTCACTTTTTTTGCACTCGTGTCACAGAGGAGGAAACATTTTTCTCTGAAGCTCTACCAATTGCACTTAGATTTCGGCATCGCGTGTAGTCCCAGATCAAATTACAGCTTTAAGAAGGAACAGTTTGAGACTCCAATCGAGCAACATTGGGAATCCTCACGAAGGTCGGCGCGTCCGTTGAACAAATGTTAAAAGTTGCGACTGCGCACCAAAATACTTTGAATACACACTCTCGTTCGTGCGGGTGCATTCCAAAGCACCAACCTCCGTGCCAAATAATGCGCATTGTGCGGCGGAGGCGGGACGGCATCCGTCACGCCTACTCGGTTCTGGGTCGGAACAATTTGGTAGTGTACGATCTTGTGTCTAGATGGCGCTACGTTGCTGCGTACAGGCTTTCTGCGCAGCAACGTAGTCACGTAGCACATTCTGGACCAGAGGTCTAAAACTCATTGTAGGAAGGGGGGGGGGGGGGGGAGGCAGGTAGTCTAGCCCAAAAGGTTGAGGGCCAACGAGAAAAGGGGGGGGGGGCACTATTTCGGTATTTTGGGACAAAAAAGGCCCGCAATGCTGGTTAATTTTGGAAACCAGCCGCCTCTCCCAGCAATACCACAGGAATTTTCTAGAGAAGGGATCTCCTGTTCGCTGCTTTTTGTAAGTGCGCTGTTTTGCCAGAGTTGCTTTGATTCGCATATCCTCTGGGCCACAGCTGATGTGATACGATTGAAAATGCCATTGTGCTAGCAGCTTTCGTTAGAACAAGATCAATCGCACTGTCGTTGCCCTATCGCACAATTCACTAAGCTCATCAGTCACGGAAACAAATACCTCCTCATACAATTTTGTAGCAGAATTATAAGAAAAGACTCATACTCTAATGATGTTTTCTGACGACCAGAGGCTCGAGCAGCTTTAACTTTCTTCCGCTGAGTTCATGTAGCAGAGGTTCCTCTTTGTGCAAAGCTTGTGCTTGTAGCCTAGTATAGTGGTATCGTCGTTCCGGTTGATCTACACGAGGAAGGGCTGAGAAGCTAATATTTAGACGAAGCATTACTCAGTCCGAAAGAAAAGATTATATTGTAAGATATGAGAACACGTTGTACGAGCAGAAATGAATGGACGATACAGAACTATGTTTTTATGGGGCATGTAGCACTCGAGACATGGCAATGGGGGCTCGAAGCCGCACGATACCTGTGCGGCCGCGTGTTCGAGACCCCGATCTGGACACATGGTTGCATACCGACGAATTATTTGGACCGAGACCACGAGCGTGCGACGGAGGCGACAGTGCCAATCGTCTCCAGTGCCGCGGTATTTCTGTTCTCTATGCGCGCCACTTAAGAGCGACAATTTACGTAAAAGCGATTACTTTTCACCCAGAAAATTTATAATACCGGTCATTTTTGTTTTGTAGAGTCGCGAATTGCTTCATTAAATAGATATATTTGTTAAGCAGGAATTTGTAGTTGTCAGAGGAACACATTGAACACAAAGAGACTGGCCAGGACTTTATTTTACTTCATTAAACGGTATTTTCTTAGTAAAGGCGTTTGTTATAAAGGCCTTTGGGGGTGTCATTGTTAGCTCAAAAATTGCGCAAGACACTTAGCAGTAAGTTTTCTGCTCGCATTAATCGAATACTATCATGAACATAGATCACATAATTAACAAGCTGCATTACAAAATATAAAGCGTTTAATTTCATTTTTCGCGAAAAAGCACCACAAAACATTCGTACCATACCAAGAAAACAACTGCTACCAACCAACTACGACATTTCCATTATGCCAATTTACTCGCGATTAGGAACTTGCGAATATCGAGTTAAACCGAGTTGGACTTTGGCAAAACTTGTAGCGCCAAGTTCAAAAATAGTTGGGCTAATCAGGTAGCATGGAGCGCACTCACTCTCTCTTACCAGAATGTTTGTGGTCATAGGACAAAGTCATCCGAGTTCTTGTCCGGAGTTACAGGTAATTCATCATTTGCCTTACTGAAACGTGGCTAGAAAAGCTATTCTTCAGTTTTTGCCTCTGTGTTACCCCTGGCAGACGGCACCTAAAATGGCATTTATGCCAAATGACATTCAAGATGGGACCTGCCAGACAAAATCTCAAAATGGCATTTAGGCGATATGTTTGTTGCGATTCCGGTCCCAAACTTGCCGCGGGCTCACAGATAATGTTTGCGTCAATCATGGTGTAAGTAAACAATTTTAACACGACGAAATACTATTTTAGTGTTGTCTTCTGGGACAACAAAATAGAACAGGGGCCCTAATCTGGACACTTGGCGCGAAAGACGGCGAGAAATCTGACGGTTCTGATTGGCCGGCGCCAAAGTCAAGTGCGGCGTCGGCCAAGCGCAGCCGCCAGACTTCTCGCCGACTTTTTCGCCAAGTCTCCAGATTAGGGCCCCAGAAAACCAAGATAGAAAGTTGTGCACTCAAACCTTAAATATGTTTGATTTCTGATGAAAACTAGATGTTTTGTGGCAACAATGAGGCGAGGCGCTTGCACGACGGGACGTCTTGCGGCCATACCTCGGCAAACCTCACTCATGAGGGCCCTCACTCACCCTCACTCACCCTCATCTTCACAGGTGAGGTGAGGGTGAGTGAGTTTCAGAACCAGGAAAATTCATGAGTGTAATAGTGAGTGAGGGCCGTGAGGGCTGTGAGGGCGGTGAGAGCCGTGAGGGCGGTGAGGGCCGTGAGGGCGGTGAGGGCCGTGAGGGCGGTGAGGGCCGTGAGGGTGGTGAGGGCCGTGAGGGCCGTGAGGGCCATGAGGGCCGTAAGGGCCATGAGGGCCGTGAGGGCCATGAGGGCCGTGAGGGCGGTGAGGGCGGTGAGGGGTATGAGTGCGTAAGGGGCGTGAGGGCGGTGAGTGGCGTGAGGGCGGTGAGTGGCGTGAGGGCCATGAGTGAGTGAGTGGTGTGAGGGCGATGAGTGCGTGAGGGGTGTGAGGGCCATGAGTGCGTGAGGGCAGTGAGTGGCATGAGAGGCGCGAGGGCCGTGAGGGCCATGAGGGCGGTGAGTGCATGACGTGGTGTGAGGGCCATGAGTGCGTGGGAGCGGTGAGTGCGTGAGGCCCCCTTCAGATCGAGCATCTTTCTCAGCAATTTTGGTGATAATGGCGGGTTGTTTTCTAGCTTTCCCTAGATCGACACGAATTGCTGAGATCGGCTCCGCTCGAAATAAGCAAGCAACTCGGAACAATTCGAATGCGTTTGAAGCGGCTGCATCCAATGAGGGACGCGAAATTTTCACGTGATACCTCGTGCCGGCGATGATGACACCAAAAGACTTGGTTCTGGTTTCAAATCGATCGTTTTTTTTAAAATAAACTGTTTCAGAAAGGTGCATTAATATTCTTAACGAGATTTAAATGCATAAAAGCAGGTTTATAATGCGTAATCGTGTCTAAATAGTGCAAGAAAAAGTGAAAGCCGCTTACAACTCCCTGTAACGCCGAATTAGAGCGCAGCTCTTGAGGAGGAGGAGGGAAGGGCACTGGGGGGGGGTTAGACTAACCAGGGGGGGGATCACTTGACCTTGGGGGGTCACGTGACCTTGGGGGTCACGTGACCCCAATGCCGATGATGTCATCACTGACGTCACTGATGATGTCATCAATGACGATGACGATGCGGCTACCGATGACGTCATTAGTGACGTCACTGATGACTTCACCAGTGATGATGACGATTACGATGCGAACGTCGGTGACGTCATCAGTGACGTCGCTGACGACGTCATCAGTGATGATGACGATGACGATGCGGATGGCGGTGACGACATCAGTGACGTCACTGATGACGTCATCAGTGATGACGATGACGATGCGGATGTTGGTAACGTCACCGGCATCCACATCGTCATCGTCATCATCACTGATGACGTCACCGGCATCCACATCGTCATCGTCATCACTGATGACGTCACCGGCATCCACATCGTCATCGTCATCATCACTGATGACGTCATCATCACTGATGACGTCACCAGCATCCACATCGTCATCGTCATTATCACTGATGACGTCACCGGCATCCACATCGTCATCGTCACTGATGACGTTACCGGCATCCACATCGTCATCGTCATCATCACTGATGACGTCACCGGCATCCGCATCGTCATCGTCATCATCACTGATGATGACGTCATCAGTGATGATGACGATGACTATGTGGATGCCGGTGACGTCATCAGTGTCGATGACGTCATCGGGGGGTCCCGCGACATCGGCGGGGGTCACGTGACCTCGGGGGGTCACGTGACCTCGGGGGGTCACGTGACCTCAGGGGAGTCACGTGACCTCAGGAGAGTCACGTGACTTCGGGGGTCACGTGACCTCGGGGGGTCACGTGCCCCCCACGAAGTCACGTGACCCCGGTGGGGGGCTCGCGCGGTGCATTATGGGACATTTCCCATGATGCACCGCGCGGTTACGCCGACGCCGACGGCGACGGCGACGCCAACGGCGACGGCGACGCCGACGCCGCTCAAGCCGGAAACGGGCCCCTAAGAGCTGCGCTCTAAAATAAAATTTTATGATGACGATGGCAAATTGCAGCAATTGGTTGCTGCGTGTGATCGCGTGCGGCCCGTGTTGCTGGTGTTGCGACGTAAAGTTTCTGGGCGAAATTGCGCCATATGAAGCTGGCCTGAGTGGCGTGAGGGCCATCAGTGCGTGAGGGGCGTGAGGAGTGTGAGGCGCGTGAGGGCGGTGAGGCGCGTGAGGGCGGTGAGTGGCGTGAGGGCGGTGAGTGGCGTGAGGGCGGTGAGTGGCGTGAGGGCGATGAGTGTCGTGAGGGCGATGAGTGTCGTGAGGGCGGTGAGTGTCGTGAGGGCGGTGAGTGTCGTGAGGGCGGTGAGTGTCGTGAGGGCGGTGAGTGTCGTGAGGGCAGTGAGTGTCGTGAGGGCGGTGAGTGTCGTGAGGGCGGTGAGTGTCGTGAGGGCGGTGAGTGTCGTGAGGGCGGTGAGTGGCCTGAGGGCGGTGAGTGGCCTGAGGGCGGTGAGTGGCCTGAGGGCGGTGAGTGGCCTGAGGGCGGTGAGTGGCCTGAGGGCGGTGAGTGGCCTGAGGGCGGTGAGTGGCCTGAGGGCGGTGAGTGGCCTGAGGGCGGTGAGTGGCGTGAGGGCGGTGAGTGGCGTGAGGGCGGTGAGTGGCGTGAGGGCGGTGAGTGGCGTGAGGGCGGTGAGTGGCGTGAGGGCGGTGAGTGGCGTGAGGGCGGTGAGTGGCGTGAGGGCGGTGAGTGGCGTGAGGGCGGTGAGTGGCGTGAGGGCGGTGAGTGGCGTGAGGGCGGTGAGTGGCGTGAAGGCGGTGAGCGGCGTGAAGGCGGTGAGTGGCGTGAAGGCGGTGAGTGGCGTGAGGGCGGTGGGGGCGGTGAGTGGCGTGAGGGCCGTGAGGGCGGTGAGGGCCGCGAGGGCCGCGAGGACGGTGAGGGCCGTGAGGACGGTGAGGGCCGTGAGGGCGGTGAGGGCCGTGAGGGCGGTGAGGGCCGTGAGGGCGGTGAGGGCCGTGAGGGCGGTGAGGGCCGTGAGGGCGGTGAGGGCCGTGAGGGCGGTGAGGGCGGTGAGGGCGGTGAGGGCGGTGAGGGCGGTGAGGGCGGTGAGGGCGGTGAGTGGCGTGAAGGCGGTGAGGGCCGTGAGGGCGGTGAGTGGCGTGAAGGCGGTGAGTGGCGTGAAGGCGGTGAGTGGCGTGAGGGCCGTGAGGGGCGTGATGGCCGTGAGGGCCGTGAGGGCGGTGAGGGCCGTGAGGGCCGTGAGGGCGGTGAGGGCCGTGAGGGCCGTGAGGGCCGTGAGGGGCGTGAGGGGCGTGAGGGGCGTGAGGGGCGTGAGGGGCGTGAGGGGCGTGAGGGGCGTGAGTGCGTGAGGGCCGTGAGTGCGTGAGGGCCGTGAGTGCGTGAGGGCCGTGAGTGCGTGAGGGCCGTGAGTGCGTGAGTGCGTGAGGGCCGTGAGTGCGTGAGGGCCGTGAGTGCGTGAGGGCCGTGAGTGCGTGAGTGCGTGAGGGCCGTGAGTGCGTGAGGGCCGTGAGGTTCAGTGAGGGTGAGTGAAGGGCTGAAGGTAGGTGTGACTGTGAGGGTGAGGGTGAGTGAGGGGCTGAAGGTGAGTGTAGCTGTGAGGGTGAGGGAGGGGCTTAGGTGAGTGTGGCTGTGAGGGTGAGGGTGAGTGAGGGCGACCTGAAATGCCGACCTCTGGTTGCGGCAGCTCGGTGAGCAATCCTCGTTTCGGCCCCAAGCTCCAGGTAGCGCAGGTCGGGATTGGGTCGCGTGACGAGGACATCGACGCGCCCCGCCCTGAGCGCACACTCCATGTCCCGAGAGAGGAGTGCATCGTGGTGTGCGGCAAGTTTATTTAGAGTGCCTCTGTATTTCTGCCAATTCAATATCTTACAGGTTCTTTTGGGGGGCAAGTGCGCAGCTGCCGATTAGGATGGGCAGGTGCCAATTGCCAGGAAAATTCCAATTTTCCTGGCAATTCCCGGTTTTAGATCACTGATCTAAAAATGTCCCGTCAACAATCCGGTCATAATCAAAACCAATCTATTGGAGGAAGTCGTAATCAAAAAAGTGGGGCAGATACAACAACACTAGAAAACACTTTCACAAAATTATCTTAGCAAGGATGCACAGTGATCGTTCAGAATACTGCCACGCGTGTCTCTGAGCAAGCGCCTCCGTCGCTCAACGGTTATTCTGCTTCACGCAAATGGCCCCGGTTTGATTCCTGGCAGCAGAAGTACCTTTTTGTTATTTCTGTCAATGTCGCGTTCTGGTACCCTGGACAAAACAGGAGCTTGGGCGTGTTGGTTATCCATGTCTCAAAATAACAGCTCACCCTATACTTGCACCGTTATCTTAAGACATCGAGGCCCGGTTGCTTATTTGAGGTGAGAATGTTTTACGCACCAAACTTTCTATGCCGATTGTTCCAGAAGCACTCGCATGTGCATAAGGGGTCCGCTTGCGAGCTGCAATCAGACTCGCCCCAGCAATCGATCCTGCCGTTCCGCTGCCATCCACGCCTGCGACGCTAGCCTTTTTCCATTTGGTCTTGGGCACAAGTCTGCCCATTAAACGTTTATTTTGCTTCAGTCTTCGTTGCCCCATCAATTGTCTTCGTGAGAGTATCTACACCGTTATCCCGTCAGTTTAAGAACAGTATTATTGGGGCCATTGCAAACATTCCAAAATTGTTTAGTGCTATCAGATAGCATAGAAGGTAAGGTTGTTTTGGCCTCTTTCACAGCTGTCTGATAAGGATCCACAACTTCTTTGCAAGCATCCCAACGAGGAGTGAGGGCACATGGCTTGGCAGAGTGGAAAGAGCGGTTCTTTTTAGAAAGATGCTTCAGTGTGACATTAAAGAGCAACCCCGCTCAATTCCGAAGATTTCAGGATAATGATTGCTTTCAAATTAAAAGGTCCAAGTAAAACACACTACGTAGTTTGCTTCGCGAAAAATGAGATATATATTTTTAAATACATTTTAAAACATGAGCGGAAATTGAAACCGAAATTTCGGCTCCGCCCGGCAACATTGGCCTCGGGTCGCCAAGTACATGGCCATCACGTGGTACGAGATGTCACGTGATCCTGGGCCCAACGACGGGCGGGATTGGGGCGGGCGTGTGGCAGGCGCGAGTGTCGTCTGCACCGCACTCTTCGCCACGTTTTGGTGTCTACAGCATCCGACGACGTCTGCACAACTGCGGCGTAAGTCTGCGCACGTGGTGTCCGTAGTGTGGACGAAACTCCGAGAGACAATAATCACAATCGGTGAGACGACGACGGCGGTTGTGACCCGGAAGACGTTGGTAACGACGGGATCACGGCCGGCGGCCGGACGGCTCCCAAGAAACGCACTGCGCAAGCGTGTTACATCAATCACGTGGACACCGCTGAACCACGAGAGGCAACGTTGCTGACGTCATGCGCTACGCTCGCCCGGAGAAGTGAAAACAAGCAAAAGGGGGCCATGATAATGACGTTTAGCTCAATGTTGGCTCCGCCCATGCCGTAGCCTTGACTGCGCTGTTGGTTGCGCCTGAATTCGCCCGCTCCGGTCAGCCGATTTCGGCGACTTGGCGAGTTGCGAAGTTTGCCGGACCGTTTAAGAAACATTTAGGCAGAACTGCGTCGTAACTTTTCACGTGTGGTCTTCCTAGGCGATACTGAAGAGGGCTGCATTGTTTTTTTCAAAACCAAAAATGAAGCGGAGTTGCCCTTTAAGGGGGGACATGGGTCTTCAGAGCCAAAAACTGCAGTCTTTTGAAAATGCCGATGGCTATCGTTCTTATAAACCCACCAGACTTCTAATTTTGTAGATGAATATTTGAGCTATAAATCAATTGACAATGTCTATGCGGGCTGACTGCGCGTTGAAGTTGACTCTAAAACATTGTTTTCACAAAACAGAATTTTTGGACTTGTTGAAAATTCGCAGGAGGGATATCCCAGCATCTAGAGCAGATACAAATATAACCTTTATTGAAATGTGTAGCTAAATGTGGGAAGCATACAACGTTGAGAGCAGATTTTTTAATTCAACTCTAGAAAACTTTCTATTGGATCTTTTGTTTTATTACTTGCTAGCCATGCATTTAGCAATGGACTTTAAAGGAAAGCTAAAACACTTCTTGAAAAAAAAAAAAAGAACAAGTTAGAGGTGAATTCTGGCATATTTTTATTCCGTGAATCTGAATACACTGTAGACCGCATATAATGTATGTAGCGGGAGTCGCGAAAACCCGCACTATAAGCGGTACCGCGCTATAACCAAAACATCAATTTTTCAGGCCAAAATACATGCCATCAGACAACTTAGCTTTGTAAAAGAATTTATTTTATGTTAGATGAAAACTAAAGCTTAGTTTGAGGAAAGTCTTTATTTCACCGGACTAGTACACTTCTCTCTCAAGTGTGTCACACATCTTGAAAGAAATGAGCCACTTTTTAGTGGCGCAGCCTTTTATCGGCGTCACGGGTTGTGGACGTACGTTGCGAGCGTTCAGGATTGCTAACCATAATCACTTTTCTCCGGCAATGAAAACGCATGAAAATTCGCATCCTTTATATGGTACGTGCTGGGTTATCGTAGCGACAAATAACGAAAATTCACAGTCAATGATAGCGCTTTTACGCGGAACGACGAGCTTCCATCACGCCGTCTATGTCGACGATCACAACCGACGCCATGTTTGCGGATAGAAGCAGCTGGCCCGCGACCGGCATGCAACGCGCGCGAACACTTCTCCTCGACCTGCGATTGGTCTGTCGTTGCCAACGCAGTGGAGGGATGCACGCACGTGAACGACACATGCGTGCGTCCCTCCGTCGCTATGGCAACTGAAGCCACTCTCTTCCCTTCTCCCCGCTTCTTCGAGCAACTTCCTTGCCCCGCGAGTGCCGCTTGCGGCTCACGCCGTTATCTAGTGCCGCACAGGGAAGCGTGCTCGCTGCGCCGGTCAGTCGGTGCGGTCGCCGGGCTGTTGCAGAAACCGCACTATAACCGGTATTTCCCTTCGCGCGCCTGCATTTGAAGCGGTATGTAATTACATGGAGTTCTATGAAAGGCGAACCGGTAGTTTAAAAAAGCAGCGTTCTACCCGGTCCTGCACTATAAGTGGTTACGTTGTAAGTGGTCTATACTGTATCACATTCCCTTTCCCTGAAGATGCAACTAAAAGCGAGAAAACGCGAAAAACCTCCGACCAGTGGTGACGTCATACTAGGATCTTTGGGCTGCCAAGCGCGTGTCGCTCGTGTGGGCAGCCCGTGCAATGGCAAGCTTGACAGGTATTGAAAAAATTGTAAGGGTGCAGGCGAGCTGCTGGAAGTTAACCATAGTTTTGTTTAACCCGAGACTGGGGTATTTCGGAAAAGGGGACGAGAAGAAAAGAGGCCACAAGGAGGCGACGTCTCAAACACAGCTAAGGATTTTATTCCATCGTATGCGCTTGAACTCCACTACCGTGGCTTTAAGTGGAGTTCAAGGAACGCACGTGGATTCAAAAGAAGGGTGTGTGTATTGGGTCTGCGGTGGCACCTATTTTGGCAGAAATTTATTTAAACTCTTTGGATAACGCGATCTCGGAAAGGCTGGCAGTTTGGGGGTCGGGTGAAGTTTTAGTGAGAAGGTATGTTGATGACATTGTGGTCATGAGCTTTCATGGGAAGGATACGGGAGCAATAGAGAGTTTGGTGAGAGCCTCAGCACCGGAACTTACCTTTACTGTTGAAGGGCCAGACAGAGGAGTTTTGCAGTTTTTAGATTTACGTATTCACGTGCAAGAAGGAGTGTGCTGGGAGTACGGAAAAGAATCGGCAAAGCCAGTTTTAAGTAGAAGAAGCTGCCATTCAAAGACTGTGAAGGCTGGGGTGGTCAAATCAATAATTGGAAACGCTCTAAAGAAGTCATGTCTTTATTATGTAGGCCAAGCCCTCAAAAGGCAGTGGGTGAGGTTAGAGGATGCGGGTTATGATAAAGTTTTCATCACGAGGCAGCTCTCCCCAAGTTTCGGCGAGAGAAATGGAACAACGAGAGAAAGTAAAAAGGTTGCCGTAGTCCCGTACTACCTAAGTGTTTCGCATAACCTTAAAGCGAGTGCTCGTAGATTTGGAGTTGACGTAGTGTTTTCATCTGATTACAAATTAAACAGGATGACTCCGTTCTTTGCACCCCCAAAGGAATGCAGAAGGCAACATCAGGACAGGTCAGTGGCTTGCAAAGGAGGTGTAGTCTATGAGATACCCTTAGCATGTGGTTTTAGATATGTGGGGCAAACTTCGCGGTGCGTGAATGACAGACTGACCGAGCATAAAAGAAATGTAAAAAACGGGGCACCGAACTCGGAGATCGCCAAGCACGTGTCTGAGTACAACAATTGTAAGGTGTTTTGGTCGGAAACGGAGGTAATACATCGAGAGGAAAATGAGATAAAAAGGGTAGTGAAGGAAACAGTCCGAATTAAGTCGATGGGAAATTGTATTATCCAGTCATCAATGCATCTAGGAGAAAGCTCAAGAAAATTCCTCAAAATGTAAACCCCCGTTTTTTTTTTGTTTTTTTTTTTTAAGCTATTAAGCATTTTGTGCGCTGCCTACAAAGATGCAGTACAGGTGCAGGACATATTGTTTGTTCTGGTATTCCTTGTTACTTCTTTCGTGTGTAGTTGAGGTTGGAACTTTTGCATTCTCCCCTTTGTGTATTTTGGTTCATGGTTACCCTCTTCCGCTTTCCTTCAATGTGTAGTGCGGGTTAAAATGACCGATTGCCGTTTTTTTTTTTGTTTTTTTTTAATTTAAGGTGATTAAGTACCGGCTAGTTTAATGGTTGGTTGCTTGGCTTTGTGTAATTAGGTCTTGTATGCCCTCTTTCCCTTTGGTTCCGTGTGTTTGCGGGTTTGAAAAAACCTTTTAACGGTTCTTTGTTGACTTTGTGTAGTCGGAGGCTTATCTTGTCCTTTTGTCTGGCTGAAAGATTTTTCTTTTGTAATGTTTTGGGCCTATGTTTGGCTTAGTGTATTCCGGGTGTTATGTTGTCATTGGTCGACTTGGTTGGTGGTGTGTGGACGTGGTGTGTATAAAAGTGCATACGATGGAATAAAATCCTTAGCTGTGTTTGAGACGTCACCTCCTTGTGGCCTCTTTTCTTCTCGTACCCCAGTCTCGGGTTAAACAAAACTATGGTTGACAGGTATATTTTTCCGCACGGAAGGCAGTCGTGACGTCTCTTTCTGACCTTTTTGAAATTAGCGAGAGTTTGCGTGCATAGCTTTGACAGGCGCTGAAGATGGGCCCGAGCAGAGATTCCGAAAACTCCTAGTGTGACGTCACGCCCCGGGAAGGAAGGGCTTCGGCGGTACTTTAAAAATTAATTTCCGAAGCCTCCGTCCACCAAATTGAAAAATAATCTCGATATTCCTGATCCTGGAGGTAGGATGAAGGCCAGCGAAGTGTTTTTTCTCAAATACAAAACCGCTTCAGTTTCCCGTTAATGTGTGGTAAAATCACTAATATTGTCTTTATCTTAAAGGGTAACTGCAAAGAAAAGAAAGTGTTTTTTTTTAAACAGTCTAATTGGGACAAACATGTCACAAAACAAAATTTCCGCGGAAAAAATATTTTTTTCTAGCAATATTTACGCCACAGGACGTAATTTAGTCAGAGTCAGAACCTCTCCAGATTTGAAATTCCCGCTCTTTCGACCCCCACGGAGAAGTACGCCCTGCCCCTCACTCTCCATGCGTTGCGGAGTTGAACGACGCAGCGTCTCGACTTGCGGTAAGATCTGGCAACAATGCACGTTAAACATGGCGCCGGTATTGTTGTGGTTTCACGGGACACCAGACGCTACGCGGTTTGCGAGCACATAGCGAAGACGTGACCGGAGAAAGCCCCTGTGATGTTCCCGATTCGTAATCGTTGTGTGTGCTCTGAAAGCGAAGGGAGTCACAGGGTCCATGAGTGCGCAACCAGAAGCCAAGGTTCACGACAGCGCTGCGTTGACTTCGGTGATCTCGTTCGGTTTGGTGCAACACTGCGAAGCGACAAAGAGCTGAAACGTTCGTGGTGTATGTGCTGCGGTGCTTGGAAGTAGACACCTACACTAACACGGAGCGCAAATTGGTTGTTGTGGGGTTCAAGTTCAACGAGTTCAGTCCCGTCGTCGTCAGCTGATCCAGTAAAACTGGTCCGGGAGGACGCAGCAAGCGTTTCTAAAAGTAAATCTTCCCTCGTTCCGCTGCAAAATGTGGAAGATTCCCGACGCATACCGTGAATAAAAAGCTGCGGGCGTTTTCAACAAAATTACGTCCTTTTAATTGAACAATGGACTCCGAACTGTTCTCCTAAATCTGCAGTTTTTATGCTTCGTGTTGTTGGACTGCGTTTGCACAGCGACGTGTTGCGCTCATCGTGCGGTGTGAATAAATTTGTGCAAGATTTCGTACCTGCCCACAGATGCATGAACTGAGACCATTTTTTACGTAGTGAACATAGTGCTTTTTTATTTTTTAAGCTGTCAATCAAACTCTTAGCCAATGAGAAGTATAGCAGCCGATTGGTATAAACGTCACAGAATCCCAACTTCGTGGCGCGCGATTTAAAACGGACGGAAGAGCCGCAAACTAAAATTAGTCTCACGCAAAAAATGTTGCTCTAAAAAACTTTTTTTCTCACGGAAAAATTGTTTCTTGACATGCTTGTCCCAATTAAGCTGTTTAAAAGAAGCTTTTTTTTTCTTTGCAGTTATCTTCTAAAAGTACTTCCAACATTGTATTCTCTACACTTCGTAGTATCTAACCATCTGTTAAAAAGGATATTTTGTTGAGCAGTTTTTTTCCTATCGTTCCTCCAAACAAAGGCAGGCAAGTTTTAATTAGCTTGAGAACAATTCTTCTGACTGAGAAAGTTACCAGATATATGAAATCAGTACTAAAAACTGAACAAGCTTGTACAATTTCATTCGGTTTGGTCGTAAAATAAGAAAAAAAGCTCCAACACCAGTGTTCCCCCCTTAAACCAAGGAGACTGGGGTTTAGAAAAAAAAAGATGGAATGAATAAAGTAATTAGAGTTTAGTTTTAATCAAGTTCTAATTAGTTTCATCCGGACGCTCTGAAAAAGTAAGCAGGAACTCATCCAGAAGGTTGCCAACTGTTATTCATTGTGTCGACATATATATCACGAAATAGCGTAGCATTAGTTCTATTCTAGACATACACTTGGGCGTGTGCAAGTTGAAGAGTGCAACCACCGCTAATTCCTGGTAAGAGGGTTATGTCAGTGGAAAGAACTAAATCCAACGCAGCAGCCATACTATCGGTAATCTGAGTTGGTCTACTAACAAGATGCCAAAAAAAGCGAAAGCAGTTTGCAACTTCCTGTAACGCCGAGTCGGAGCGCAGCTCTTGAGGAGGAGGAGTGGAGGGTGTATTCCTCCTCCTCCCTCGTGATCATGCCTGCTAGTCCTCCTCCCCTCCTGCTCCCCCTCCCTCTCCTTTACCCCTCCCCCGAGGTCACGTGACCCCCCCGGATCATACTAGACAATGAGGGGAGGAGGAGGAGGGCAGAGGTCCGGGGGGTCACGTGACCTCGAGGGGACGGGATAACATGACCTTGGGCGGGCCGTCACGTGACCGGCGGGGGAAGGGGAGTCATTCCCCCGGGGTCACGTGACCTTGGCGGGGGAGGAGGGGGAGATGGAGGAGCGGAGGGGGAGGGGCGACGCCGACGCCAACGCCGACGCCGCACAGGCTGGAAACGGGTCATGTGACCCCCTCCCCCCGAGGTCACGTGACCCGCCCGGACCATACTACACAATGAGGGGACGAGGAGGAGAAGGAGGGGGAGAAGGAGGAGGGGAAGGAGGAGGAGGAAAGGAGGAGGAGAGGGAGGGGCGCGGTTACGCCTACGGCGACGCCAACGGCGACGCCAACGGCGACGCCGACGCCGCTCAGGCTGGAAACTGGCCCCTAAGAGCTGCGCTCTAAAAATATTCGGAACAGAGATCAAGGAAATGACTATACGGGTAACCTGCAAAGTATATAATCTCTGTTACGTCACGGCGCGGTGGTGGCGCGTCGGGCGCACTTCCGGTCTGGGGCTGTCCGAGACGTGTATTCCTGCGTTGTTTTGAAAGGAACCGGACAAAAGCCTGCCTTCTCGTCAAAACGCCGCGACTGGGGCCAAACCAAATAAGTCGAGAAGAGTTTGAAGGTTAGTTTTCATGCGCTCGGCTCGTCCGAGAACGTGGATATGTGCCGTGAAAATGAAAAACCAGACGCCGTCGGACCGCGATTGCTTGGGCAGGAAGCACTTTCGGTTGAATTCACGGATACTTGTTGTCGTCAGATTTTTTTGTTTTGTTCCAACATAAAAAAATTAAAACTGCGCAAGGACACGGACAACAACAAGAAGGTAGACGAACAGCGCCTTGTTCGTCTACCTTCTTGTTCTTGCCCGTGTCCTTACGCTGTTTTAATTTTTAATCATGAAATACCAACTAGCCCAAACTTCTACGTTTGTTCCAACATGAACGCCGGAAAACCGTCAAGTTGTACGGACCACCGGGGGACTACGTTCAGTGCATCTTCAACTTCTAACAGCCGCCTGATCGATTGAATTGTTGTCTGCTCTTTTAAACGCTTCTCCTTGTCGTCTGCTCTTTTAGACGACACCGGCCCGTAGATCAAACGTGGGCCCGGTACTTGCAATAAGAAGTAAGTGCAGGCCCCAAAAGACTTAAGTTCGATGGTTGGTAAGGCGGCTCGATGTAAACTGTAGATACAAGGAAATGTTGATCATTGTTAATAGTGGCCATCACCGACATGTTATGCCTGATTCACTTGGTCCGATCCTGCTTGCGATATTCAGTATCGACGTCTACCATCTCAACTACGGCTCACGCTTTTGCAGCGCGAGCGACGTCGCAACTGAAAATTGTAAGAGTAATCTCATTATGCGAATGAGGCTTAGCGCACATTCTGCGGCGTCCACGTGGAATGAATCGCCGCCTGTCACATTATTCACGCGAAGTTTTGCGGTGTAACGAGCCTCGGTAATTTTGGTGAGGCCACTCAAGTAGTCAGACATTGCCACGAAGACGTAGGATCGACAATTCGAACGCAAAAAAGGGCAAGGAGACTCACACCGACGCCGACAACATCGCATTTCAATGGTTTGTTTATGGGCGACGGTGAGCTTCTTGCCCACACTCCATTGCGCATGCCCGGCGCGGGTGGCGTCCGCTAGAGGCGCTCCGGTTTGTTTGTAAACATGCGTTGGTGTATATTACGACATCTCAAGTCCCATTTTCAGTGTTGCCACTGCTCGGATCAAATTAAAAATTTGAATGAAACGATCATAAAATACCCGGAAAGCGCCCACCCCACATTTCACCGAAAGTTGTGTTAATCTAGACGGGGGCCCGGTCGAATCGGGCAGTTAACCCATAATTTGCAGAATTGACAAGTTTTGGAAATGTTAATAGTAGACGCCAGGGTCCCTGAATGTTCCCAGAAATCGCTTCAGAACCCTATTGCGCCGCAGCAGTCGCAATCCCCAACATAGCGCTGCCCTATGCGGTACAGCGTAACATTCCTTCTCATGCAAGCTCTTCAATCAAAGTTGCTGGCCTGTGGTGATGCTGGTTTGTTTTTAGTAAAGATCTTTCCTTCGTCGCGAGCAGTGCGTGACTTGCTCCTCGCTGTCTCTCTCTCGCCTCGAAACACACCCAAGTCAAATGTTAGGCTTAGTGTCAGAGGTATCGAGTTTGAAACGCATTACCAGAGCAACCCGAGCGAGCAAACGAGGCGGCAATCTTCTTTTGCAAACCAGATAAGCGGCTACTCGATATAAAAAAATTCCAAAAAAAATTGACGCACCTTTCATTCGGTCTTAACTCGTCGATGCTGATAACTTCCCGCACGGGTTAAACCAGCCATTCAGAACTGCATTTTCCGGGGATTGACTTCCACTAAGCGGAGGGAATAAAATTCCGTACTCTGGGAACGTTGGGCGACTCGAGTGGGCACTTCAACCAAGTCGTTGCTTCCGCGGTATTTTACGCTAGTTCAGATCAATGTGTCTAGCCAATTTTGAGGCAAATCCCTGCATATCAAAATTTTTCCCGAATTAACATATTTTGTTACATTCAAAAACATTTTTTTGTTTACTATTTTGTATAAATGTGGGAAGTTGTTTTACAGAAACACGCTACTGTACAACCTATTTTTTTACAAAACTAGAAACTTTTGTGCGACAGTCCGGCCAATCTATTTAAGACGTCAAACCCCCACATTTGGTCAGAAGTACGAAAATTCACCGAACCGGGCAACCCCCAGGACTGAACTCAATTGCCGAGTTCTCCGGCCTATAGACTACTCTGAGCTCCCGGAGAATAGAAAAAGTGAGCAAAGAAAGTAGCCTATGAAGCAACTGTATACTGTCATTGATGGCGATCCACCACCGCTGTGCCTGTAGCCCAATCTTATGCTGGAAACTAAAGCACTGTATCGTAAGTCAGGCAAACGCACAAAATAAAGCGGAATTCTCAACCCTAGATTATTATGACCATTCCAACAGAAAGGCAACAAACATTGCAAATGTCACGCTTTTGCCACTACTTGGCTGACGCAGTCGGTATGTAGCGTTGACAGCACTTTCCATCAGAAATAGAGTCGAAAGAGTTTTCTTGCATTGCGAACAGGAACTCGTATTCCTCATCGAGCATCAACTCAATGAGGACAGCCTCAAAAATGTACATAATGGCAATACTTTCGGATCAAATCTAGTTGAGACAACTCTCGTTCGTTTCTGCTAGACGAAGCAAAAGGCATACGCACCTGGCCGTAGGCAAGGACCGTGACATTGTAGCCGTCGAAGCATCTGCAACGGATCATCACACACTCGTCTCACCTGTGCATCGAGAAAGCCCAAAAAGCTACACCACGTTCCCAAGAACACACGTGCGAAACAAATCTAGAAGATGAACGGTGGCAGCAGGTGCCCGAGCAAAACTTCGGGAGGCAGTCGAGTTCTGCGCAAGCTACACGCCCCAAAAATCTGCTCTCCTACATTCCCCCAGCGCTCCCTGACTACCCGGACTCCCCGACCTCACTGAGCTCACGTCCCTCTCAACCTGAAACTCGCGAGTTTTCGAGGCCTACGAACTCACTCACCCTCACCTCAGGCCTCAAGGGTGAGAGTGAAGTAGGTGAGTGACTGCCCAACTCGCAACCCTCACTCCCACTGAGGCACCCCTCCACTTCCTCAAAAAAGGCGCGAGGGTCGGCGCTGGCTAATTGCGAGAAGCCACCTATCAGTCGTTGGATGAAGGAGTATAAAGGACGGGTGAACAAAGGAGTACAAAGGACAAGAGCATCGGAGGCTGCGACACCTCTCGCGGCTACTTACATTTTGGCGAGACATTAAACCAGCAAGCGGGTCAAGAACGTTCCATTGGTTGACACACAAGCTGCGGTACGTCCAATGAGCAGCCAAGAGGAGCCGGAGGGAAGTCTCACCCTTCGACCAGCGCCTTGACGCAGGTGTCGTAGACCCGCTCCTGGTGGGTGGGGCAGTCGAAGACGTGGTCGAAAGTGAACGCCTTGTCCTTGCCCACCCAGATCTGGGGCTCCCCGGAGGCCACGCTCGTGCAGGCGTGGCACATGTCGATCCCCTCGCGCGGGATCAAGGGCCGCACCCTGCGTCAAAACCCAATTTCGCATCAAATTTTAAATCTAACACCGTCAATAGGCTGAAGATAGTACAAAGGGATTGTCTTCGGGCAATATAATGGCCTCAGTTAGCGACTTGCTTGAGATCCCACCTACCAAACCTTAGTACCAGAAATGCTCTTACTGAAAATTCTACCAGACAATTTGTGGCATAATCAACACTAACCGGGAGAAGCGAGTAGAATTTTCTGCCCAATCCAACATACAAAGCCAACATGAGTACTATGCCACGTAATATTCATTTTTCCCTCCTACTTTCAAAAACTGGAATAACCTACCAGTTGAAGTAACACTCTAGTTTGTTCGCATGCTTCCAAAGATGCGCCGCTGTCAATGCGCCGGGGCATAGACACAAGGTTTCGTTTTCCCAGTGTGCACAATGTATGCGACAACGTAAAACCTGGGCGCAGCAACGACGCCGTTTGCGCCAAACCGTAGACATCCTGGTGGAAAGATTGGCTCTTCCAAGACTACAGTACGGAGACCGTTAAGCAAACGTAACTATGGAAGGATGGAATTCCTATCCTTCGCCGACTCAGAACCCCTGCACTAAATGCTAACGCATTTCGTCGAAAATCAGCATAGCGACAGCAACGATTTCGTCAGTTTTTTTTTTTTTTTTTTTTTTTTTTTTTCTTTTCGCACATGTATTATCGCTATGCATTTGGGGCCACTGTCGATTGTCTGCGATGTTGGCCATGTATTTGTGTATCGTTATTTATGCACCCCTCCAACGGTCTTGAACCAGAAGTAGAATCTACCGCAGCGGTCTCCCTCATTTGAGAGTGGGGGCCAGATGGCCCACCCGAGAAAGGTCAAGGGCCAACATAAGCCAGGGGGGAGGTTTTCTGCTCTCTGCTTTTTGTAAACCTGCGATTTTTCCAATCTTTAGCTTTTATTTGTTTATAGGACTATTTAGGCCCTCGCATGATGTGACCACAAAAATTAAACTAGCACCGCCCCACCATCGTGCTTTTAGTAGAATAAGAAAGAAAACCGTCGTTCCCGTTGCTCCATTCACACAAAAGTCAATTTAGCTTCTTGTCTCCAAAAAAAAATATATATCTTCATACGACAGTTCTTGCTTTCCTGACAAGATCTGCAGCAGCAGTCTGAAAAATACTCCTATTTTAATGGTGATATTTTCTGAATGTGAGAACCCTGAGCAGCTTTATCTGTGAGAGCTGATCCTGCCGAGACAGAGTTTGTGTAGCCAAGCACTTGCAGCCTAGAAGCAGAATATACCTTTATAACTTTTGCTCAAATATTCAAAGTAAACAACGGTATTAAGACCTTGACGAATGCGCATTTGAAGTGCCCTTTGTATTGGATTTTTACTTTAGAAGTTACTGCTGCAGAAGGAAGTATGCGCAGCATATGTAACTACACTCCCCTTGAGCTTCGGTAATTTAGCAAAGTCTATTGTCCTGCAAGTGGTTTTATAATGAGAAAAAGCTGAGAAGCAGAAATTGAAACAAAACACAAAGCAAAAAAAAACACAATAGTGCAAAACCATCCAAATATGTTATACATAGCATGCTTTCGGCCACTTAGAAAGACGCGAGCCGCGTGTTGGAGATTCCTGATCTACCTAATTAATTTGCGTTCACATCACAAAGTACACCACATGTGTCCAAACCCATAGCCTAACCTAACCAAAAACTCATCACCCTCCACGTCTTTAGTTCAGCTGCATAAAAAACTCGCTCCAATCACATCACTACCGTCCCCAGATTCATCAGATAACTCAACATCGCATCTGAACTCATCCAAGTTCATAAAGTTGCTCAACGTAACTTTTTGAACTTAAGAGGGCGCGGTGCCTCTATTCATTCGTCTGTTTTAGCTACCAGATGGCGCGCGGCTCGTAACGTGGTTGAACGTGCAACTTCTAGATGGCGCCAGTCTCGAAGTGTGAAAAGACCCGCGTTATCCGCTGCGTAATATAGATCCCCGTAATTTGCCGTGTTCTCCCGGCGGAGGAAATTTCTTCCTCCCTCGCGCGCGCTTAGTATGTCTGTGGTCAGTCAGCTCAGTGTGCACTCCATCGGATGTCAGTGACAATACGCGCGGTGTGGTGCAGTGGGTGGCGCTCGTTTCTGTTCGAAGGTAGGAATAACAATGTCGGTCCCTTTTTTTACGACGTTCGTTTCTATACATTTTTTTTTTTTTATCTCAAGTGACCTACAGTACCGCCTCTTCGAAATCGTCCTTTGCGGCGAGCGATTAAGAATCTGGTTAGCATTCTATTTTGGTTAGCACTACACGTGCAATGAAGACCTCGGGCGGCGATGTAAATATGTATTGCTCCCCAAAGTGTGTCCAAGGTGCGCAATGACAATTGGAAATGACGCGACCGTCGGTTGGTAAAATACGTGCGTTAGATTCACTTATTCAGTCTACTCATTTCTGCCAACATCTTTTATTTGTTTCGACAAATGGCATGGTCGAGTCTATTGATAACCTTCGCTAGATTAGACGTACGGAGTGTCCGGGCTTTAAATAAATTTGCTTCGTTTATCTGAATGAATAACTGTTTTCTCTTTTCTGTGCTCGGTGCTATACAAAAATCGCGTAGATGTTATGGTAGCGTAGTGTGGCGGCGTTTTGCACGCTGACTCGCTATTGCATTCGCTGTGCACAATATGTGTTCAGATGGAATGTGTCAAATAGTATTTACGATCGATATGATAGATTTACTTTGCTACAGTGTTAAATATTTTCCCGATTTAAACTGGTTCGTCCCTGATCTGAGCCTAAGTTCAAATTCAAAGGGCAGACAGACTTAGCGTCGTAACAGCCGTAATGCCCAGAAAGAAATTAGTACCATGAAAGAAAGACAAAAGGATACGGGGTGGCTCGGTGTTATAGAAGTAATGAGTGTGCAAAGGATGCCATCGTACGTTCTTTTTTTTTTTTAACTCTTCGCGTCGCTGGGAAACCCTCAAGGTACCAGCAAAGACAGCGAGTTGGAGCTGGCGTGAAATTTCCATCGAGCGGAAAACGAGTGTCGCTTTCATTTCATCATGCGCTTTCATTTTGATATGGCTCAAAATGCGCGCGAAATAGTAACAGGTAAGGCAACAAAATTTAGATGTTAGGTCTGGAACAGCGCCATACTCAGCCGCGTTGGGGGCATCTCTCGCGAGTCAATACGTCAAAGGTATTTCGCGTCGAACTGTACGTGAGTTATTTATTTCAGCGAAGCCTTGATTTCGCAAGACTGTTGTGCGTTAGAGATATCCATCATGTTAATCTGGCATGACTATACCCTATCTCACTAGTTGCGTGCAGTACTTGGAAGCCACGAGCGAGGAATAAATGACAGTTGATTTTAAAGGACAATCACGACGTGGAAACCAATAAAAGATTCCCGATAAGATGAGAGATTCTCTTTCTCTTCAATTGCGTCGGTTACGCTCTCAATCCTGCACCTGTGGTAACACTGCAGGCTCCTAAAATCGTCTTCCCTGAAGAACACAGTAGCCTTTCGAATTGAGGGGTGCTACGCGAAAGCCAGCGACATGTCACGGGAACGAAGGCGAGGTGCTCCGGGCTATGAAAACGCTCCTGATCGCAACAACTTTTTTTTTTTTTTTTTTTGTCGAGGTGCAATTTTTTTTTGTCTAACTTGATACCCCATTAGCGCAAAAACTACCATAAACTAAAAATAAATAAATATTATATTTTATTTTCTGTTTCCAAACTGAAGGACCGAACCCCGGCGAACGCCCAAAAGAGGCGTTATCTACAAGATCCCCTGCAGTGACTGCCCAGCGTCCTACATTGGTGAGACCGGACGGAGGAGAGATACCAGACTCAAAGAACACAAGCGTGACGTCACGTACGCATCCCAAGCGACCCGACTGAAGACAGAACTGGCGGACCATGCGTGGACAATGGGGCATTCTTTCGACTTTCCTGCCGCGATGACCTTGGCGAGGAAGGACAGATTCTAGGAGCCTAGAAAGCTCCTAGAATCGTGGTTTGTTCGCAGGGACACATCCGTGTGCAACAAAAACCGCGGCCCTCTCCAAGAAGCCAACACGGACATTCGTAATAAATAGCGTTGACTTGTGGTTGAATCATGCATTTGCTGTGTAACTACTGGTGATGCCTCCCACATGGGAGGCGAAACGTCTAATCAAATGTTTTTTTTTCTGTTATGTCAAGTCGGTGTTCTTATTTTAATTATAAATAAAATAGTGGGCATTCAACGACAACGCACCCACTGGGACCCGAGTCAAGGCAAGAACAGCTAACTACTAAAAGGGGAAAGAAATCTGGGACCGGACATTTCATCGAACGCCGTTTCGTCGAACGCCATTTCGTCGAACGCCATTTCGTCGAACGCCGTCTTGTCGAACGCCGTCTTGTCGAACGCCGTCTTGTCGAACGCCGTCTTGTCGAACGCCGTCTTGTCGAACGCCGTCTTGTCGAACGCCGTCTTGTCCAACGCCGTCTTGTCCAACGCCGTCTTGTCCAACGCCGTCTTGTCCAACGCCGTCTTGTCCAACGCCGTCTTGTCCAACGCCGTCTTGTCCAACGCCGTCTTGTCCAACGCCGTCTTGTCCAACGCCGTCTTGTCCAACGCCGTCTTGTCCAACGCCGTCTTGTCCAACGCCGTCTTGTCCAACGCCGTCTTGTCCAACGCCGTCTTGTCCAACGCCGTCTTGTCCAACGCCGTCTTGTCCAACGCCGTCTTGTCCAACGCCGTCTTGTCCAACGCCGTCTTGTCCAACGCCGTCTTGTCCAACGCCGTCTTGTCCAACGCCGTCTTGTCCAACGCCGTCTTATCGAACGCCGTCTTATCGAACGCCGTCTTATCGAACGCCGTCTTATCGAACGCCGTGTTATCGAACGCCGTGTTATCGAACGCCGTGTTATCGAACGCCGTGTTATCGAACGCCGTCTTATCGAACGCCGTCTTATCGAACGCCGTCTTATCGAACGCCGTCTTATCGAACGCCAGGGTGGCATTCCCGCTTCCTGAAGCTGGTCGGAGGTGCCCATCCCAGGTCCTGGAAGTTTTTGACTTGCATCGCCACAGAACATCAACTGACGGAAGACAAGCTGGAGGCGGTGCTGAGTTCCCAAGAGCCTCCTCGCCAGAAGATGGCCATATAGCGGAAAGGAATGTGAAGGTCCGCCTTTTTTATGAGAACCGACGGACCATGGCTGTGGGGGGCTTTTTGAGAGCAATTCCTCATAATTTGAAACGGTGAATGGCTGTCGCACGAACACATGAAGCCCCGAAAATTTTGAAATAAAATTTGAAGTGACGTACTTACATTTGACTTTATTGAATCTTAAAACTAAAAAAACAATGTTTCGTTTAGTTTCATAAACAGCACCTCAGCTTTAGCTACTGCAAGCTTCGGGCAGTAAAAAGTATCGATAAAAAGACATGAGAGGCTAGGGGGATACGGCCCATTCGTCACATGTCGATTCGTCATAGGGCAACTGGTAACAGGCCCGTTCGTCACAGCGGAACATTGCTCATAGGATGATTCGTCACGCTGGCAGTTTGTCACACAATGACATCAAGATTGTTAAACTTTTTTTTTTATATCTTCTTTTCTTAAGAAAGTTACGAAGGGGGGGGGCACTTAATTAAATCCGTGCAAGGCCAGTGAGGTTGACTACGGGAAACAAATTACGTCCCAATGACCCCAAGTTAAGGCAGCATGCAGATTTTGGCCAGCATGTTGTCCTTATCGGGGTCACCTTTCTTACGAAAGAACTTCGAGAACATAAAGTTCACAATAGAAAAAAGCCCACCGAACGCAATTCTTTCTTTTTGTGTGTGTGTGTGTGCCCTGTTTCAGGGCTTATTATGCCGGTTGCCATCCGATTGTAAAAATATCACTCTCGATTTCTAAATGGAGGTAGTTTCTACTAAGAAAGGTGGCGATATGCTTCTTCACGAAGGACATTCCTACATTTGCATTAAGGTTTACGAAACTGCGTTGTATTGAGCCTGCCGCCGAAGAGAAGTTTGTAAAACTAAATTAGTCACCGATCACGCCAAGACTCGTGTAATCTCTTATTCAGGAGACCATACGCATGCATTTGACAACACCAAGATTAATGTGCTTGGCTCCGTGATCAGATGAAGGAAAAAGCTGGTATGTACCAAGATCTGTTCCTGCTCTTATATTTCCAAAACAAGCTCACTGATGTCCTTTATTCCAGTGGAAGGCCGTCTAGCACCACACCAAATACTTCTAGCTGCGGTTGCCAGTGTCAGTGACGACACTGCTTTGCAGATTCCCGCACCGCCAACACTTCGGCGCACCATCCGCAAGCAAAGGCAACGGTCGAATTTCGAGTAGAGCGTATCATCTTGCAGAGCCGATATACGATCGAATGCCCACAGAGTTCAAAGTAAAGTGTATTGCAGCGCAAAATCACAGTGCGCGACATATTATGATAATAATGACTGTTTTACCTGCATGCAGATCACTGCCAAAGGAGACTCCTTTCTCCTCCACGATAGCGAAGAGGGCGACGGCAAAAGAATCCCGATCTTTGCTACCGAGCGCAACTTGAGCTGTCTGGCCCAGGCGACTACGTGGTCCGCGGACGGGACCTTTAAAGTGAGCCCGGCACAGTTCTACTAACTGTACACGGAGCATGCCAGAGTCAACGGCGTGGTAAAGCTAATGGTTTACAGCTTGCTGCGCAACAAAACGAAACGCTCGGTGGTTCTATTATTGGATATGTGTTCAAACACTTGAAAATATGTTCGCTCGTTTTACAGTTTTTAAGACGTCGTTCTGAGCCACATGGGGGGCCAACTGCCTTGACGTGGCTTACACGGACTTCAAGATAGCGGCCATCAACAATATAGGGATGCTTTTTCAACTTATCCCAATCGGTGTATAGGAAGGTGTGCTCCAGTGGTCACCAGAGTCGCTACAATGCAGATGACGAGTTTGCTGTTTTGGTATGCGGCATTCTATTTATATGTCTTATTGTTGTCTTCAGGTAAGCCAATTGGTTACTTTATTTATTGTTGATTTTCAAATGGGAATGCATCCAGCATTGGCCTTCTTGCCAATCGCCGACATTCTCGAGGTTTTCCCCACCGATGCCTCACTCGTGGCGGACTACTTCGAGGACGTGTATGTCGGGAGACCCCGTCGAAACGGCTTGTCGTCGGCCACCTCCACTCCTCGGGTTTGGCCAGTCAGAGAATCAACACTAGCAGAAAGGCCAACAAGGACGAACAACAGCATCGAAGCGTGGCTCCGGGGACTGCACGTAAGAACTTACCTAATCCTCTGAGAACTTGGGCGTTTTCTGTAGCGCATTTTTGCATTTGTGGCTCAAGATTTCAGTACGGCGCCCACTCAAAAAGCTTTCTCCACGAGTGCGTGTGTTCTTTTTTATTTTTATCCTTAACAGAGATGAAGCTGGCTCAAGCAGAGGGCGGCACGACATCTTCGAGGGTCTCCAAGAAGCACGACGACAGCAACCGGCGTCCTCAAATTATTGTGAGCCGCTACAATGGTCGCAATCGTCTAGAAACCCTAAGGGTAACAGCTTGACATACCGCTCTTTAATTTTTTTTTTTTTTTTGTATTTCGCTCCATAAATTTATTGTTTTCTAAGTACAACGATGACTTGGTTGAATGTTCCCGCCCTTTAGTAAATTTAAATATACCGTACTAATCGTTATTGCATGCACAGCCAGGTGAATATATGCTGGGCAAATTCAAATATCCGGTTTGCACAGTGACAAACGTTCCTAGGGACAAATTCCCCTATGACGAATGTTCCGCTGTGACGAACGGGCCTATTACCAGTTGGCCTATGACGAATGTGCACATGACAAACGGGCCTACGCCCAGGTCACGTGACCCCCCCCCCCCCCCAGTACCCTTCCCTCCTCCTCAAGAGCTGCGCTCAAATTTGGCGTTACAGGGAGTTGTAAACGGCTTTCACTTTTTTCGATTAAAAGGTTAAAAGGCGCGAACAAACAGGGCGAAAAAGAGACACGCACGACACGGACAGGCGCCTGTCCGTGTCGTACGTGTCTCTTTTTTCGTCCTGTTTGTTCGCGCCTTTTAACCTTTTAATCAATATGAACCAACTAGCCCCAACCAAAGTTTTATTGCTTCACTTTTTTCATTCATTATTTATGGATTCTTTTGGTGCAATATGTTTATCATCCTGGAAATAATTTTAATGAGCTATTGAAAGTCCTGCATTTTTTTGTGTTCGTTGGTGCATGTTTTTTATAGCTTCGTTTTTCATTCATTATATATGAATCCTTTTGGTGCAATATGTTTATCATGCTAAATATAATTTTAATGAGCTATTAGAAGCCCTGCATTTGTTTTCTGTTCATTGATGCCTGTTTTTATAGCTTTGTTATTCTTTCGGAATTTAGACATTTAAAGCAGAACCATGGTATGAAAATATTTTTGTGCAGTTTATTGTGGGCTAATATGAAAGGATGCTTCATTTTTTATTCTCAAACCTGGTTCTGCTGTTTTGTGCAATATGACCCCTGACTATCTATTGTTTTATATCGTACTTTTTGTGAATGTGAATAAATTGCGTGTAGAAAATTACTTTCTGTGAAGGTACAGTCGCAACAGGATTTAATAGCTCCATGCAAGTGCACATTTCTTTCTGAAGGGAGCTTGACTGGCAGCTTTCGATAAAACTAGAGCTGTTAACATCTGCCATGATAGCAGCGCTTTCCTTCAATTGAGCGGCTTCTCCCGTACACTCCACGTGGACTCGCCATGACGTCAGCTCTAGTTCTATTGCAAGCCGTTAGTCAAGCACCCCTCAGACAAAAATGTACGCTCACACGGAGCTGTTAACTCTAGCAGCGACTGTACAATTTATTGGCACTTTCCATACACATGCCACACAGACATGCTCATGCCATAACACTCGTTAAGTTTGCGAGATATGGCAGCTGAACCTGGCATATCTCACACGCTCGTGAAGCCGACCCTTCTGAAAAAAACCGTATAAAAATTCATACTGGTTGACCCGTATATCTCATACGGTGTTATGGGATACGGGTCTCCCGTATGCTACTGGGAACCCGAACCTGTACAGGTTGACCCATTCATATAGAGGAACCCGTTCAGATCCGGGGCCCGTACCTGTACGGGTTGACCCGTTTAGGTAAGTGAAACCGTGGCTGCACGGGTCGACCCGTTTAGATGCAGGAACCCGTACC
Source organism: Ixodes scapularis (assembly GCF_016920785.2). Lineage (NCBI taxonomy): Eukaryota > Metazoa > Arthropoda > Arachnida > Ixodida > Ixodidae > Ixodes > Ixodes scapularis. The sequence continues at coordinate 313,424 of NW_024610104.1, read as the reverse complement.
TTACAGGTTGACCCATTTAGATATAGGAACCAATATTTATGCATGCTCATCTGTTCAGATAGAGAAACCTTATCTTTAAAGGTTTATCCGTTCTGACGCAGTAATAGGAATCAACATGGTGTCCGACGTTTGCAAAGGGATGGATGGATCTTTGCAGGTTTAACAATTCGCATGCATTTGTCATGCAAAGAATGAGCATGAGCCAGGTCATTTCAGGTTATATGTGTATTTAGTGAACGCAAATTGGCTTCTGCAGAACACCAACAAGAAGCTTAACCTCTAAGCAAGCTTAGAAGTCAAACTTCTAGTTAATATCCTGCAGTAGGATATTAACAAATTTGCATACTGCAGTAGATTCACCCGAGCTGTCCTCTTCCCTGGAGAGGCCTCTCGAGGATGCCTCCATAGGTACTCGTTGAAGGCAACAGCAGGGGAAAAGAATACAACAATAGTTCATGTATATTTAGTTTGCTAAAAAATTTAATATTTTACTTCCTGCAATAATAAGCAAGCAATTTCCACTACAATTTATGCTTTGTTAATATCTTGTGATACCATGTAGACCCCAAGAGCAACTTCTTACGATTACGCAGTCTGCTTAAAACAGCAGGCATGCGTGATTCGGCCCGAAAGTTTTGAACCAGTTCAGACCGAGTTCAGAGGAGTGCAGGGGGGGACAAAAAGGAACGGAAAGACACAGAGCTCCGAAGCTTCGTGTCTGTCTGTCTCTTTTTTTCCCCACGTTCCCGGGTTACCACGTCTATCCTTAACCAGCTCGCCTGCCTGTTAACTAAAATAAAAGTATGTTCTATAAATCTAAATATGTATTTTCCATTATGAACATGGGCCTCTGATTGCCTACAACCTCTAACTTATTTCATGCCGGACAATGTCACCATGGGAACAAGTGAAAGGAACACTGAACACACAATTCTCGACCGGCAGTTTTAGTGCGGAAGAAAGATTTTGACCTGCAATTGTTGTTCTGGGCATGTATATAAATTGACAAGAATTTTTGATATCAAGAACCATTTAACTAATTTAATATCCGTGTTACAACCCTTCAATGGTCTATTTATACGAGATAGTTCCCTGGTAAGAAAACTGAGCACTAGAAAGGAGGAATACCCACGATGAGAAGGCGGTTCAGAAAAAATGGGCAGTACCCAAAGGACAGAGCCAAACATAGTTCGGTTGTAGCAGTTCTAGTGAACAAACAAACTCACTTTCACAACTTTGCTAGTGCCAGCTTTTTGTTCAAAAGAAAAAATAGGTGCCTCAGCAGAAGGTCCTGCGAGCAGGCCACTGATATCATGGACCTCTCCCAAAACTTGCAGGGGTTAGCAGATATTTGCAATGCGGAGCATGTTACTGTAAAACCTCCTCAGTGTGAATACATCAGAAAGCACCAAGCGACCTAGATGACCGTGACAAGGTCACTTTACTTCTTCTTCATATATTAAAAACAAAGAGGAAGTTAGGGCTTCTTCATTTCGGTTTTGCGCTCGGAGCTTCACGTTCCTAAAGCTCGAATAGTCGAACTGTGACCCTTCAACAGCCTATAACACAAAGTTTGAAAGCCTTGGAATATTTTATGACATTATATTTGTCGTAGCAGGTTGCAACTTCAGAAGCCATAAGGTTTGAGTGACTCACCAAGTATGAGACATCTGTGAGAAGTGGGCACTTACTGTTGTAGATTATCATTTGCGTAGGTCAGGGATTGAAAGGAATCGCGATCGTTGAGGCGTTTGCTATGCGTCGCTGCAAACATAACATACGCACCACCTTCGTGAGCGTATCTCGAAAGGGGGTTGATTTTTTACGCCCGGAACGTTTGGCCGCCGTTTCCTCTGCGTGACGTTACCAGTCAGCATTGGAGATAGCGAGATTTAGCAGGCCGTTTTTCTTCTCCGTATCGGTATCCCCAAAGAAGGCGCAGCAACTGAGGATGCACGCCTTCAGTCTTTTCTGCATAGTTCAGGGTCTCGGGGCGGATGACGCAGAGCTAAACTGGCGCTTAGCGGGTTGCGGAAACTCCCTATTCTCCTAACTCTATTCTTCCGTACTACCTTTACCTTCCCGGCCCTTTTATTCTCCCTTCTTTCTTGCCCTAGTCCAGTTTCCCTTACAGAAATACGTTTCGAAGTCTAAGTAAATAAATATTGTTGCAGTTCAGGGTTGCCTTCCGGCGCTTTGGCCTTTTAGCAACTTCATTATCTGGCGTTCAGCATTATGATGTTTGCTATTTGATTATGCGATGTATTGAACTCAACAAATCACCTCTATTCCCCAAGAAAAAAAAGCCATAATTTTCAGGACAAACTTTAATATTCTGAGTTGATAAACATCTGCCGGTGAGGAAAATACTAAATTGGTTACAACCGAAAAACGCCGGTGGTTGGAAATATTCTGCCTGCGTAAAACCAAAACACTCCAGTCGGTGACTGTTCCCGCCCTAGCGACGGCTAGTTTCTTCGAAACGCCTCTTCTGTAGAAGTTTGTGAAACATTTTATCTCGTCGATTCTCCATCCTTCCAGTGCCTATTCAGAGGTCGGTGTGGTTCTTGGAAGACAACGTCAACAACATTAGAGTCGTCCGGAACCATTTACTTTAGAAACGCGCCTCTTCGCTTGGGGAACTGAGATGCGTTGATTGTTATTTGTTTCTTTCGCCTACTACAGACCGTTCAAGAACTCACCTTCTGGGCGCCACCAACTTCGTCTACTGGGCTTTGAAGCGCGTTGGAGCGTGCACAATAGCTCTCTAGGCCGAAAGATTGTACACTGCGTATGCGTTCACAGCTCAATGACTTAGGCATTTTTCGTCGGGATATATGCTCCCACGCAAAGAGCGCATGAGATGTGTGAATAGAATTAGAAATTTGAAATGTTCTTGTACAATCGCACTTCTCTTCCTTGGTTATCAACGCTTTTTAGCGTCATCACGAGGCATCCAATCATAATAAACTGGTGTTTAAAAAAATAAGCACCGAAAAACATGCAGCGATTTTCGCTCAAAAATAAACACCGGAAAAGCGTACCCTAATCATTACCCATGTCACCTTTTTGGGCAATACGTAGATTTCCAGAAGAACAGCGAGTTATCCCCCTCCCCTAGGAATACCCTGAGTACAGAGCAGGCGACCCGTTTTTCCCCGCGTCAGATTGCGGTGACCACGAACCGTACGGAGCTCACAGAACGTCCGTGAAAAATGTAAAGAAGGCAAAGAACGATCTACTCTGTGCGCGTTTCATCCCCGACTTCCACGACCCCAAGGTGGAAGGACGTCTGAGTGAAAGATAACGATAAAATAAAACTTTGCGTCAGAAAAAAAAAAGTACAAACAATTACAACGCATTGACGGACCACGAGGTTGTGGAACACCTCGCGGCCCGCTGGCCATAGGACGGTTGTCTTCGACCCATAGCTCCAAGGTGAATTTGCCACGTGCGAAAACACGGAGACCTATCCACCGAGAACCAGGAAAGCGAGACACGCACACTGACGCCTCAGCGTGCACAATGAAACAGGATACGGGCGCGGAATACAGCCGCAGAAGAACACCTTACGGCGAGCCTCGCACGGTCGCGGCTTGAGGACCACCTTCACTCCTCTCGCTAACAAAACCATCCGGCCTGGAACACAATGGCACGATCTCACCAGGAACCTCAACGTGCGAAGCTTCCACACACTGTCGCTTACGAGTGTTCTCAACCAGGGACTTCTTTAGCTTTCGCTCGCCGTAGGAAGCCTGCTTTCGACCCATGACGCCAGAGGCGAACGCAACACTTCCGAATGGCAAAAATTCGAACGCACCAAACGCCAAGCGCCGCAGCGTTGAACTGAACCGCGTTCGCTGTCGCTCGAATAAAAAAAAATCGCGTATGAATACAAAAAAAAATTGTGTGCACCGAACTCCACAATCTACTAGGGAGCCTACATACTCGCCGACTCCGTCTGTAGGGTGGTGTCATCCTTTGACACACCACTCGCCGCCACCCGCCGCCCACCAGTGTTGCCAGCATCGGTTGCCATGGCCACCAGAAGGCGCCACGCCATCTTGGTCCCCAGACCGCCCGCTGCCCGCTCGGCGCTCGTCCAGCCAGGCTGGCTAGGCCTATCTTCGATAGTCGCAACGGCGTCGCACCGTGTTCATTCTCCGGCTGGTGCTGTTGTGTTTTGCGGAGTCGTTCGCAGCGAAGAAGTGTGGTAGCAAGAGAGGCGTGAGAAGCAGAAATGCCTGACTGTTCTGTTCCGCAGTGCACGAACTACTGCAGACGGGGCACACGTATGTTCCGTTTCCCGAGTAGTCCTACTCGAAAGAAACGTTGACTCGCTCAAGTCAAACGAGACCGCTGGGAACCCACTGCAGCTGCTCGTGTTTGCGCCGTGAGTACAAGTTTTGTTGCACCTTGATCGCAAGTGTAAGTGGGATGTTTAGCGTCACTCTGCAAAAAGCGAGCGTCTCCGGTTGCGCGTCGGGAGCACATAAACAGCGTCGCGAGTTCCGAATTCGAGCCTTAGCGGCATTGCAATATCACAGGTGGAGACGGAGCCTGCCTTCTCCGTATCAGGGTTTGCTCGCCGCGCGTCGATCTCAGGACGCGCGCGTTGCACACGCGTTTTGAATGCACCGATGAGAGTACCGGGACATTTCATCGAACGCCGATTCATCGCACGCGGTTTTATCGAATAACTTGACGCTGTTTCATCGAATTTCCCTTTACTGAATTTTGGAGTAATACAATACTTTTTACGTAATTTACTCTCGTCTCTGAAATAGTTTTGGCGCCGGTCAAAATTCACCGGGAATAGAATTACTACCCGCTCAATTTTTTGTCCACCTAAACGTTTACTACTGAATCATAGAAGGTAGCTATCATATCAAAACTTGAGTGGATACGCGACTTATGCTTTTCTGGCGAGGTAGGCGGAGTTTCTCGGCCACACACTTTTCCCACTTCATATGTCTATTTATTGCCTTTCACCGCAGTGAAAGTGCCTTTCACTGCGTGAAACGCACTTTCTTAAGAGGGAAACAGCTATTCTCTGCAGCACCTTTTTTAGTTCGTATTTGTCGATTTACCTGTGTTTTCATTTTATCCAAGAAGAATTGCTCTCTTTTTAAGAACATATATGTTCTTAAAAACGACGAGTCTCCCCTCTTCGTTAATTTATTGTAACCGACAGAATTGTGGACTTGTCCGATCTTTGACACGTCTTTATTTCCCCCATATCATGTGACACGGAGACAAGCTGCTTCAAGGACGGCTTCGTCTTGAAGCAGAATCCGTCACTGCACCTGATGATAACAGCTTTAAAAATGTTCGTTAGTGCTCCCGTTTTTTATTGGCCTCATTAACGGAGGTCATCATTTATTAAAAAAAAATAGAAGGTGGCAAAAAAGATTTCTTCTTTTTATATATGTATAAGTTTATAAATTATAATAAATATTAAATCACTGCTATCCTCCCGGCGCTAAAAGAAAAAAAAATATTTCCTAGATGTAGAATTCCTACTGCTCAAGCAGGTGGCGTTCGATGAAATGGCGTTCGATAAAACTGCGCTTGATAAAACTGCTTCGATAAAACGGTGTTTTATGAAATGGCGTTCAAAGAAATATCCGGACCCACACCGATGAGTACTATCAAGTTTGTTCGGGAAATAAAAATACAAGCTTCGTTTACCAAGCTGCTGCAAACAACGGTTTGGCTCAGAATTTATATTAAAAAACAAGGGTTTTGAAAACATTTTGATGAGGACCTAGTTTTTGCTTACTCGATTTTTCTCGACTTGTTCAGCTTCCAAAAATATTTCTTGAACACATTTTTCGCAAGCCTCTACACCACGTAGCGGTTCGTTCACAGGATTAAATTTTTGGGATTGATTTCCAAATCGAAAAATTAAAACATCGCTAAAATTAGGTAGTTTTCAGTAATTTGATTAAGTCCCGTATGCAGGTGTGTATTGGATTTATTGATCCACTAATGCCTCTTCTGTTTTTTCGTTTGGCTAACGCTTGACTAGCGAAGCCACAGCAGACCTCACATAACAACTGTGAGTGTGTTAAAAAAATTTAGTTGGTGATGGAGTTCACTCCTAATTCTGTTTATAGTGTTAGTCAACTAAACGAGCAGGCACATTGCTCTCTTTGGAGTATTTGCTAACTAATTTAAAATTAACTTTTCTTTTTCGGCTCATTTTGAGGACAGCAGTTTTGAACAAAACCGGCAGGACGGGTTGAAAAAACTGAGGCCAGATGCTGTTCCAACACTTTTTCCTTATCGTGGTAAGTTTTAATATTGTGTAAGCCTGTTCATAGGTATATTTGAGTGGACTTCTGAACTTCCAAGGGTTTATTTTTGTGTAATATTTTAAAACTATTCTTTCCCAGCATTTTCTTGTTACACAATGCGTGCTTAATGTAACATTCTCTCTGAACTAGTCTAATATTCTCGTCTTTTGTAGACTTCGTAAAACGAAATATAGACAGACTAGTTCTCACAGTACCAAGGTCGTTAATTGTTAAACAGTTTGAACAACTAGACGTGATGCGCAAACAGTTTGGGTCCGCAACCTCTAAAGCGTTTGAATGCCGCCTAGCAACGCTATTATTTATTTCATAGCCTTCTATCTAGTACCTAAGGACTGATAAAGAAAACCTTTATATTTTTAATATTGTGTTTTTTTCAGTCTCTTAAAAATGCATATGCATTAAAAACTAATGTATATATATTTATTGACTTTTTACAGCCATCCCAAAACACAGAAAGGCCCCCAAAAAGCGTGCTCAGGGATCAACATCCATTCCATCACCACCAACTCTACATGGCAGCACAAGCGACGCAAACCGTGCTGCTTCACCTATGATGCTTGTACAGTGATGGCTACCCCACTGCCAGAAGCTCTCGACGTCGCTGCCACAGACACTGCTCAGTCCAAGCGTGCGTGTGCAGCAACAGCCGTTCCATTGCTGTTAACCTTTGACGAAAGTGTAACCACCAAGGACAATGCTCCTCGATCAAAGCGTATTTGTGCAGCGGCAGACATTCCACTGCAACTTGCTCTCGCCGACACTACAAGCAACATAAACAACGCTGCTCAGTTAACGTATGCTTGTGCAGTAACAGCCATTTCTATGCCACTAGCTCTCGACATCTCTGCAAGCAGCACAGACAACGCCCCAGCCAAGCGTGCCTGTGCAGTGACGATTGTTTCAATGCCATCAGCCCCCGACGAGAGCGCAACCACTACGAACAGTGGGTCCGATACTTGCTGCTCATCGGCAGCCTTTTTACGGCAACCAGTTCTCAACAACAGTGCAAGCGACATGGACAATGCTGCTCAGTCCGAGTATGCTTGTGCAGTGACAGCCGTCTGTCAGCCTTTAGCTTTTGATATCTCTGCAAGCAACACAGAAAATGCTTTATTCATGCAGGATTGTACAGCGACAGCCGTCTCACTGCCCTTAGCCCCAAACGACAGTGCAAGTACCACAGACAATGCTCCTCGGTCAAAGCATACTTGCACAGTGACAACCGTCCCACGGCAACAACCACCTCTCGACAATGGAGAATGTGACCTGGACCACCATGCTCGATCTCCTCTTTTCATTACCCCAGAGCCCAGGTCTGAGCTTGTTTGTTCTACTGCATTGGAACAACCCGGTGGTTCTCCAGGTCCAATTGTTCAGGAGCTGAAGGAAAAACTGCAGCCTGAAGTCGGGTCTTCAGAAGGACTAACAAGCTCGTCCGCTGTTTTCACGTTTGGAAGTAGTACCACCCAAAGTATGTTACTGATGCATCGCCAAAACTCCCAGCTTCGAAAGAAAAACTCCGATCTGGCCCGGAAGTACCGAAACTTGCAAAGGCTCCATGATGAAGCCAAATCAAGACTGCGAAGTCTCACAAAAAAACTGACATCAGCTCAGAAAGAAATAAGTGCTTTGAAAAGTTCAAGATTTCTGAACACAGACTAAACAAAGGCTTTGACTGTGAAATCAATGAAGGGACATAAGTGGTCAGAGAAGACTATTCAAGTTGCCCTTCAAATCAAGCACGCATGCGGTACATCAGGGTATGAACTGCTGAGGTCCCTGTCATATCCGCTACCCTCGAACAGAACGTTGATTCGGAGACTCCAACACATTAAGTTTCTGCCTGGGGCTCTTGACGAAGTTTTCGAAGTGCTAAAGCGGAAAGTGCAGACTATGGAAGACATAGAGAAAGACTGTGTTCTCTTTATGAATGAGATGGAGATTAGTCAGGGATTTGACCACGACAGTTCACTGGATCGTATTTTTGGAAGCACCACACTCCCAGAATCCCGTGTGAATGTCGCGAACCATGCCCTTGTGTTTATGGTTGGGGGAATAAACACGGTGGAAGCAAGTGATTGCATACCACTTCACTGGACGATCAACTGACGAAAGTGCTTTAAAGGAGCTTGTCTTTCATCTCATTGAACTATGTTTCAACATCTCTCTCAAGGTGATCATAGTTACAAGTGACATGGGATCAGCAAACCGTGCTGTGTGGCGTCTGCTCAACTTTTCAAATCACAGGCACTCTGAGACCGTGTGTTCTGTCCCACACCCACACCTCGACGGGAGACAGCTCTATTTCATGGTTGATCCAGCGCATGTTTTAAAAAATATTCGTGCCCAACCTGCTTCGTTCAGAGACCTTTACTTTAGGAGAAGAGACTCCGAGAGAGCACAACCTCCCAGGAGGGACCGTGGACATCCACCATGTTGAAGCTGTTCTTGCATACGATGCAAACAATGAACTCAAGATCGCCAACAGGCTTTCTGGCATTCACGTCAGCAATGGACATTTCACAAAAATGAAAGTGAGCATTGCTGTGCAATTGTTCCGTGAGGCTCCTCCCGCAATCCGCTACCTAATTCAGCAAAAAGTCTTGCCGCCTGAAGCTGAGGCAACAGCCTGGTTCTTTGATCTAGTGACTAGGTGGTACACCTTGATGTCGTCACGTCACCCAATGGTCGCTCTGAGTCATTTTGATGCTGCAAAGCACACGGAAGCACTCGGGACTTTGGACCTGGCAATCACCACCTTCTGTCGGATGGACATGGGAGCAACAGCTCATTGGAAACCGTCGCAGGCCGGGCTTCTTGTTTGTACCACTGTCGTTCTGCGCCTGTCTGACGAACTTCTGAACAGGCACAACTACAAGTACCTTCTCACGGGCAGGTTGAGCCAGGACTGCCTTGAGAATATTTTCTCTGTGCTGCGACTCAAAGCCCGTGCCAAGTGCATATGACATTAAGTGTGCTTTGAAGTTGATCTGTGTCAGTCAGTTTCTCTTCACCCCGACATCTTCCAGCTACAATGTTGATGACAGCATGCACCTGGCTGACCTCTTTGATCCAGCCCTCAAGAAGCAGGTGCAAGATGTCAACCAAGAGTCTGAAGAGCTGGAGAACCTGTTCGTGTGTGAACCAACTGCAGTCGAGTGCGACATTCTGGCCTACCTGGGACGTTTTATTCTTAGGTTTGTCAATAAGTCTATTGGCAACTGTGAGGACTGCGAAGGTGTCCTAGTGTCGGATGGTAATGATCCGCACAGCAGTTTGATTCACCTGAAAGACTATGTCAAGGGCGCTGGGAACCTTGTCTACCCCAGACAAGCTGTGATGAGTGTCCTGATAGAGTGCGAAGAGAACATCAAGGCTTTTACCCAACTAGACGCCATCTTGACGCTCAAGGCTCCATTTGCCACTATTCTGGAGTTCCTGCGCAAATCTGTAACATTGGAGTTAGGGTGCTGTGACATACACAAAGCTTGTGTGGAGAAGATTCTTCTTGAAAAGTATGTCAGAACAAGAATCAGGATTCACCTCCGACGCACAGGAAGTAAACGGAGCGTCGAGCGGGACATGTGCTGCGGCAAACTTTAATTAACCGCTGAATGGTGTGTTTTATTACGAAGAGTACTTCTCAATTCAGTGATATTGTGATTTATTGGTCCATGTTGTCACCAGTGAGTGATGAATTTGCTTTCTTGTAAATATTTGGTCTTTTGCCTATACTCTTATTTTATGCTCTTATTATTTATTGTCTGCTGTCCTACTTCAGAACATGTGTGTCACGTGATTTGTGCCCTGCACGTCTTCCTAAGTATTAAATGTTCAGTAAGTTTCATCAATGTAGCAGGCTGCATTCATTTACACTGTACTACACTTTTAGCACGAACACGCCACCAGCGCTTTTTCTCATTTTGCTCGAATAGTGAATTAAGAGATGCAAATTTTTGTCGCATAAGTTGATGCCCAAATGAGCCCTTTCCACTACATAAGTAGCTTTGGTGATATAATTTTTTTTTAAAGTTGAACAGTGAAAACCGGCTATTGCCTCTTTACGCTAAGAATGTCGTGCTGTGGACATTTCCTTTTTAACGTGACACATTCTTTGGCTAGTTCTAGATTTCATGAAGCCAGATTTGCGAATGTTTACCCGCTTTTCTAGCTATCTTAGTTCCCTCTCATACTGACTCGTTCACCGGCACAAAGGGAATCTTTTTCCTACTGCTGAGCAAAATGATAATGGTAAGGTCAATGACAGGACAAGAACCGGCCCCTAGTCATCTTTTCTGATGACCAGCATCCAGCACGTGCTCATTGCCTTCTGTCCTGTTCTGGCTGCACATGTCCACGCTCAAACTTCACGAGATGCGAAGAGTTATCGAAGGTCGGGAATCTCACGCTAGAGGAATTATCAGTGGTGTATCTACGCCATCCGGCGACCGGGGGCCCTTATGTCTTTTGTCCTTGCCCTCCACTTCCCCCCCCCCTTCCCTATTGACTCCCTGAGATCGCAACCTACCGGTAAAGCGGGGCGGGGCTGGGGGTGCTGGGTGCTGCCAGAGGTGCAGTGGCGTAGCCACAAAATATTTTCGGAGGGTGTTTCAAGGAGCTGGTCAAATCCCACAAACAATATATATATATATATATATATATATATATAACGAAATAAAATTGGGGGGGGGGGGGGTGTTCTGGCACCTGAACACCCCCCCTGCCTACGCGCTTGCACTGGTGGCACCCCCCCCTCCCCCAATAACCGTCTCCCTTGACCCCCCCACCGTTGCTACAACACTGGGAATGATTGTGACTGAAAGCCCCTTTAACGTTTTTGTCCTAGCCAATTAGCTCTTCACCGGAACAGGTCGCAAAATTCAGGGAGTTGAAGAATACATTGGCAACTTTCCTCCAAATATGTCATATTAGTCAAATCGTTTTATTAAATATTCAAGTCTAATAAAAAAAAACTAAGAAAAATGCGTTTTCCTTTCTTACTCCAACTTGCAACTGTAAACCGTAATGGGAAAATGTGGACATAAAGGTTATTTTAGGAGAGTTGCTGCCTTTTTTATGAGCAATTTTAGTTGCTTACGGCATTTTTGGGTGAAAACATTAATTTATTTATCGTATGAATGAGTCCAAAAAACTCGCCTTTTAAGCTAAGTACCACCATCCATCACCGCTAAACAGTTTTTCTTCTGCTAAATGACGTAAAAAGTCACTGTACCAACGAAATCTGTGCAAATTGCTACCCCTGCACCGTTTTCCGCGCAAAAGCTGGGGACCAAGAGGGCGGCTCGTCAGGTTTGGCGGCCGTCTGAGCGGGCGTTTGGCAACAATGGTTGGAGTTGTCACCACCCTAAAAGACGGAGTCGGCGAGTATGTAGGCTCCCTACAATCTACGGACAGACTGCCATCTAGCGGGAGGAGAACAAAATGCAAAACACACCAAGTGTCTTTTTTTTTTTGTTTTCTTTTCCGAAAGAAAGAAACTCGTTTTCGGAAATATCGCTGTAGTTCCGAAACGGATTACCCTTAACTAATTATTTTGATACCATTCGATTCCGTATTAAATTTTAGAGGCACCTGCGCGAACACAACCGTTTTCTAAAAATTAGTAGATTATGTAAAGCGTGAATAAACTTAAAAGTGTCAAAACTGCTGTTTTGAGTCGATTTCACGATTTAACAATATATATTTGTACCAAATACTGAGCGATATAATCTGCGCCAATGAAACAATTAAGTATTAACCTTTTTATCGTAAAAGTTTCAAGCAAATACAAAGAGCGGTTCTCATGTAGGAATTTTTTGAAAACGTAAAGTCTACATGCATTCTCTATGGCACTTGGAGGTACTATGCCCTCTTAACAGACAGAATTCAGAAGCCACACACCGTCATGTCATGAACTCACCAAAGTCCAACGTAGCAAAATAATAAAAAAATATTTTTCATTAAATAAATTACATATTTTTACTTAAATCACCATACGCAAGAAAAAAGGTATTCTTTATCATTAGGTGAATTCTTAAACATGGCATATCGATTTATCAATCTATCCAACGAGTGTAGACGATGCGGAAAAATTACTGTAAATTTAAACTTTTAAAGTAGTTATCCACGATGAACACAGCTCAAACAATGAGGATGGAGTGAAGGAACACAGACGACAGGACAGAGCTGTACTCGCAACTAGTTTAATTGGTGAAAAAGATTAAAGGAAAACAACATAGCCAAAACGATAACATAAGACTTGCTCAGTGGCGGCGAAAGCAGCCTAGCATAACAATTATCTTCAAATTCCCAGCTCTGCCCTGGTTTCAACACCGAAAGGACATCAACAAACCACCGAGTGCTGAAGCGCTGTCCTGCCAGGTATCAACGCCATGAGCACATCGTCATCATCGTACTAACGCCGGTTCAGCTGATTGGTTGACAAGCCAGCACCTGGTATCATACCTCGGCAAACCTCACTCATAAGGCCCCTCACTCACCCTCACTCACCCTCATCTTCACAGGTGAGGTGAAGGTGAGTGAGTTTCTGAACCAGGAAAATTCGTGAGTGTGAGGGTGAGTGAGGGCCGTGGGGGCTGTGAGGGCCGTGAGGGCCGTGAGGGGGGTGAGGGCCGTGAGGGCCATGAGGGCCGTGAGAGCTGTGAGGGCGGTGAGGGCCGTGAGGGCGGTGAGGGCCGTGAGGGCCGTGAGGGCGGTGAGGGCCGTGAGGGCCGTGAGGGCGGTGAGGGCCGTGAGGGGCGTGAGGGGCGTGAGGGCGGTGAGGGGCGTGAGGGGCGTGAGGGCAGTGAGTGGCGTGAGGGCCGTGAGTGGCGTGAGGGCCGTGAGTGGCGTGAGGGCCGTGAGTGCGTGGTGTGATGGCGGTGAGTGCGTGAGGGTTGTGAGGGCCATGAGTGCGTGAGGGCAGTGAGTGGCATGAGAGGCGTGAGGGCGGTGAGCGCATGAGGTGTGTGAGGGCCATGAGTGCGTGAAAGTGTGAGGCCCCCTTCAGATCGAGCATCTTTCTCAGCAATTTTGGTGTTAATGGCGGGTTGTTCTCTAGTTTTCCCTAGATCGACACGAATTGCTGAGATCGGGTGCGGCTTGGAATAAGCAAGCAACTCGGAGCAATTCGAATGCGTTTGAAGCAGCGGCATCCAATCAGGGACGCAAAACTTTCACGTGATACCTGGTGCCGTTGATGATGACACCGAAAGACGATTCTGGTTCGAAATCGATCGTTTTTTTTTTTAATAAACTGTTTCAGAAAGGTGCATTAGTATTCTTAACGAGATTTAAATGCATAAAAACACCTTTATAACGCGTAATTGTGTCTAAATAGGGCAAGAAAAATAAGATTTTATGATATCGATGGCAAATTGCAGCAATTGGTTGCTGCGTGTGATCGCGGGTGACCCGTGTTGCTGGTGTTGCGACGTAAGGTTTCTGGGCGAATTTGCCTCATCTGAAGCTGGCCTGAGTGGCGTGAGGGTCGTGAGGGGTGTGAGGGCCGCAAGGGCGGTGAGTGGCGTGAGGGCGGTGAGTGGCGTGAGGGCGGTGAGTGGCGGTGAGTGGCGGTGAGGGCGGTGAGTGGCGTGAGGGCTATGAGTGGCGTGAGGACTATGAGTGCGTGAGGGCCGTGAGGGCGGTGAGGGTCGTGAGGGCCGCGAGGGCCGCGAGGGCGGTGAGGGCCGTGAGGGCGGTGAGTGGTGTGAGGGCGGTGAGTGGTGTGAGGGCGGTGAGTGGCGTGAGGGCCATGAGTGAGTGAGGGGCGTGAGGGCCGTGAGGGCGGTGAGGGCAGTGAGGGCAGTGAGGGCCGTGAGGGCAGTGAGGGCCGTGAGGGCCGTGAGGGCCGTGAGGGCCGTGAGGGCCGTGAGGGCCGTGAGGGCGGTGAGTGCGTGAGGTTCAGTGAGGGTGAGTGAAGGGCTGAAGGTGAGTATGACTGTGAGGGTGAGGGTGAGTGAGGGGCTGAAGGTGAGTGTAGCTGTGAGGGTGAGGGTGAGTGAGGGGCTTAGGTGAGTGTGGCCGTGAGGGTGAGGGAGGGCGACCTAAAATGCCGACCTCTGCCTGGTATACGTCACCCATCGCCGTTAAAAGCCAAAGTTCCTCAAATTACAAGCCAGTTGCACTGGTGCCGTCGGTGGCTACTTTGCGCCACATTGGCTACTTTTGAGCACAGTCTGGCTACAAAAGTATTAAGTTAGCTCGTTGGCCTTTTTGGCTACTTTTAGAGCGCAGCTGTTAGGGGCCCGTTTCCGGCTTGAGCGGCGTCGCCGTCGCCGTCGGCGTAACCGCGCGGTGCATCATAGGAAATGTCCCATAATGCACCGCGCGAGCCCCCCACCGGGGTCACGTCACCTCGTGGGGGGTCACGTGACCCCCCGAGGTCACGTGACCCCCGAAGTCACGTGACTCCCCGAAGTCACGTGACTCCCCTGAGGTCACGTGACCCCCTCCTCGAGGTCACGTGACCCCCTTCGAGGTCACGTGACCCCCGCCGATGTCGCGTGACTCCCCGATGACGTCATCGTCACTGATGACGTCACCGGCATCCACATCGTCATCATCATCATCACTGATGACGTCACCGGCATCCACATCGTCATCGTCATCATCACTGATGACGTCACCGGCATCCGCATCGTCATCATCACTGATGACGTCACCGGCATCCACATCGTCATCGTCATCATCACTGATGACGTCACCGGCATCCGCATCGTCATCGTCATCATCACTGATGACGTCACCGGCATCCACATCGTCATCGTCGTCATCACTGATGACGTCACCGGCATCCACATCGTCATCGTTATCATCACTGATGACGTCACCGGCATCCACATCGTCATCATCACTGATGACGTCACCGGCATCCACATCGTCATCATCACTGATGACGTCACCGGCATCCGCATCGTCATCGTCATCATCACTGATGACGTTACCGACATCCGCATTGTCATCATCATCACTGATGACGTCATCAGTGACGTCACTGATGTCGTCGCCGGCATCCGCATCGTCATACACCGCTGATGACGTCGCTGATGACGTCACCGACATTCGCATCGTCATCATCACTGGTGAAGTCATCAGTGACGTCAGTGATGACGTCATCGGTACCCGCAACGTCATCGTCACTGATGACGTCACCAGTGACGGTGACGTCATCAGTGACGTCACTGATGACGTCATCAGTGACGGTGACGTCATCAGTGACGTCACTGATGACGTCATCAGTGACGTCAGTGATGACATCATCGGCATTGGGGGTCACGTGACCCCCAAGTTCACTTGACCCCCCCTGGTCAGTTTAAGCCCTCCCCCCCAGTGCCCTTCCCTCCTCCTCCTCAAGAGCTGCGCTCTAATTCGGCATTACAGGGAGTTGTAAGCGGCTTTCATTTTGTTTATTTATATTCTCGTGAATTTTTAGTAAAAATATTGTATATACTCGGGCAGAAAGATGACAAAATTTCGGACGTTACAAATACCTTTAAAAGAAAATTATGAAAAAGACGCCGACCTTTTGGTCATCACGACACTGAAAGAGCAGACAATCACAAGTCCGCAAACATGATATAAATGGAAGCGACAGCTGCATTAGAATCAGTCTTTCTTGGCAAAGTTAGTTGTTTGCTTGTGTTTTCGAACATGCCCAGAAAAAGACTTGATCCTTCCCAGCTATCACGATACTGAGCGGCAGCTTACAGGGGTGTTTCTGGAGTGTGTCCTTCTCCACATCTCGCAGAAGGTGTGCTGAGACTCCTGTTGCTTCCAGTATCGAATGCGGATTCTGAGCGCTTGTTTTCTCAAGTTTCCCTAACAAAAACTAAATTGAGAAACAGATGAAGCTCGACGTTCTTACGGCGATTCTGAGTTCGGGCTGCGGCTGCAAGAGAAAACGACCTCCACATTTGACGTGCCCATTAAGCTTCTTAAAGAACTTACCCTCGATTACACTGGATGCGGGAGCATCTATTCACGTTGACCACGGCTGAACATAGCCTTATTTTATCACTTTGTGTGACGATCCTTTTCTAGAAAAAACGGTAGCGACATTTTTGGTGCCAAGACAAATAAAACTTTTGGCTACTTTTGACACGTGTTTTGGCTAGTGTCCCCAACCGCCCAACGGCAACACTGGCCACTTGCTCAGTGGCGGTGTCAAAGGCAGCCTAGCATAACAGTTATCTTCAAATTCGCAGGTTGGTAGAATTTACCCTGTGTACCTGCGTACCGCTACTTCTGTTGGTGTCGAGGTGCTGTGCTTCTCCTATTCTAGTCTGAAATGAATGGATCCCATCTGTGTTTAGTCTGTAATAAGCCACTGCCTGATAACAGAGCGTATCTAACATGTTCTGTATGTGAATACGGTTATCACTTAGGCACATATTCTGGTGTTACCAAGACAGCCTACAAGGCCAAGGAGGACGCGGAAAAGTGTAAATGGATATGTCAAACATGCAAAATCTCTAATGCTCATGGGGCCGAAGCGCCCAGCCGTATCGCAACCGTAAGGCAGAAACCCGAACAAGGAACTGCATTTGAGAAGGTGCTGAGAGAAATCAGCAAGAAACTAGCAGAACTTACGGCAATCAGGTGTAAAGTAGACGAAGCAGACTGTCGATAAGCTTGAACAATCGGTTCAGCATATGTCCGATCAGTACGACGAGGTACTAAATGAGATGAAACGTCGATCCGCGCAAAGTGCAACATTAAAGAAAAAAATGGAAAAAATCGAGGCTGACAATGCTAGCCAAAAGGTTCAGATGCTAATACAGCAAGTTAACAATCTCGAGCAATACAGCAGGCGACAAAACCTGGGAATACACGGTGTGCCACAAAGTTACAATGAAAACCTTTTCCGTAAACTAAACGAGCTAGCGGGCGAACTGGAACTGCCAGAACTATACCAAAACAAAGTAGAAAGACTTCACAGATTGTTTCCAAAACCAGGCAAGGCACCCGCCGTGCTCGTTCGCTTCATGTCAAGCATTAATCGTGACCAGTGGATGGCCAAAAAGTAACATCTGAAGAACGCTGAATCCAGCGTTGTGGACAATCTGACACCACACAACAAGAAGCTACTCTGGATGACGAGGGTGAAGGCTGAAGAAAAACAATACCAGTTTCCTTGGCAAAAGAACGGCCAGTTGTTCGTGCGCAAAGCCCCGGGCGAGCGGGCAATCGCTATCGAGTGTGAAGCTGACCTACATAAAATATGTTGACTGTCAGTATAAGTTAGACAACCTGTTTGTTGCTCTGAATAGTGGACCTGGTGAATCACTGTCACTATCATAATGCTGGTTCTTTTTGTAGCTTCAGATCTGTGAGGCATAAGCAGCCTGCCTCCTTTTTCTTTTATCACTTAAATATGTGTAGCCTAAAAAACAAAGATGGCGTCAGTATTTTCTTATCCTCTTTAAACCATGAATTTGATGCAATGGCTTTTAGTGAGACGTGGTTTACTAGAATCGATGATGTGGTACAATTCGAAGGTTTCCGATGCGTAGCCGTACATGAAACAAATAAAAAAGGCGGTGGTGTTCCCCTTTATATAAAGAACAATTTTCTTTACGAGGTCATCCCTGAGTACACCATTATTAATCAAAACTTTGAATCGCTTTTTGTGAAATCAGACGCGTTTGTGTTTGGCGTTATCTCCCGGTCTCCCTCTGGGTCATTAGATGAGCTCTTTCGTTTTGTTGAACCTACGCTAGAATTCTTTTAGACATTCAAAATGCCCGTCGTAGTTATGGGCGACTTCAATGTTAACATTTTGCAAAAATCTAATGTAGTTAATGAATTTATTGCTATTGTTAGAGGCAGACGAAGAAGAGGACGAGGAATAGAATTGTGCTTTTGTGAACGTTAACTGGCATTCCGTCAGCCGGAACTGAAGTTGACTCCAGTGCGCCTGTAACAATATTATATACTCAAACGGTTTCTCAAATATAATTGATATACCAACTCGCATTACAGATTCTAGTGAAACGCTAATCGACACATGTTTAACGAGCTGTTATAAAAACAATACTGAGGCAGGTGTACTCACAAGTGATATAAATGATCATTTATCACTTTTTCATTCCAAAACTTTTGTCACATACTGCCAGACAAATGAATAGAAACCCTTCCACGCAAATCATTACTGAGAAAAAAATTGAGCACTGTCGTCAACTTGTAGCTTCAGTGGACTCGAGTGAAATATTACAGATGGTAAATCACAATGATGCGTACGATTTGTTCCTGAACAAAATTATCAGCTTCTATGATTGTGCATTCCCTGTCGTAATACTAAAAAAAGTAAAAAAGCAAGGAAGCCGGGAATAACATCGGACCTAATGCAAAAAATTAAGGCACGAAACAAACTATATCATGCATTTATATTAAGCTGAGACTTGTCTATTTTGCAACAGTTCAAAAAAGTTAGAAACAAATTAGGTGCTGATATTAAGAAGTCTCGCATTCGCTACTATACTGATACGTGCGCAGACATTTGCTATGATCCTCGGAAAACTTGGCGTACTATCAAAGGCTTATTGCAGAGGACACAGAACAGTGTACCAACCAAAATAGAAATAGGCGATGAATCTATGAGCGGAAAGGCTCTTGCTAACAAGTTTAATCGACATTTCTTAACCTTTGCAACCTCCGATCAAACGACCACTGAAAAATTTGAGAAGTACATAAAGCACAATCTCACGCATACTATGTTTCTTCACCATTTTACCCCCACAGAAATTGTCAGCCTAATAAGTGATCTGAAAAATATTTGTTCCAGCGGTTATGATGAAATAAATGCGGTACCAATCAAAGCGGTTTCAGATTTAATATCCGACGTAGTCTGCCACATAACCAACTTGGTCTTATCTACTGGAATCTTTCCCGAAAAAATGAAAATTGCTAGAATTTGTTTTTTCACAAAAGTGGTGCTCTTGATAGTATCAGCAATTACAGGCGAATATCAGTACTCTCACTTTTTTCAAAAAGAGTAGAGAAAGTTATACATTGTAGAATAATTAATCATCTTCATAAATGCCAACTAATCTCGGCAAACCAAAGTGGATTTCAGAGAGGTAAATCGACTGAGTCAGCTTTACTTAGTAACATCCGAGAAAAACTGAACAGCAATATAGAAAATCACTCCTAGACTATAGGCATCTTCGTAGATTTTAACAAAGCTTTTGACTATCAAAAATAATATTCTATTTGATAAACTGCCACACTACGGAATTAGAGGCCTTTCGCTTAAACTGTAGCGCAGTTATCTGTCAAATCGTATTCAATTTGTGGTAGCTGATAGTATAGCATCAGACACTGAATATATAAAAAAAATTGTGTTCCGCAAGGATCTATATTAGGACCTATACCTAGTCCTTTATACCAATGACCTCGTTGCTATCCCCCATACTCCAGACATAGTACTTTACGCCGAAGACATGAGTGTTTTTGCTTTTTTCATGAAGGGACCTATCATCTCTTATTCCTGTCACAAACTCATGGCTAAAAAACTTATCTAGGTGGCTTCATGGGAATCAACCGCTTTTAAATGTTAACAATACAAAATATATTATTTTTTCTTCAATTAATTGACCAGTAGACCTTATTACCGAAATAGTATTTCAGTCACTAGAAAGGGTTAACGAATACAAATTCTTAGGCATACATTTTTATGAAAACCTTGGCTGGACATGTCATGTAAATTTCGTGAAGCAAAACATTGCACAGTCTATTGGTGTACTGAATAGATTTCGTGCCTTACTTACTACCAACATGGCTAAAGCGTCCGCTCTACTTCACTACTGTTCATTCGCGACTGCACTATTGTTTACTAGCTAGTTTTTTACTTAATGCAGAAAAAAAGTATATGGTTTATTCAAAACCTATCAAGCCATAATCATACATTTCAATACTTTGAAGAACATCGTATGCTGAATATTGAGGCACTATATAATCAACGATTGTCTCAGGTTATATTCTCCCAAGTTAAAACTGACCGTGAATTATTGCTTTATACATATATGAATACTGATACACACCACAATTTTAGAAATATAAACTTTATAAAAATGACAATAGAACAAATGATGGTATGCAATTACTAGGCAGATTCCCAATCTTCTCAACCTCCATCCTGGTTTGATCGATATAAGCGATAATTCAAACCTCTCGACTTTTAGAAAACAACCAAAAACATATTTTCTACATTCTGTATAATATTGTTGTCTTCTAAATTATGTGTACAGATGTAATTGTAGTATTCATATATTTTTGCTTTACATAGTGGCTTGTTTATTTTTTCATTGCAAGAGCCTATGTATGGTGATTTAGTTACTACCGGTGTATCTTTCTTTATGATTAACTGTAACACTGTACCACTCGTCTGCCTGCTGCATATGCTGCAAGTGAAGTCTAGGGGCCTGGTCGGGTGACTTTCTGTCACCTTTTGCCTCAGCGCCATGACAATCCTATATTATCAAAAAGTTCCAGTAAACAAAAAACAAAACGAAAATCAACCACCACCTACTCATCTATCAAGCACCACACTAGCTTCGCTGCTGAAACACTGAGAAAAAAGTCAACGACTAAAAGAAGTGACGTTTCCTTAGCTATGAGGAGGGGTGGGGGGCACAGGCGCTCGCCCAGTCGCCACAAACCGGGTTTTGGTTCAGAAGGGGTGAGTGAGTGAGTGATTGAGTTTTAATGGCGCAAAAGCATCTAAGGCTATAGAGCGCCAAAGTCTGTGACTATTTTATGAACGGTTTCTAGAGAGGAAAGAGGGCTCCAGTGGCCAGTGATAGAATAAAAGGATGTGCATGAATTTGTATATAAATATTGTGGTGAAAGATTTAAAATTGCAAAGCAAGTTTAAAGTTGATGTAAAAGTCCAGTGCTTTCTAGGAATTTAGTAACATTTGCATGAGGTATAAAAGGTTCATTTCCAACTAAAAGAGCCAGGTGTAAAGGCATCTGTGCTGAATAAAACTGGGCGAAGTAGAATTGGCGGTATCTGTGATATCCGGGGCACTCAAGAAGGATATGCACTACAGTTAATGGTTCTGAACAGTGTTTGCATGTAGGTGGATCCTCTCGGCGAAGCAGATACCCATGCGTTAGATGTGCGTGGCCAATTCTTAACCGACAAAGAATTACCTCGAAAAAACGGTCCCTTTGACGGGCACTCGCCCACTCCTGTAGCATCGGCTTCACAACATGGAGTTTGTTGGTTTCGCGGGACCATTCCTCTTGCTATTTGCACTTGATACTTTTCTTTATGGTCATTTTGTAATCTTGGTAGGGTATGTCGTGAATATCAACCTTCCTTGAAGCACATGTGGAAGCGGCACGATCAGCAGCTTCATTGCCGGGAATACCCACGTGACTAGGCACCCAGGAAAAGACTACCTGCAATTTGTTGTCCCTAGCCGCAGCAACCTCTTTATGTTGTAGCTGAGTTATTAAAGGGTTTTTTGCTATCTCAAGGGATCTGAGTGCTCTCAGAGCACTTAGCGAATCAGTGTAAACTACAGAGTATGGATGCCTATTTTTGATAATATAGTCTGTGGCGAATAGTAAACCGTATAATTCAGCAGTCAAGATAGTTGCATTGGAATTAATTCTCCGCACACATTTAAGTGGTGGTCCAATCACGGAACAGCCGAAACAAAAATCGGTTTTTGTTCTGTCGGTATAAAAGCTGGTGTAGTCTTTATATGTATTTTGTAGCTCAAAGAATTCCTCTTTTAAGACTTCTGCTTGGGTATTTTTCTTAGTGTACTCAGTAAGTGACAAGTCTGTGATGAGCAGACTATGTTCCCATGGTGCCACTGTTCCCAGAAGCTGAGCAACAGGTGGGTTTGTCTCAAGGCTAGCCAAAACGGCCGCGGTCTTGTTCCGCAATGAAAAGGGAGGCTTAACAGCGGGCTTGCTTTGGAAGGTTCGTTCAAAACGTGTTCCCTCTACTAGTTACCGACACGGATGTTGTACTACAGACTGTATCCTAAGGGAATACATTAGACCTAGGACATCTCGCCTTTTCTCTAGAGACATTTCATTAGCTTCAGCATAGAGGCTCAGCACAGGAGATGTACGAAACGCACCGGTAGCGAGTCGGATCCCTGCGTGATGGATTGGATCCAACATTTTCAGTGTTGATGCACTCGTTGATCCATACACCAAACATTCATAATCTAGGCGTGACCGCACAATCGATTTATAGATTCTTAGGAGGCACAGTCGATCGGAGCCCCAAGTCATGTGGGAAAGAACTCTCAGAATATTAAGGAATTTCTGGCATTTTTGTTTTAGCATTTTTATATGCTGGCTGAAAGAAAGCTTGGAGTCGAATATAAGCCCTAGAAACCTATACTCTGTTTTTACCTGAACTGGTGCATTGTATATGGTCAACGAAGGCGTCGGCATCACACCACGTTTTCGTGAAAAACAAACACAAGCAGTCTTCTCCGTGGAGAACTTAAATCCGTTATTGTCAGCCCACCTTGTCACATCATTACCAGTCAGTTGAACACGCCGTTCGCAGATTGCGAGGTTACATGAGGAAACAGCGATCTGGAGGTCTTCTACATACAGTAAGTAGTGGACTGAAAGTGGTATGACACGCGCGATAGAATTGATTTTTATAGCAAACAGAGTAACACTTAGGACACCGCCCTGTGGAACGCCATTTTCCTGTACGAACCATCGTGAGTGAACGGACCCCAGCCTTGCTCGGAAAATGCGTCTACCTAAATAGCTCTCAATGGCATTGAACATGCGGCCCTGGATACCAATGTCAATCATTTCCCTTAAAATTACATTCCGCCAGGCAGTATCGTATGCTTTCTCAAGGTCGAAAAACACACAGGCAGTACTGTCTATTGACGAACGCCTCTCGACCAGTTGTCTCCAATCGAATATATTGATCCTGCGTCAAGCGGGACGAGCGGAAACCACACTGGTATTTATCCAGGATGCAATGTTTTTCCAAGTGCTGCATCAGTCGCCTATTAATCATTTTTTCGAGGGTTTTAACACAAGCAGCTCGTCAATGCTATTGGCCTATAACTATTAGCAGCATCCGAGTTCTTTTCTGGTTTAAGCAGAGAGATTATTGTAGCCGTTCTCCAAGCTGATGGAAAAAGCCTCTCCTCCCATATTCTGTTGAAAAGGTATAAGACCAGAATAAGTGTAGACGGGTGGAGATGATTCAACACGAGGTAGTGGATACCGTCAGTACCAGTTGCTAAGGGCTTGACGCTATGAAGGACCATCTTTAGTTCAATAAGAGTGAAGGATCTATTATACGGTTCCCGTGCACCAACAGGTGTCTTTATGGTCCTGGCTTCTTTCTGCTGTTTTAGCCGAAGAAATGATGGTGAATAGTGCCTGGAACTTGAAACAGATTCGAAATGTTTCCCGAGAATATTGGCTTGTTCCTCTAGACTTTCTGGACAGGTTCCGTTGCAGGATAACAGGGGGATGGTGAAAGCACAATAGGATCCATTGATTTTGTTAATTCGGTCCCAGACCTCCTTCGGTGATGGGTGGCTATTTATTGATGTCGCATATCCTTGAAAACTTGTTCTTTTCGATTGCTGGCGAATGTACCGTGCACGGGCATTCATTTGCTTGAATTGAAGACGATTGCTTGATGTCGGATACCGTCGAAATATGCTCCATGCCTTGTTTTAGTTTTTTTCGCGATTCTGAGCATTCTTCATTCCACCAAGGCTTGGGATGGTGTGGGAGGCGTCCCGAGGTCATGGGGATTGCCATTATGGCCGCCTGAAGGATACAATTCGTTAAGTATTCATTCCCTTCATCAATTGAAAGCTTGTCAAGAGATGTGCATGCGAGGATGAGAATTCACTGAATTCTGACCAATTTGCCTCCTCAAATTTCCAGCGGGGAGTCCGGCTGGGAAAAGTCGCACCTAGGTTATTTCGTCTTAAAATAATCGGCATGTGGTCACTGCCTAAAGGATTATCTGTAACCTGCCATGTAAACAGGGAAAATAAAATAGGCTCACTTATAGAGAGGTCAATTGATGTAAATGAGTTTGTGGGTGCACTAAAATATGTAGGTTTCTTTTCGTTAAACAGACACAAATTTGTAGGCAAAATAAACCGTTCAATAATTGCTCCACGAGTATCGCGTCTAGTACAACGAATTGTGTGCATTAAAATCGCCAAGAATAATGAATGGATGGGGGAGTTGAGCAATGAGTGACTCAAGGTCTTCACACTTTAGATGTAAGTTTGGAGGAATATAAAGTGAACAAAGGGCTATCAGGCGGTCTGACAGAATGCAAACAGCCACTGCCTTCAAGGTGGTCTGCAACGGAACCTCCACACATGCCGCTGATTTTCGCACTACTATGGCCACGCCGCCAGAAGAGTAAGACGAGTGATCTCTCTTCTTGCGAAAAAAATGAAAGTGCCTAAAGACACTTGACTGACTCCCCTTCAGGTGAGTTTCCTGGAGACACACTGCCAGTGTACGATATTCCTCCAACAGGGAGCAAACATCGTCATAATTATGCAAGAGACCTCGGCAGTTCCACTGGATAGAACTCATTGTCGGTAACGAGTTTGAAATTCAGGACCTCGAGTTGGTAGCCCTAGCGCATAAGCAGCTAAGGTTGTAATGCACCACTCACAAACTAGAGTTCTAAGAAAACATCTAAAAACAAATTTAATAAAAAACAAAAGGACATGAATGAGTGTGGATGTCAACAGGAGGGCAGTTCCGACCAAACCTTCGGGGAAAAACAAATAGAGGTAGTGCCCCAGGCGAGGGAGTCGCCAGTGGTCCTCTGGCTGATCCTTCTGGAGCTGCCCTTTCTGACCTCCAAGGGGGTTGAGACTTTGGGCCAATGCCACTGGCGAGGGAGTCGCGGTTATTCCTCTGTCCGAACTAATCCCTAAAAGTGAGTGAGGTAATGCAGGTTAGCGACAAAGGACAGTGATGCTGTGAGGTGTATGAAGTATTAATGAACATTTTTGGGAGAGTTGAAACAGCATCCACGACTAGGCACTTGCTATGTGCCAGCTTCTGGACCTGTCGCTTTAGTCTTTCTTTGGATCCTCCACTTTTGATGAGATTTTACCGCACTTCGGGGCAGGTGGAGGCTCCGGCGGACTGCTGGAGACATCCATTGCCTCAAACTCGCGATGCGAGGAACATGAGGGGCGTCCTTCAAGGCACTGTGACTCTGTCGTCACAGTTTTCTCACGTGGGCGTGCGGACAGACGGCGCGGGACCGTCGCCTTTGAGGAAACGGTCTGAGTTGAATCCCTCTGTTCTTGAGGGAATCCAAGTGAGATTTTGGGGGCTTAGGGTTTGCGCGTGGCAGAAAGGTCTAAAAGGCAGACCTGTGTACCCACAGAAGCCGTTGTCGGTGCAGCCCCCTTGCTGACCGCAGCGGCGTAAGTGCCTCTGTAAGAATGAGAGGCGTTTTCGGGCTTCAAAGTAAGCAAGATTTTCTTTGGTTTTCAGTGTTAGTATCTCTTTTTCTTCTTTAAACTTCGGGCATGAGCGGGAGTATGCAGGGTGAGTACCTGAAAAGCTCACGCATTTGGAGAAATTACTTGCACAGTTGTCAGTAGGGTGACTATTGCTTGAACATTTCCCGCAGGTTGTACGCCCCCTGCAAGTGGCTGCCCCATGTCCGAAACGCTGGCAGCTAAAGCAACGTCTCGGATTGGGGATAAACGGTCGAACCTTGCAGTTGAGATAGCCAGCCTTGACCGCCTGGGGGAGGGTCGTGAAGTTGAATGTAAGCACAAGGTGCTTCGAAGGCTTCTCTTGGTCATCTCGCCGAAAGGTAATACGCCTCACTGTAATCACACCCTGATTGCTGAGTCCTTCAAGGATCTCATCCTCAGTACTTTCCAACAGATCATCTTCGGAGATCACACCCCGAATGGTGTTAAGAGATCGGTGTGGCGTTACTGTGACTTTGTGATTAGCAATACTAGTAAGTCCAAGGAGCGCTTTACTTTGTTGTTCTGTTTCAAGCTCGACAAGGAGGTCTCCAGAGTTGAGCTTCTTTGCTTAGCAAGCTTTTCCAACAGATGATTCCAGGGTTTTTGCCACAAGGAAAGGGGAGAGCTTTCCAAGTGGTAGGCCGTATTCACAGTGCATGACTAGGAACTTTGGGAAGGCTTGAGTATTATCAGTAGTCTTTAGTGGAACGGTGGCTTCGGTGCGAACTCTTTTGAGAGATCGATCAGAAGGAAGTTTAGCTTTGGAACCCATAAAAAAATGGGAGGCCTTCGAGATCTGCGGTGTTCCGCCCACCCTGGAGCCCAACATGGGACAGGGTAACGGCACATAACAAAAATGGCTTTGCTGTGCACGTTACTCCAGTAGCACCTACCCAGATGTTATACCCAAGAATGGGTCTAGACTAGCGTCCTTCTCCGCTCAAGGTTGGCCCTTGCCACTAGGAAGGTGAAACTGGAATGGAGAGAAAAATGAGAGAAGTAAAGGTGGGAGTGAAAAATTGGGGGGTATAGTAGAAGAAAAGGCGACTAGGCTGAATCATCCTGGCCGGGCCTTACCAGGACTCCCGTCTGCGAGAAGCAGGGGCCGAAATGGTGTATTGTCTCACCCGGGGGGCCCCGAAGGGTCCAAACCTACCCCGGGCTCGGCTCAACCACCAGGATGCCCTTTTCCCCGGACACGGGAAAGCCACGCACAACCATACGTGGGCGGGCGAACCCGCAAGGCTCGGGGTCCGTAGAGACGCCGCTCTCCAAACACCTGCTTTCACAGGTGCCCCCTGCGGGGAGGTTCAAAAGAGGCCGCCATAAAAAGGCAAAAAACTTCAGCACCTATGGCCCAAAGCAGACCGCTACATGGGGACAGCCAACATACCAGAACAGAGGAGGCTGTGCTGTATACCTTGGGCTCTCAGTGCTGCCCAGGCACCCTAGTGCAGTTCAAGAGAAGGAATTCTGTCGCCACACAAAGTTGACGCTTGCCGCCAAAGGAGATGGAAAAGGGAAAGGGGAGGCAGTAGAATAATAGGTGACTCAACTGAATCATCCTAGCCGGGCCTTACCATGACTCTTGTCTACGGAAAGCGGGGGCCAAAGTGGTCTATTGTCCCAACTGGGGAGCCCCCAAGGGTACGAACCTACCCCAGGCAGGGCTCAACCACCAGGATGCCCTTTTCCTCAGAAATGGGAAAGCCACTCACAGCCAGGCGTAGGTGGCCGAGTCCTGCCGGGGTCAGGGCCCGTGGTGACGCAACTCGCCAAACACCTACTAACGCAGGTGCCCCCGGTAGGGCATTTGCTCGCGACTCTGGGTATCAACACGTCGCATGCAGTCCCCATTAACCACATAGCTGTGAGCTGGCGGCTGTGAAAACCACCAAAAGGTCACTGGGCAAGGCAGGGAACCCCCAAAAGACATTCCTCTTGTACAGAACCACTCCACTAAGCAATGGGTACGGCCCAGCACAACTGCTCATGGGCACAAGTCTTCGTTCTACTGTCCCTGCGACGAAGAAAATGCTAGTGCCAGTAATTCTTGATACGGGAAAACCGCGGAGGTTTGAAGAGGAACTTTGGTAAGAAACAATGCAAGGCATATGATCGCTAACATGGGGTGCAGGACCTTGCTGATATTCTTGATGGCACTGAAGCCTGGGTTGTCGATCTGGAAGGGAGGGCAACAGCACCCTATCCAACTTACAAGCCAAGGTCGTACATTATCAAACAAAAAAAGGTCCCACCAGAAGAAACAGAGCACCTAATTGCACGTCCATCTTCCCCGCCCATGCCGAATCCCTCGGAAGCAGTTCCAGCGGAAAATGGCAAGTAAAAAGAAGGTCCAAAAAGATGTGAGGCAATGCATGTGCACAGCAGAAGCGGCATGGAAGCTCCACGACGGTATGGTCGGTAGAGTCTTCCAAAAGAAAGGAAGATGTGGGATAGTGCCACCACCTATCAACGTGGCCAACTAAAATGCATCCACCTCGCGTGACCGGTGGCAATCAAACTTCTTTTGAAAACGTGGCTACCAGGCGTACAGCGTGTTATAGCGGCTCCATCCAAAACCTTGTATCAAAAACATGAGAGAATGGGCGGATGCTCGGTATTTTACAGTATATATAGGAATTAAGGCAAAATTAATCATGATCAGTTATTCGTTATCTAGGAATTATTAAATGTTTAGTATTTACTATTTGTTTTATAGGAATATTATTCGAAAAAGTTAATTATTAACAATTAAAAAACTGATGGATGATCTAACTTATTTGCTCAACAACATTTGTCAATTGCATAGAGTGTAAATGTGCAAAGTTATACATATACTTCAGCACTGCACTTTCTCTTGCAGAAACCACATTTTTATACAACGCAACCGGCTACGTCAGAAGCCGAAACTAAAGGTAATGTTAATTAAAATGCAATATTTACAGGGTAGTATATAGGGTGGTTCAAGTCACCAGACTCAATCTAAAATGGACCATAGAAATCGACGCCTGCACGTAGCAATCTAAGCTTTTCGTCAAAGGTATGTACCACAGGTCGGTGTTTTCTTGTAAAATTACAAAGCGTAGTTCTCTTTCTGTAAAAAATAAGGCCAAGAAACTTTACAAAATCTACGGCGGGCAGCGACGCAAGCGACAGGGGTTCAGCAGCAGGGTGTGTTTGGCGTTCGTATTGATAGATGGCGTCGGGAGCAGCGTCCGAAGGTGCAGCCGACCAGCGAAAGAAAGCAGACGACACGCAGACGAAATCCGTTGGCAGCAAAAGCGCCGCAGTTATGCAGACGCGTTTTTTACCTTTAAGTCCTGTTCTTATTGTCCGCGTTTATTTTTTTTACCGAAGGTGCATTTCAAAAATATTATGTTCATTTTAATAAACCACGGTGGTCGTGAGCCCTCGCGATAAGGAGGTAGTGTCATCTATAAATACGAACACCAAACACACCCCGCTGCTGAACCCCTCTTGTCTGTGTCTCTACCCGCCGTAGACCCTGGCAAGTTTCTTGACCTTATTATTTACAGAAAGAGAACTACGCATTGTAATTTTACAAGAAAAAGCCGACCTGTGAAATACACCTTTGACGAAGAGCTTAGATTGCTACGTGCAGGCATCGATGTTTACGGTCCATTTTAGATCGAGCCTGGTCACTTGGACCACCCTATACAACAAATAGCACGACATATTTCAGTATGCCTGTAATAAATGTGCAAGGGTGAACGCGCAGGTCGGTGGTGATGCCCCTATCCAAACACCTACTAATGCAGGTGCCCCTGCAGGACAGGCTAGACGGCTGGACGAAGCGGACTAAGTGGTGGCGGCGGATTAAGGGCGTAGCACATTGAATTTAGAACTGTCGTTCGCGGTACTGGCAACTCTGTCTAGCTGAGAAATATGTTTTTTGCCAATCAAAACAATTGGGATTTATTCCGTACGACACGTCCAACCACCAAGATGATTCGCACAAAGACGTCGCCAAGTCGTTGCCCCTTCTCCTGGCCGAAGACATTGCTTGTTTTACAAACACGAATTGGTAAGAGCCACCTCCCACTAGAGCGACAGACAGCAAGAAACGACAGAGACACACGACAACGAGCAACAGACGACACCGACAGACAGCTTGTTTGTCGGAGTCCGCCGTCCCACCTGGCGGACACGATGCAGAACACGGAGCAAGGGAACTTGTATCCTAGTGGGACTAGACTTGTCAACAAAACACTTCAAAATACACAGACAAACTGAGTCTGTCGACGCGGTTTTCGTGTTTTGCTTTGACAAACACGATGAAAATGGAGACGATTACTTTACTTCTTGTTGAAGGCTTCCGCTTATTTTCATTTGCCGTTGGAGACTTTCCGCAAACAGTCGTGACAATCAACACCAAAGGTTTTCCCAACTAGAATACCCGAATCTTTCTTTTTTTGGGTCGTCCGAGGAATTCTGGTGAGTGCCACAACATTTTACGCCGATTTTGAGGATGTTATATATGTCCATTATCACTTATGTTATATATGTCAATTATCACTTCACATCCGAATGATCGAGGACAGGCATTTTTTGGTGGACAATAAAGCATCTCAATTATCGCAGAACATGATGACAAATGTCTTGTCTCTTGTCAGCCGGAATGGCTTGCCACGGAACGTCGTGTCCTACTTCGGGGTGAGTGGTCTTACTTTGGTCAGTCCTCGAACGTGAGTATATCCATCCTGATGCAAAGGCGCAGACCTCGGGGTCTTGAAGTGCCACCTCACGCACCAAGTTTTCGCAAGCAAAACCAGCCACAGCAAATTCCGCGACCGCCCGGCACCAGCAAGCAAGCCGCACCCGCGACCATTACGAACAGTCAGTGACCGCCAAGGGCTTTTCTGAAGGTTGAGCCGTCGAGCGGCGGACCGAGCCACGGGAGGAAGGGTAGAAGGGAGGCAACAGAAGGCACAAGCGGGCGAGGACGACGAGTTTGTTTCCGAGAGATGTTCCTCCGTGGGACTGCTTGATGGTCTTCAAGTCCAATAACAGACAAGAACTTGTTCGGCCCGCTGCTCTCGTGTGCATGTGTGTGTGCTTCTTTTGATCCTTTCCGTCGTTTCTTGGTCGTCACCGCAATCTAAGGTAGTTTTTCTGTGTTCGCTTCATACCACGGCATTTACGTGGATTCGCGAAACAAGTCCTGCTACGGTTTGAGTGACGTGTATGGCAAATAGCCAATGATGACACTGGTCGATTATCAATAGACCTCTCTTTCGACTGAGAAAGACCTAAAGTTTGTATTTAAATGTTTAAGTCACGGATATTGTGGGGCGTTTGGATACGATCGACAGGTGAGAAACAACTTATTTACGGGCTTTCTTGGTCATGTGGGACGCCAGCAAAGTGCTGCAGTCAATTTTTTTTGTGATAGAATGGCATCTTGTTCGTCGTTATTTGTGTGGGGTTGCGTAGACATTTGTAAATATGCGTGAAAATATTCTAGTTTTCACTGGAAGGTGATTAACAAGTTTGCGTGATTATACGAAGTGCGTTGTTTGTGCTTATGTGTTTATTTATACTAATGTTATTTTATTGCCTTTACCGCTTTTATACTAGAATCTTAACTATATTAAGGTTTTATTGTATACAAAATAAGATATTTTGTTGTAAGGCAGCTTGAGCCCATAGGGAGAAGTAAATTAGTTCACTGTAAATAGTAAGTTTAGTACCCCTGCCACACGGAAAAGTTAATATATTTTCATTAAATGATATGGGACTTAATCAAAAGCTGATTTGTCGACCCCATAATATCATTCGATCAAAATTACATTACTTTCGGCATGTAGCCGGGGTAATGTAATTTAAAAAGTCGAACCTGGACGGGAACCTCGGCATGTAGCCGAGGTTCCCGTCCAGGTTCGACTTTTTCCCTAACGGTCTAAAGTAGGAATTTGGTGCGAGAAAATTGAAACTGAACTCTTGGCAGAATGTTTGTTTTTATATTGCGTAAACGTTGGTAATTCTTATATAAAATACAAATAAATTACTGGTTTCCCAAAATTCGAAACGTGTGCCTCCAAGTCGAGCTGCCCGACGACGAAACCAGTCGAAGCTGAAGAAAAGTTGGCGCCACCCCAACCACAAGCTTGCAGTGCACGATAACGCGCAGGTGGAAGAGCCAGAGGTTGCTAACTGTCAAAGGGATACTTCAACGAAATATGATATATTCCCGTCGTGTTCAAAAATGGGTTGAATATGGTCCACAATATGCGTAAATGACAATCGCACGTTTAAATTTTGAGCCTGGCGGCTGTATTTTTCGTTATAACCCACTCTGGCAAGCGCTCGGAGAAGGCCTAGCGGAGACCACGTTACATCCAAAGCAATCGTGACGTAGGTCGTCTCAGGACGAACAAAGCTACGGCGAGGCTGACGTCGAGAGGGTGGCTTAGTCGGTCCAGCCACCGAAGCGGCTGCTTTTGTACGAATTTAGAGTTACGGGTTAATCTTCTATAATATTGTAGGGGGACAATAGTGACTTCTGCGACACACAAAAGGCATTCTCGGGAAGAGGGGAGTTCCTCCTGCCCCTCTTCTTTCGTCGTGGCCGGAGGCGAGACAACCTCCGTCACTAGCTGTCAAGGTTCCTAGACGGGCATTACAAGTGAGGCGTTAGCGACATCCATCAGTCCATCAGGTGCTTTCTGGTAATCGTTTAATTCGTTTTAAAATTCCTTTTCGTAACTTTTTTTAACAAGATATTGGTATTTTTGATGTGATGCTGCTCCTTCGAACACATATAGACCAAAAAATGAGCGCCGAATTTTCGTTGTAGTATCCCTTTAAACATAATAAAAAAAACTGCCTTAGATGAACAGGGACGACGAACGGGTAAAAGACAGAACAGCGGCTGCTCACCGACACGTGAACAAACAAAAAAGAGAAACCCAGCGAGTGAAACATGAAACAACGGGGGTGGACGACGTATTACAAAACGCTGTTCTTTGTTCCGGCCACTCAGAAAAGCGGGCAGCGGCGAAAAATGGCCCTTCCAAGCAGTGGCGTCACGAGGGTCAGCGGCACCCGGGGCAGTAGCCCGCCGCGACCCCGACCGACCCCCGCCCCCCCCCCCCCCCCCCCCCACTCTCGTGGCCCGCCGCGACACCCCCCTGAGTGCTGCACCCGGGGCGGTTCGCCCCCCCTCCCTTCCCTTTTGTGACGCCACAGCTTAGAAGCACTGCCTTCAAGAACTCATTACAATATTTCTCCAAAGAAGGCAAAAAAGAAACGATGCCCGTGCGCATTATTTTTTCTCTTTTTACGGTGTCGTCTGAAGGATGCGCATTTTCTCCAGCGAAGAAATTAAGAAAACCGCGCCACGACAAGTAAAGGCTTTGGCGCTATTTCTCAGCATGTAACGGAAGCGGACGAGACGACGAGAGCAGACGACACTGCGCAACCACCAGAGCTGGCGACGCGCTGTGAAAAGCCTCACTGACGGATCGACGCGAACTCATCTTGACGGGCGAACGGCGGCTGCCGATCACTTCGCCAAGTGCCTGGAAAACCTGCGCAGGAACGGGAGGGAACGCTACTGCATAGAACAATAGAACGGTTCATCCGTACGCAAGGAACAGGCGCAGCAAAACAACCGAAACGGCAAGCCGAGATATGCAAACAGCAGTGTGAAAACTGTCCATGGTAACCCTGAAACGAAGGAACAATAAAACAAAGTACAAAACAACGAGGTCTATAACGCAGCTTGAATTTTTTTTTTACCAACATGTATACAAGGCGATGGTTGTCAAATAATTTTCAAGCTGCATTACACTTAACTGCTTTGCCTGTTTTTTTTTCTACGTCTTAGGATGTCATTCACCACCTCGTCTACTTTTTTTTACTAATCTCTTTATTTGTTAAAATTCCTTCTTTTTCTTGCGCATTCATGCGTAGCACACATGGCGCAGCCGATGGTCATAGTGGCATTTTCACGAATATTGCCGCACGCAAAGTCACGGACCTGTAGAAGTTTCTCGTTTAATCTTGCTGCGGACATAACTTCTATCGTTTATCCCTGCTCTTGTTTTTCTAGAAAGTGCATGTTCATTCTCGCCCCAAGCGCGCTACGCTCGAACCTTCTCCTCCGAATCTTGAGATAGTGACTCACTCTAGATAAGAGGCCGCCGACGACTTTGTCGAGTCAGTCTTGCCCCAGCGTTCAACTCTGCTCTCTCTCGCCGACTTCGACGCCCGCGACGCTCTGCTGTTATCTTTTGTTTCGTTTTTATTTTTGGTTGGCACTTGTTCGCCCTTATTAAACGTTTCAGTTTCGACAGTTATTCTGTTTCCTCGCGCGTTCATTTGTGACATTTTTGGTGGAGGTGCTGGGTACCGCATGTCCATGCAGCGCACCCCTCCAAGTTCCCGCAGTACGAGTCCGAACCCAGGCTCCGGAGTACCCGAGGAAGACCAGATCGAAACCCGGTCAAGTCGCCCCATCCGAGGTCTACCCCCGCAACACGGACTTCTGCCACCCATGACAAAGCCGAAGACGACGATGGCCAATCAGGCGCAGACCCCGGCCGCTTCTTCCGTTGTGTACCTGCCGATCGCAACCAGGACTCCAACGCCTTTCCACGGAGACGTCCACGAGGACGTTGAAGACTCGCTGCAACACTACGAACGTGTAGCCCGCCACAACGGATGGACGACTGAACAATGCCTCCACAATCTCTACTTCGCGCTTGAAGGATCTGCGAGGCATTGGTTTGAAAACCACGAAGCGTCCTTCACTACGTGGGAGTCCTGCGCCGCGGAGTTGAAGCGAACGTTCCTCAACCACCACCGTCGGCAGCGAGCGGAGGACCTTCTCCAAACAAGGGTGCAGGGCACCAACGAAAGCGTGACCAGCTTCGTAGAGGATGTCATGCCCCTATGTGCCCGAGCCGATCCGGAGGCAGCCGAAGAGAAGAAGCTTCGCGTCCTTATGCGTGGCGTGAAGGCTGAAATTTATGGGGGCCTTGTCCGCAATCCCCCGACAACCGTTGACGGTTTTGTGGCTGAAGCCACTAACATCGAGCGAGCGCTGTCGGGTCGAGCAAACCATTACCATCGACTCGCCGGCGTGCCTGCTCCTCCAACCGCCGCATCTTGCCTGAACACCACCAGTGTCGACGGCCTTCGAGAAATCATCCGCGACGTCGTCCGGGAGGAGCTCCGGAAGCTGCCACCCGCCGCTAACCGACCCGCTTCGCTCTTTATCGCCGAGGTCGTGCGGGAAAAGGTGCAGAGAGCCAGTCAGCCAGAGGCTCCCAGAAGCGTAGCAGTCCCCGAAGAATCGACGCTAACTTACGCCGCAGTGGCCCGACGGCCACCGCCTCCTCCTCGCGCCTATGTCGCGCCGCCCCGACGTTTGTCTCCTCCGCCGCCGCACGACCGACGCCACGACGACCAGGTTCAGTACGCCTGATAGGCGCCTCACGCACCCCGGAAGACCAACGTGTGGCGAACGCCCGACCGACGCCCACTGTGCTTCCACTGCGGGGAAGCAGACCGCACCTACCGCCGATGCCCATACCGACGACTCGCGCTGCGCTGGTTCCACCCGAACGACCCGCGCCCCCGTTATGGTGAAGGCCCTCGGGAGATCAACGAGTACCTGCGACGACCACAGTCCCCCGAGCCTGGGCACCGCCGAGAGTCCCGGTCGCCGTCGCCACGACGTCCACCTTCGCCGATGCACCGACCCCTACGTGAAAGCCTGTCACCCCTCGCTCCTCGCCGGGGAAACTAGGCGCGGCAACCCCTAGAGGTGGAGTTGCCGAAGACGACCGACGCCAAGATCCTCCACGAACTTCGGAGGGCCCCCACTCAAACACTACCAGAGACCGAAACGACGCTTCTGCAACGGTAAAGAATAACCTAAACATCGTTATAGACGGCCACGACGCGTCGGCTCTCGTCGACACCGGAGCAGACTACTCCGTCCTGAGTGGGAGGCTCTCCCAACGCCTTCGGAAAGTGACGACGCCGTGGGATGGCCCACAGATACGGACTGCCGGGGGACATCTTATCACGCCAGTGGGAAGATGCACTGCTCGCGTCGAGATTCATGGCGAGACGTGTCCACTAAAGTTCGTCGTTCTACAAGACTGTGCGAGAGACGTTATACTCGGAATGAACTTCTTGTGCGAATACGGCGCCATTATCGAAATGGAAGCCAACGAGTTGAGGCTGCGGAAACCTGTCGTAGTGCCCGAGGATGACAAAATTACGACAGCCACGTCAGCTACAGTGCGTGTACTCTCCGACCACGTAAACTTGCCACCACGCTCGATAGTACTTGTGCCTGACGCAACCGAAAAGGCATCTGCGGAGAAGCTTTGCTGGAGGGTAGCGTCGAACAGCTATTAGCAAGAGGGATCGGCGTCGCAAGAGGCATCGCGGAGCTCCAATGCGGACGCACTATTGCACTCGTAACGAACTTCCGCAAGGAGGCTCAGCACCTTACGAAAGGCACCGCCGTGGGTCGGGCCGAGGAACTCCCCGACTTAGCCGCTATTGCCGGAGTGTCAGAACACCTCTCCTCGTGGCCACACGAGACAACGCCGCCTTCGCAGTTGGACATCAATCCAACCCTGCCTACCCCACAACGGCGGCAACTCAGTGATCTTCTCGCCGAGTTCAGCGAGTGCTTCTCCACGTCGTCAAAGGTACGCCAAACGACGGTTGCGAAACATCGAATTGTTACTCATGACGACGCACTTCCCGTTCATCGACCGCCGTACCTTGTTTCGGTAAAAGAGAGAAAAGTAATCCAGAAGCAAGTTGAAGAAATGCTTGACGACGACATCATCCAGCTTTCGAATAGTCCGTGGGCTTCACCGGTGGTCCTGGTGAAAAAGAAGGATGGGACTCTTCGGTTCTGCGTGGACTATCGTCGACTGAACGCCGTAACGAAAAAGGATGTCTACCCGCTGCCCCGCATCGACGACACTCTGGACCAGCTGCGCCACGCCCAATACTTTTCGTCGATGGACCAGAAGAGTGGGTACTGGCAGATCGAGGTCGACGAATGGGATCGTGAGAGGACTGCCTTCGTCACGCCGGATGGACTGTATGAATTTAAAGTGATGCCGTTTGGACTGTGCACAGCACCGGCGACCTTCCAGCGCGTAATGGATACCGCCCTCGCAGGCTTGAAATGGCAAAGCTGTCTCGTCTACCTCGATGACGTCGTGGTATTCGCAAGCGACTTCAACGAGCACCCGAGACGTCTGCGAGCCGTGCTACAAGCTATCCAGAATGCTGGACTGACGCTAAAGCTGTCAAAATGTCAGTTCGCTTATGGCGAGCTTAAATTTTTGGGCCATGTCGTGAGTGCTGAGGGTGTAAGCCCTGACCCGGCCAAGACATCTGCTGTCGCCGCATTTCCGAAGCCATCAGACAAGAAAGCAGTAAGAAGGTTTCTTGGACTGTGCGCTTACTACAGGCGTTTCGTTCGCGATTTCGCCAAGCTTTCTGCACCACTCACGCAACTGACAAAGGACGACGTGAACTTTTAGTGGGGGGAGGAGCAAGAACAAGCGTTTGACGAACTGAAGGAAAGACTCCAGTCGCCCCCTATCCTCGGACACTTCGATCCAGTAGCGGACACGGAAGTTCACGTGGACGCCAGCAACGCCGGACTCGGCGCGGTACTCGTCCAAAGACAAGACGGAACAGAGGATGATCGCGTACGCAAGCCGGGCGCTATCGAAGGCAGAAAAAAATTACTTAGCGACCGAAGAGGAATGTCTCGCTGTCATCTGGGCGTTAACCAAGTTCCGACCGTACCTGTACGGGATCCCGTTCCGCGTTGTCACGGACCACCACGCTCTCTGTTGGCTCGCCAACCTCAAGAACCCGTCAGGACGCCTCGCTCGCTAGAGTCTCCGGCTGCAAGAATTCGACGTAACCACTGTGCATAAATCCGGCCGCAAGCATACTGACGCTGACTGTTTGTCTACGGGCTCCAGTCGAGCCTCCAACCTCCGGCGCCGACGACGATGACGACGCCCGTCTTCTGGGCGCAGTTAACGCTACCGACATGAGGGCACTGCAACGCGACGACACGGAACTTCGCTCTGTGATCGACCACCTCGAAGGTCGAGGAGGCTCTGTCCCACGGGTCTTTTCTCGGGACCTACCGAGCTTTGTCCTGTAGCGAGGCGTGCTCTTCAGAAAGAATTTCGGAACCAGCCAATCTCCCTGGCTGCTGGTTGTTCCTATCAGCCTCCAAGAAGAAATTTTTCAAGCGTGCCACGACGACCCAACGGCCGGACATCTTGGCTACAGCAGGACCCTTGCCCGGATTCGTGACAAGTTCTACTGGCCAAAACTCCCGGACACTGTTCATCTGTACACGAGGTCATGTCATGAGTGCCAACGGCGTAAGAAACCTAAGACGAGACCTGCGGGATTCCTGCATCCGATATCGACCCCTACTACGCCTTTCCAACAAATTGGAATGGATTTGCTTGGGCCCTTCCCCCCATCGACGTCGGGGAACCGCTGGATAATCGTTGCCACGGATTACCTTACCCCGTACGCGGAGAGAAAGCCCCTCTGTCAGGAACAGCGGTGGAAGTTGCAAAGTTTTTCGTCGAGTCTATTCTGCTTCGACATGGCGCCCCCGAAGTCCTGATAACCGACCCAGGGTCATCGTTCCTGGCCCAGCTCACGCAAGAGATCCTTCGGCTCAGTCACACCAGCCATCGTCGGACCACGGCGTACCATCCACAGACCAACGGGCTAACGGAGCGGCTGAACAAGACGATTGCCGACATGATCTCTATGTACGTCGACGTAAAGAACAGGAGGTGGGACGAAGTATTACCATACATCACGTTCGCCTACAACACCGCAGCTCAAGAAACAACCGGGTTTACTCCATTCGAGCTGGTGCATGGAAGAAAACTGACGACCATGCTGGACGCGATGCTGCCCCATGAGCCTGTAGATGACGGATGCGACGATGCCCATGTGGTCAGTCAGAGAGCAGAAGAAGCACGCCAACTAGCCCGCCTTCGAATCCACGATCAACAGCGTGTCGACGCTCGCCGGTACAATCTTCGTCGCCGCGCCGTCCACTTCCAGCCCGGAGACAGGGTATGGGTGTGGACCCCTATTTGCCGCCGTGGTCTCAGCGAGAAACTGCTGAAGCGCTAATTTGGGCCTTACAAGATCATCCGACGCCTCGGAGATCTGAACTACAAAGTTCTTCGCGACGGAACACGACCATCAACAAGACGTGAGCCACGACCCGAGGTGGTGCACGTCGTCCGGCTGAAGCCGTATTACGAACGATAGCACTTTCTACCGTCGTCGACGTGTGAACTGTGAACAGTGAGCTGTGAACTGTGAGCTATGGCTCGCGATTCTGCTGTCCTTTAGTTGTGGATTTGTTTTTCGCTTTGTGCTGCATCGGGAAGATGCGCTTTTAAAGGGGGGAGGATAATGCCGCGCGCAAGGTCACGGACCTGTAGAAGGTTCTCGTTTATTCTTGCTGCGGACATAACTTCTATCGTTTATCCCTGCTCTTGTTTTTCTAGAAAGTGCATGTTCATTCTCGCCCCGAGCGCGCTACGCTCGAACCTTCTCCGCCGAATCTTGAGATAGTGACTCACTCTAGCTAAGAGGCCGCCGGCGACTTTGTCGAGTCAGTCTAGCCCCAGCGTCCGACTCTGCTCTCTCTCGCCACCTTCGACGCCCGCGACGCTCTGCTGTTATCGTTTGTTTCCTTTTTATTTCTGGTTGGCACAAGTTCGCCCTTATTAAACGTTTCAGTTTCGCCAGTTATTCTGCTTCCTCGCCCGTTCATTCGCAAGAATATTATCAAGAAGGTTGAAAAGAAAGATACAGCTAATGACCTCAAGTTCTTTGACGAGTACTCTTCCTCAGTAGTTTACTGACGAAGGAAACCCCAAAGGTGAAACGGGAAAGACGGACGTAAACTAGTCAACTCTCGAAACAATTTGCTACCGTCCAAGTGGCAA
Organism: Ixodes scapularis; assembly: GCF_016920785.2. Taxonomy (NCBI): domain Eukaryota; kingdom Metazoa; phylum Arthropoda; class Arachnida; order Ixodida; family Ixodidae; genus Ixodes; species Ixodes scapularis. The sequence continues at coordinate 273,593 of NW_024610104.1, read as the reverse complement.
CTGGATGAGCTCACTTGAAATCGATTCAATTGGGGTTTGCGCAATAGCAGACCTTCGCTCTTTCCTTGCCCACGTGCCACACCTGTCAGCACGCACAGCCAATGGCAGGTCTTGGGTCAAGGCCAGCTGCTTAATAGGGCGCTGCGAGGACCCAGAAACCTTGGGAGCGCCGATATACACACACAGGCTATTGATCGCCAGGACTTTGGGACTCGCCGAAACACACCTCCGATTGATGGGATGCGCTTGACTGGCTTGTCACGTCAAGCCTAGCTCTGCCAATGACCGCTCTCAGTGACATATCGCCAAACTTCAAAAGTATCAAAAAGCGTAATAAAAAGAAAAATACTGGGACAAAAAGGACGATATGTGTCCTCTTTTCACTAAAAACCCTGAGACTGGAAGGGAAAGGACGGACAAACACAAAATCCGTCCCTTCGTTTCCCAGTCTAGGGGTTTTTAGCCAGATGTTTAACCACCACCAGCTCGTTTGCGCCCTTGCCTCTTGTTCAATGTGTCCTCTTTTTTTTTTTTTTTTTTTTCGTTTTGTGCGATTTTTAATTCTTCAGAAATCATTAACAACACTCTTAAGTGTGGGAATTCAGGCGTAACAAAAGGTGCGAGCGACCTGGACAAGAATAATCCGTGGAGAGGGGAACAAGCAGGACAAACTGGGCAAACTCTTCGCAATGTCGAGAATATTCGCCTTGAACCACTCACTGTTCGTCCACGCCTAGTGGGAACCGGCGCCTATCGCGCAAAATGCCGTTCACTATTTTGTACAAGATGGGTACTGCGCATGTGTAGTAGGCGAAGATTGCAGAATTGGGAATGGTCTTAGAAAGTTTTATGAGCCCAAATAAACTAGATTTTCAACGACAAAAAAAAAACATTTAGTATTAACTTTATTTCAATTATTTCGTCTCGGGAGAGTCGAGGGCACAGCGGAAAGGCCCGAATGCCCGTACCGCTTGGTCCGCATACATCCATGCCAAATTAAAATATATACAAAACAACAAAATAACGAGATAGCATAGGGGAAAGGTGCAGATGGCTTGTCAGTGGCGAAGTATTGGGGAGGAGATCAAAGAGTCACGCCTCTAGCGGCATGCTTCGACTGTGTGGTGAACAAACTGAATTCTGTTGTTTGTTGTTGATCAGAGAAATCTATACTCTGTTTCATAGTTAGTGTGCAACGCTGTCAAAGCTACTGGCACGAGCATGGGGCTTGATCTCGTTGGTCATTTGCAAGCGTTTTCGCGCAAACAAAACCATAGATGAAGCCACGCGCTCGCGCCAGTAGCTCTGACAGCGTTGCACGCTAAGTGTGAAACGGAGTATATGATAACGATACGAAGGCCGCTCCACAAGCACTGGTCAAAGCGAAGCGCTCGTGCCAAGACCGCACTATACTCCGTTTCATTTTATGTTGTACCGCAGACAAGGCTAGAAGCTCGAGCTCCCAGCCTTGAGAGCTTGTGCCGCCGAGATGTGCCCTGAGCAAGGAGCTCGCGCTTCTAGCCTTTCCTGCGGTACATTATAAGGTAAAACAGAGTATAGTAATTTTTAAACAATAATCACCCAAGTATGCAGGCAGCTAGAAAAACTTAAAATGTAAAGCGCTCGAAGGAGGAAGGCGCTGACTCGCAATGCAACACAAGAAAATGTGGCCAGATTTTGAAATTAATGCAGCCGACCAGAAAAATGCATAAAATAAAAAGTCTCCACACAAGGAACGTTCCATTGTTTTATTCGCAATTAAAGGGGGAAGAAACATTTAAGGATGAAAGGTCAGTCGGCAATTAAATTAAAAAAAAAATGCAAAAACGTGGCGCACCACGTTTTTTCGTCTGCTCTAAACGAGGAGAAAACAGACTGTTCGAGACAAGCAAAAGCAGACGACCGCAAAATCATGCCCACCGGAACCGGTCTGTTCTACCATATCCGCAACGTCACGCCTCGGCGAGCCACCTACAAAAGCGATGCGCGCGCAGGCACGGTCGCGCAGACGAAAAAATACATGAATGAAAAAAGAAAAGATGCCCCTTCAAGCACACAAACAGAGCACAAACATTATATCACCCCAGCCACGCAGTCTGAGCAACTGAAAACCGCCGGCGGAAAAAAAAAAAATCGAAACAAGAACTGGCCTTAAATAAAACCCATTGTCCGCAAACGTTTTTTTTTTTTTTTTTTTTTTTTGTAAGCGTAGACGACGCGAGCAGCAAGAATCGTAGTACTAGGGTGGCTAGAGAGTACTAACGTGTAAGAGATAAGAGGTGCTTTGTTGTCGGCATACAACTGAACAAACCGGCAAGGTCGGAGAAACCTCGTATCAATTCGCACGGGCTTTGCTTCTTTTTTAACCTGATACATACTTTCTGCGAGCATGAAAATAATGACAGGTCTTCGTTCTCTAGCAACCGGGTCACTGACATAAGCCCGGGGGCAGCGAATGTAGTGGAGTGCTCGCAAGCCGAAGCTCGTAACGTTTCTGCGTTCCCGACCAAGTGTTGGTGCAGCGGTGGTTGGTGATGCAGAAACTGATTGTAGCCAACGAGACCCCGGCACTGCCACAGAGCCAGTGTTTCAGAGGAAAAACTCTTCCGGCAACATCCTTCCCCTCTAACCGAAGGGGCGAAAGCAATTTGTAGCCGGGTTTAGAACGCAGGAGCTAGGCTAGGCCTTGAAAGCGGTGACTGGCGTGGGCTGCCGACCAGCTAGCCTACCTACGCCGAAGTTCGAAACGTCATATCGAAGCCCGTGCAGGTAATTTACTCCTTTTTAAGGAGCGAGTTTCTCTTCCTCTGAGGAGCGTCTGGAAGCCTCTCTACGTGAGCCGGTGAAGAGTGAAGCGGAGCGGTTGCGTGAATCAACCACTAAAGCAAATGTTTGGCAAGATTTCTTATACTTACCGAACGGCCACACGGACGCTTGTGTCGTCGCCCATGATGTTGCTGTCGTCACCCATGACGACCAGAACGCAACCAAGCAAACACCGGCGCAGAATGAGCAGAAGGCGAACAGCAGTCCACATTCAAGGGTGCACGCAGGCGCGTGCTCTGTGCGGAGAGAACACACACACACGACTGATCTGTTCCCGTTGCCGCTGCTACAGGTGCACCTCCGGACATAAAGCGAGTTGCGCGGCCGGAACACGGATAGCGCCACCCTAGAGGTGTACAGCAGCGCTCCCGTGGTCGGAGGCGCTCATTACTCAAAACTAAACAAAACAATATTGAATCAAACTTCATTCAACTGTAGTTACGACTGCATATTATTTCACTAAATACAAATTAAATACTCCTAAATTATAACATATATTTTTTAAAAGTTCATGTCACTCTCGAAATGTTGCTTTTCATCTGTTTCTTGCGCTTCTAAAACGAAATCGCTGCCTGTGCACATGCGCGCTTGCGTTGTGCGCGTTCTGAAACTGGTGGACCGTTGTGGAGGCGTCCGTGGGTCTGCTCGGTTGGCTCGGTATTTTCGCGCTTTCGCTCGCTTACGGTGCGTCAAGCGTCGGCGCCTCGATCATCGCATCGCACGAGCTTCGCACTTTAGGGCAAGTGGAAAGCTTTTCGTCTCTTTGAACCACCTCATTCGTGCGGTTACGCAAAGTCGTGCCCAAGCAGCGTCGGGGACAACAAGCACCAGTTCGTTCGGATCCCAACTAACGACGGTGAATTAAAACTTGTTGTTGGCCTAGTTGGTTCGTGATGCAGTCTAGAGGTTTTTGCGCGACACAAGGGACAATCACAAGCGAGTGGAGTAGTTTGCGCTTGTCCGTGTCGCTTGCGATTGTCCCATGTGTCGCGCAAAAACCTCTAGACTGTAACGACGGTGAGTTTAAAAGTTTTCACCCCAATTGAAACGTTTTCTGATCTTCCAGCCACAAATTGGACCATTTGAGGGTTTTGTACTCTTTTAAGTAATTGAATATATCGTTTCATTTTTGAAATTTACGAAAGGTCACCGTGATTTCATTGCGACGCACACATTTCGGCGAGCGTTCGAACGTGATTTTGTGGATGAGCTAAAGCTATACGCACTTCGGAGTACATTTCGGTCGACATGGCTATACGCACTCCGCTAAACTCGTATAAAAGGAATGCTCACAACGAGTTTTTTTTTTTTCTTTTTTTTAAGCGATGGCATAGCGGGGAAAGAAGAAGACGCCGCTGAGAACAGTCGTGTTTTCGATGTTCTCCAATGAAAATATACCGGCCACCGGCCGGGAAACTGCTGAGGCTTCGGCCAGTACTACTGAAATGTTGACCAATGAATACCGGACCGTGCTACCTCGTCTAACCACAGGTAACTTGAGCCTGAACTCTGTCTTTCTTCATGGCAATCTCGCCGCACGACCCTACCGAGCCCCAGACTTCCGCGACGCCTTACGAGATGTTGTCGACGCCCAAGATATCATCGGAATAGGCAAATTTCAGATGAGCCATGTCTGGATGGTAACGTGCGCAAACGAATTAAGTAAAACTAAGCTTGTAAACAAAATGGAGCTTACCGTGAAGGGACGCAGATGCCTCAAAATCGATCCCGACACCAGAGATGTAAAACTGAAACTTCTCTGGTTACCTGTACACATGGAAAACCAGAGAATCGAAGAGGCACTGGCGCCTTTTGTCATGGTCCGTTCCATTGTACGAGAAAAATGGAAGTGCTCTGGAATGGAGCAAATAGAAACGCTCAACAAAGAGGTGACCCTGACACTTAGAGAAGGAATGAATGCAACGAATATTCTGCATCAGCTCAGGGTCTTCGGCTGTCGAAGCCTGGTGCTCGTCCCTGGTCGGCCACCGCTGTGTCTTCGGTGTAACAGAATTGGTCACATCCGTTGTGATTGCAGAGTCCCGAGATGCGGCGAGTGCCGACGCAAGGGACACGACGCGAGTGAGTGCGTCACCACCTACGCAGACAAGCTAAGGCAGTCGAGAAGCCTAACAGACGATGTTGTCCACGATCATCTTATGGACATCAGCGAAGTCGTTGATGCCACGAAGGACATCGCCTCTTCCCTTATCAAGACACAAAGGACCAAGTCGGAAACGTCTACACAGTGACCAGAAGAACTTCGTTCTGATTCCGAGTCTGCCAGCACCCTGCCAGGACTGTCAACACCAGCCGAGTGTGGCACCGAAACGAAGAGAGATTGGTCGGATAGGGAGTATCCATCTCTTAACGCACAACCTGAATTACCGTGCCAGCAAGCGATTGCCCGACGCGAACGCGCCACCACGTCACCTGGCACATCGGTGAAACGACCCGCTCCTACGACGACAAGTAATGCGCAGCCCTCCCCCTCAGGTATTATTGCCGAGAGCAAGAACGACGAGGGAAGTGAGGTGAAACGCAAGCCATCTGCGGTGCGAGAGTTCCTCTGCAACAAGACGTTGCAATCTGAAGCTCTTGACTTGAGGAACGATGACGATGTGCTCCCACCATAACTAAAAACCTTCCTGACATCTCTCCTCAGCTTCGCTACCATTAACGTGAGAGGACTGTGTTCACGTGCACGGCAATCTCAATTGTAAAGGAACATCTTGACTTCATTGCTGTTCAAGAGACAAAGATATCGTGTGACGAGGATACTGCTCGTGCACTGGACCCCTTCCTCTCACATTACGAGGCATGTGACAGCCATGCTGATGGCTTGTCGAGAGGGTGGTTTTTGTTTTTGAACAATAACTTAGGGTATTCATCACTTTCTCACACTGTCGACGATAAAGGAAGGTTCATATGTTGCGATTTTCTTTTATACAGAACCTACTGGCGATTAATTTGCATATAGGCCTGTAATGACGTTAGACAGCGTCGTTCCTTTTTTGAAAGCCTGATTCTATTTCTCAGCACCGACAAACATATTGTTTTATTTGGAGATTTCAACTGTGTGTGTAGCATAAAAGACAGGTCGGTGCCTTCTGCAACGCCCGATAGAAGTTTCGACATATTAAGCACTCTTGCACTCGACTATCACCTTTTTGACGTCGGAGCTTCCCAAAATACTACTCTCCGATTCACTCACCAACATGCTTCAAGTAATGCGAGACTCGATTGTGTTTACGTCTCAAGCTCGCTTATTTCACACGTGACTGCTTATGACGTAAAACCCGTTTTTTTTTTTCGGACCACTGCCTTGTAAAGGTCCGTTTTGGAACAGACACACCGCGAAAGGCACAACCAAACAGGGCTTTATGGAAACTAAATACAAGACTGCTAGACAACCAAGACCTTCAGAAACGTGTCCGCGAATGTTTTAATCACGTGTCAACGAATCAGAAATTTGGCATATTTGCTCAGTGGAACTCTTTCAAACACGAAGTTAAGAATGAAGCAATCGAATGCGCGTGCATTGCATCCTTTCATGCAAAAAAGGAAGAAGCTACACTTTTGAAAAATTTATATATGCTTCACGAGTTGGAGTGCGAAACACCTGGTATGTTCCAAGAAGACATTCTTCGCGTAAAATGTCAGCTACAACTATACGAGCACATTCGTTTACTCGGTGCGCTAGTACGGTCCCGGTGTAGGCGTTTCTTGCCCTCAGAGATACCCTCGCGTCGTGCACTCGATGATGAGAGGCGTAACGGTCTTTCAAAGAAAATTAGAGTTTAACAATGTAATGGGACACTCTCAGACAAAGAAGAAGTCATCATGAAGGCATTTGAGTTGCGTTACAAAAGTCTCTATGAAAAAACGCAACATTTAGACATCCAGTTGGCAAAAAAACTTAGTTTCTTTAATGCCCGAGGTAAAGCAGCTTCAGCGAGATCTCCTTAGTGGACCAGAAACATTGGATGCGCGGTAGACGAGTTGCTAAATTCTAAAACACCAGGACCTGATGGGCTCCCTGCAGAGTTTTACAAGACATATAAGGACTTGCTATGTCCTTTCCTACTTGAGGTGTTTTTGGGGGCATATGAGATGGGAACTTTACCGCCGCCATTTTATTAGAGCCATACCGTGTTGATCCCTAAAAGTCAAGACCCAGACAAATTACAGCGCATTGAAGGCTATCGACAAATTAGTTTATGCAACGTAGATTACAAAATGTTTGCTAAAATTTTAACAAAACGATTACAGTGTGTCACGTCATCTGTTATTGGAGACCACCAAACCTGTGGGATTAGGGGGAGACGTATACAAACTAACATCCACGTTTGCGCGTTCAGTGATGGAAAGCTGCGTTCTTCATGCCGATAAGGTCGCCATGGTTTAAGTAGACTTGGCTAAGGCATTTGATCGCGTGTCCCATGCTTTTCTCTTTGCTATTTTACGTCATGTAAACCCAGGACCAACACTTTTAAAGGGTGTTAAGTTATGTTACCGTAACTGTGCCACCAGTCTTATAGTTAACGGTTCACTTTCAAATCGAATTAGTCTAGAATCGACCGTCAAACAAGGATGTCCGCTATCACCGCTTTTATTTTCGCTTTATTTAGAACCCCTCTGTTTAAGTGTACTTAACAGCCCTATCGTAGAAGGTTTCCGTCTCTACTCTTCTGAAGTTAAAGTATTGGCATATGCAGACGATATAGCTTTCTTTTGTGCCGATAAACGCAGCGTCGACAATGTCCTTACAATAACACAAAACGTCTGTGACGCAACCGGCGCACTTGTTAATAAGGAGAAAAGCATAGGTTTCTGGCGCGGGCAATGGGCCACAACACCTTCAAGGTATGCTGAAATATCGTGGAGCTGCATTGCCCCTCAGTACTCAGGAGTTCCTCTTAACAGTATCCGTAACAATGGTCCTTACTGGACTGAACAGGTGTCAAAAATCAAATGTCAAGCTGACAAGATGAAATCCAACCAGTGGTCAGTTTTCGGACGAGCTAAGGCCTGTAATATGTTTCTCGCCGCCAAACTTTGGTATGTACTTCAAGTGATTTGCTGTACCAGAAGCCATATTCAAAAATTCCACAGAGTGTTTGCTACTTTGATATGGAGTTCCAATTGGGAACCTACAAGACGTGATAACCTCTTTCGCCCCATCGATGTCGGCGGTCTCGGACTCATACATATCTTTCTACAGCAAGTAATATCTCGATTTGTATTCTTCAGAACTGCATCTCATCATTTCCTTCGCACTTACTTACAGACGGAAATCGTGAGTGCATTACCTTATTTGGTGGTTACGACGATACCCGCAAGCACAACACTTCCTGTGGGGTAGCTCAAAGAAGTAGTGAGTGCGATTAAGTTTCTAACAGCTCGTTTTTCTTTGGAGCATTTATTTACGGTTTCACGCAAAGTCTTATATGCTGATCTGATTGACATAACGTTCCCTGAACCTTTGTACCGAAGCATATATAGTGAAGGCCCTGAAAAAGGTGTCCTCACACGTGTCCCAAAAACTACATGTCTCGCCTACAGCAAAGTCATTCTTCTTTAAGCTAAAGTAGAAGTTTGGGCTAGTTGGTATTTCATTTGCCCGTGTCCTTGCGCTGTTTTAATTTTTAATTCTTTAAGCTCCATACTTCTACGTTACCTGTAAAACCCTGGCTTTATGAACGTGGAATTTTTGTGCCGTGGTCAATCAATTGCCGCCTTTGTAACCAACCGGAAACTATAGAGCACTGTTTTACTTTCTGCACTGATGCTTGCCTTTTGTGGGATGTCCTACAAAGGACACTGAAAAAAGACTTGAATATCAATGCTTAAACAATCCGTTTTTTGCCCTTAAAATTAAATGATAGTTTTCCTTACGATATGTTTAAATTAATGGGGTTGCATAGCCTCTAGAAAGCAAGAATGTTTGACAGGAATGCGGACCCTCCCCGATCTACCAAATCAAATTCGGAAAAGTTCGGCACCCTTGCCTCGCAGTCGGGCAACTGGGCTGGGGAGCCGAGAGGATGCCCACACTTCCCCCCCCCCCCTCCCCCCCTCAAGCTTCGTCCGGCATGTCGATGACGGGAGACGTTGTGGGCGTCAGGGGGTGGATGGCGCTGTTGGACAGACTGACGTTGTAAGTCCGGCCGGTGCCTGCTGGACGAGCGCGGCGGCTGCTGACGAGCGCGGCGGCTCGGTCAGCTCCAGCTTGTCACTTGAGCTTGTTCTGTACCAGGCCTCCACCTTGTTGCTGTGGACCGTCTCCAGCAGATGGCTGCTCTGCACGTGGTCCTTGATCCGAGCCAGCTGCCGCTCCATCCTGTAGAGGGTGGCGGCGGTTCATGGTTCCTTATGAGCCGTCCCTGGCGCGCCGACGTCCTTGGTGGCCCGGTCCACCATGAGAACGGCCGCCATGTCATTCCGATGGCGGCTGTGGTGACGGTGTTGTTCATGAGCCAGCTCCACAGAAAAATAAGGAAGCAGACGACATGGAGCTCAATTGAGGGTTGAGCCTGACGTTATCTTCGCACCCCTTCCAGAAAGTTTGAAATAACGGATCTGAGGTGGGCACACAATCTTCTCTCCCCTCTCTTGAAAAGGGGGCAGATACGTGGAAGTAGACAACTACCCCCGAAATGCGAGAGAGGCGAAGCCAAGGAGACAAAAAAAAAGGTCCCTCTCTCTTTGGTGTCACCGACGTCGCAGGTTATACCGCCGCCCTGGTGGAGACAAGGGGGTTTCCGGAACGCGACTGCCGTCAGTGCCGTTCCAGTCCTGCGAGGAAACTTCGTCTTCTGCTTGAAAACATCGTTTAAGGTCGGTGACATGAGCAGGTCCGGTTTCCTCACTAGACTCAAAGAGGTAACTAGTTTGTAAGTGAGTGGCGAGCACTTTTCATGCACGCGAAGCGGACCTTCCCACCTGTTGGCGAGGGAGGCTGCAAAGCCTCGAGCGGCATCACTCAATGGGTGAGTACGCTGAAGTACAAAATCTCCCACCTCGAACTGCGAGTCACGTCGCCCCTGGTTGTACTGCTCTGCCAGCTGTACTCGGGCGACGTCGAGATTTTCTAGGGCCTCTCGAAGGTTATCGGAGAAGCGCTTTCGCAGGTCCTCTGCGAACTTCACGTAGGGGCGAAGCCTTCCCCCAGACTGTAGCTTACGGGGTATCACGGTCCGGAACGCCGACAGGCAAGACGTCTGGCACCGTGGTGAAGTGGGCTACAGTGGTCGGGTCAGGAATGCAGTCCTCCCGTTTGGTAAACGGAGTCAGCTCCGGTTGTTGTCCCAGCCGGTATCCACCACCAGAAAAGTCGAGCGTCATGCTTTCGCCTGTAATGAAATCTCGGCCCAAGATCACAGGTACCACGAGTCCTGGCAGATAAAGAAATCGCTGACGCCGCTTCTTTCCATTAAACCGAATCTGCAGCCTCACGGCTCCTCCAGCTGTTATCGCTGTACCAGAAGCTAGCTGCAAACGGGTTTCGCACTCCCGGAGGCTTATCTTTTTTGCTTTGCAGAGTTCGAAAACGAAATCCCCTATGAGCGAAATAGCGGTTCCGAAATCTAAAAGTGCGGCAATGGGAAAATCGAGCAGTGAAATCGTCATGCGCGGTTCAATGATATTAGGCTCGGGCTGGATTCGACATACCGATGGAATTAGTGCCACGGCCTCACTGCTCCCAGGGACTGCAACGGCCGTCGGCGAGTGGCTGTCTGGTTTCAGCGTCGCCGGCCGTAGTAGTTTCCCTGGTTCTGGTTCCGGCCCTTTGCCGCCGTCTCGTGCCACCTCTTGTTTGTAGTGTCCAGAAGTCTTGGACACTTGTTTCGGTGATGGCCGGGCTGCTCGCAGTGGTAGCAGCAGTCCGACGACAGTTGCCTGCTTAGGTCACCCGCACCGAGGTGCCCGTCGGACCGCCTCCAGTGATCGGATAAGGAACCACTATGGGAGGGCCTCCACCAGGCTTGCGACTGGCTGTTGTGGGGAGGGCGTGTTCCGTTGCAGCGGGGGTCAATGCTGCTGGGCTGCGGGTTTGCGACCGCACCGTGCCAGTTTTCGCCAGAACTTGCAGGAGCAGACTGATGAAGATGGTTCGCTTGGGTGGTGATCCCCGTTGGGCCCCAGCTTACACTCTCAGAAAAAAAGGAGCCGAATGAGCAAAAAAGGGCTCTTTTCGCTAAAAAAGAACCGATTTCGGGGAAAATCCCTTAGAAGCGTGCTTTCTCAACCAAAAGCACTCCTCGCAAAATAAAAAAAGAAATGCAGAGCTAGTTTCCGGCCTGGAAAGAGCGAAAAGGGTGCTTGTTGCAGCCAGGAAAGCGATAGAGCGATCTTTGGAAAAAGAAGGTCACTAAAGCCTTCTACCGGATAGAGGGACACAATGACCAGGCTCGAAAGGCTTTGCACGCGAGAAATTGGGTGCGCCATTCTGTGGAAACAAAGCTGCCCGTGCGAGCTGTCAAGTCCTTGAAAGCTTAGAGAGGTGGAATGTCGTAGTTATTTACCAAGTCGCGTTGTGTTATTTACCAAACCGAGATAATCTTCGCCTCGGACCACAGATGAAACAGCCTTCGATGCCTTTGACTCCCGGGCCACCTGCTTCAGCGGTTTGAGCACTGGCGTTCGTTTGCAACCGTAACTGCTCGCCGTGTTTTATTTAGTAAGAAATGTTAGTATAAAGCTACTCTTTGGTACTCATTTGTATAAACCAAAAGAGTCATTGAATTAAAGTTTATTAGAAGAAACTTGTACCTGCGGAAATCGATTCTGTACTTTATTTCCCCCCACCCCCCCAAAAAAAATGTATACAAATTTTCAAAGGCGCAAAACTTCGATGAATGAGCAACACACACACACAAAAGTGCGTGTTGCGTTGAATGAGTGATACGGTGATTAAGCGGCGTCGTGGTTTTTTTAGTAACAAGAGCTATTTTTTAACTTGCTTTCGTGTTTGAACAATACACGTATAACTGCGCGTATTTATTTATTTATTTATGAATACTGTTCACCCCAAGTATGAGGCTTTAACAGGTGTGGGGTATAGAAGAGCACTGAAACAGACAACATCAGGACTACAATACAGTACACATTCAGCGACATTCACTTAAAATAAAGGGGCTGAAATAGCACAGACATTCAATATATTATATAGCACTCAACAAAATGAACTCTCAGCACTCGAAATCTCTTAACGAAGTTTCTAAAAAATATTTAACTACTATTTATCATTCCAAACCAGTCATATTCAAAAGGGCGCTCTCAAAATCATCTAAACAGTCCGATGACAATATATTTTGTGGGAGATCATTCCAGTTTTTTACAGTTCTAGGGAAAAAAGAAAACCTATAGGCGTCAATATTACATTTGGGCACTTCAAACTGATTAGTGGTAACGTATCTGAGTTCTCTCGATGCGGGATGTGTTAATCTAGAATCCGGGTTAATGTTATACAGGTGATGAGAAAACATAAAGAAAAACTTTAGTGGAGCAATTTTTCGACGGACAGAAAGTAAGGGGAGATTGAGGCTGTTCAGCACATCTGTGACAGAATCAAGTGGCTTGTATTTGGATAGAATAAATCGCGCCGCCTTCCTCTGAACGTTTTCGAGTTCACCAATTTGATTTTTTCAATAGGGGTCCCATACCGATGCAGCGTACTCCAAGGTAGGCCTAATATACGTTGTGTAGGCCATTAACTTCACTCTAGGCGGAGCACTGGCCAGATTCCGTCTTAAAAAGCAAATCTTTTTCATTGCTTTGTGACATATTTCTTTTATGTGTTTACTCCAACTCAAGTCTTTAGAAAGTGTCACACCCAAGTATTTAAGACTATCAACTTCAACCAAAGGATTCCCATCAAGCTCGTAAGTATAAGAAAGAACGTTCTTAGTTTTGTTAGTTATTCGTTCGAAAACTGTTTTTTGTGTATTAATTTTCATGTTCCATTTCGAGCACCAGTCCTGGATGGACCCAACAGATGCACTTAATCTGCGCTGGTCGTCTTGCTCCTTGAATATACCAGACAATCATCCGCAAATAGTCAAACAGTAACCCCTTGATTTATTTCCGCCGCGATATCATTAATGTTAATTAAAAATAATACTGGCCCGACTACTGACCCCTGGGGGACGCCCGAGGGCACTTCAGATACAACTGAACGGTCACCGTTAACGTCTACATACTGCACCCGACTAAATAAATACGCCCTGATCCAGAATACCACGTTCTAATTTACACCATGCAAAGAAGGTTTATGAAGTAGTTCAGTGTGTGGTACTCTATCAAACGCCTTAGAAAGGTCAAGGCATATCGCATCAATCTGTCCTCTCTCATTAGAAGAAGCTGAAAAATCGTCAAATGTTTCTATGAGTTGCGTGACCGTCGATAGTTTCCGGCGAAACCCATGTTGGTTAGAATGAAAAATGTTAGAGGATTCAAGATGCTTGTATAAAGCTTTAGAAATAATGTGCTCAAATAATTTGCATACTATGCACGTTAAAGATACGGGGCGGTAGTTTTCAATATTATGCTTACTTCCTTTTTTAAGGATTAGTACGACCCTCGCACTGCGCCAATCGGGAGATACTTGGTGTTGTTTTAGTGATGTTTGAAAAATAATGTTAAAGTATTTTAAAATTCATTCTGCATGTCTTTTTAAAAACTCGTTGGGTATTTCGTCTGGCCCGGTTGACTTCTTTACGTCTAAATTCAATAGTAATGAAAAGACTCCCTCTTCAGTGATTATTATATCCCCCATAGTGCTATTTGTCGCATTTAAGCTCAAGTCCTCTGTAGCACCATCTGTATTAACAAATACACTATGGAAAAAGTTATTAAACCTATCGGCGATATCTTTTGGATCGGTCACAATTTCAATGTTTTCAATGATATATTCTAATCGTTCTTTCCGAGGTTTTAAGTGACGCCAGAATCTGTCGGGTGCATTTCTCATAAAATTCGGCAGGGTTTCAGAAAAATAACGTCCCTTCGCTGAACTCAACTTTTGCTTTAAAAGACGCTCTAGGAACTCTTCTTCGTTTTCCTTTCTTTTACGACGTTTGCGTTCTATTTTACGCTTGAGTTGTACGATCTCTCGGGTTACCCATGGATTCGATTTTCTTATTGATTTCTTCCCTTTGGGTAGAAAATGTTCTGAGCAATAGGTAGCAATTCGTTTAAATTCAGCCCATAAAAAATCCGCGTCACCCGTACGATCGAAAGTTGAAAACCGAGAAAATGACAGATTGAGGTAATCTAGCACACTTTCGTTGTTCGCTTTAGAAAAATTAGGCACTTGGATAGAACACTTCGTTTGTTTGCAGATTTTAGCAGTTTTGAAACATGAAAATACTAATTTATGGTCAGAGATACCCTCGTAAATAGACACTGCATACTCGAGTAAATGACTGCTTACAGATATTAAATCTAACAACGAGCAGCTGTTTCCAACTTCACGAGTGAAAACCGTAACAACTTGCGTAAGACAATTGTCAAACGCAATATCGAGAAGAAGTTCGCTATTAATTACATTCATATGTCCTGCATCAAGCTCATCCCAATTAATTCCAGGCAAGTTAAAATCTTCAGCAATAATTAGTCTGGTTCCGAGTCTAATGTTAGTGCTAAGGTAATCGTGTAGTGCTTCCAAGACTGAATTAGGAGCATCCGGAGGCCTATAAAATGCACAGACGACGTAGTGTGTATTGTAAAAGCTCACATTGCACCATATACATTACACGTCCTGAATGTCTTTCATTACTACATAATCGATATTATTTTTAAGAATGAATGCTACGCCGCCTCCTCTCGTCTTTCTATCTTTTCTTACCATCTTATACCCCAGTGGCAGTAACTCTCCATGATTTATTTCTGGGTGTAACCATGCTTCTGTTACTACGACAACATGGGGGTTATAAAGCATTAGTACCTGCTCGAGTTCACTAACTTTATTAGCTAAACTGCGCGCGTTTAGATTTATGACACGTAATTCCGCGGATTTTTGTTCAGCGAGTCACCCTTCAATATTATCGGACCTATTCCTTTTAAGTTTAACGCGGCAGTCATCCTCGTCATGCCACGAGTAGAAATCCTCGTGTATCTTCATCCTATCTCCAACGAACTTTACTCGGGTGCCATCATCCCTCTCTGCTCTCGCGTTTTCCCAGAGCTACTTTCGTCTGGTTATCGTGGTCCGTGAAAAGTCATCTGAAATAGAGATGCTTGAGCCCTTCAATTTTTTGCAGTTACGAAAGATTTCTATTTTTTCATTGAAGTCTGCAAAGTTCATAATTACTAGCCGAATTTTGTTGGGTTGCTTCCGTCCAATTCTGTGCGTTCGTACGATCGACTTTACTGTAACTCCAAGGCGGTTTTGGAAAACATCTGTGACAACTTTTGCTTTTAAATCTTCGTTTTTTTCGTCTTGGTTCTCAGCGATACCAAAGATTACCAAGTTGTTTCTTCGACTATAATCCTCTAGGTCGACAAGTTTCTCCTGTTGGGTTTGAATGGTCGCATTCAACTTTTTAACGGTATCTTCAAGGCCACTGACTTTGGCGTCGCTGTTCTTGACAGAAGTTTCAAGTTGTTTAATGTTTTTTGTGAGTTCGTTCATTCTTTTATGGAAGCTATTTTGGTTTTCTTTGATTTCTTTAATGTCAAAGCTTATTCTTTTTTGGGTTTCTAGCATTTCGAACATCATTTTTTCAGTCCTTGTTTCTTGGCCCGGGTTTAGCTCGACATCAGTTGACAGCAGGAGCACCATCATTTCACAGCAATGCAAGACACAACCGTAAAACACTTTGGGGCATGGCATGACAATGAGGTACCGATTATCACTCATATATCATATATGAATAAAAAATAAATAAAACAGAGGAACGTTTTTTGTTTTTTTTTGTATACAATGCAGTTGTCCTAGCTTGTGGTCATGAGTCATGACACCACCCGTCTCCCAATACGGCGCCTCTGATTGTTTCGCGGCACGCGTCAAGCCGCAAAAATAGAGTTGGGACCCATCCGTGAGTGGCATCAAAAATTCTGCTGCGTGGAAGGTTCAAGTGATGTGTTACAGTCATCGTTATATTATAAAATAAAATAGCCTGTAAATGGTGGTTTTTCGATTTTAAGGAGCAGTTATGTCTAGAAGGATACCCCGAAATAATCCCATAGGCATATTCTATAAGCGCGTTTTGAGTGAAGCAAAACTAAACTTCGATATGATGTGCGTTCAAATTTATGTGCAACAACGCAGTGTAAAAAATGAGTGCTCCGTCTGCCGGTGAACGCCGCTCGCTACTTTGAGGTCGCCCAACAAAAGTTAGGAGAATGGGATGGCATGAGGAAAAAAAAAACAACAACACAGAAACGCGGTCGTTGTTGTTCTCGTAGTTTTCGCGAGCAATATGGCATGGTAGGATGCAGAACAAAATGGCCTCGGACGAAATGGCCCTGGACGGAACGGCCCCGGACAAAATATGGTCCCAAGTGCAATCCCGGAGAGAATGATCCCAAGTGATTCTTAGACACTCATCTTTTAATAATGTGCTACTCTGAAGTTCTGTTAAGTACATGCAATGCTCTTATAATGCAACTTTGTAGAGACTATAAAAAAAAAGAAGCTCAATATAGACGCGACAATGGTTGAGAAACACACACACAGGGCAGGCACCTGTCTCGTGCGTGTTTTTCTTCGACTTTTTACCGTTTATTTTGCACTCTTTTTCAATATGCCGATCAACCAACTAGCCCAACAATATAGACGATGTCACGAAACCTGTTTTAAAACGTATAAGTTCACGCTTTCTTTACGAATCTCGATATTTCTTATCATTTTCAATTCAATTTTTGGCTGGTTCGCCTGCCCTTTTCCACCCTTCGCATACTCACTCTCGTGTTTCCTTTTCAGATGGCGAATAAAGTTCGATGATATACGCCGACTGCACCCTGTATAGTTTCGTTGCACAACTTTCAGCGTGCATCTTGTTTATTTTCTTCGCGACTAATGTAGAAAAATGTCTTCCACGATGCCATGACTCGATCTGTATTTGTCTTGTCTTTTCGTACGAATTCTGATGTTCCTCTTCGAGCTGATCGAGTGTCGGTTTCAGGCAGCACACGGTACCAACAGATTCATTCATCTACCTCGGTGTCGGTTGTGGCGACGGATCGGGCAGTCAGCGTTGACAAAGCTCTTCACATCAAGATACAATTAACGGGGTAATACCGCACCGTTCGAATTGACATTCCCCGTGTTTCCTGAAAAGCACCGTCCAACTGACTTCTCACCGCCTCAAACATGGTCCAGGCCAAGGACCACGAATGTAGACCGGGCAGCCGAGGCGCGCGGCAGCCAAAACCTCAGTGGCAGCTAGCGCCCAGCTCTCCTTCTCAGTTGCCCTCACAGCAACGATCGCGCCTCGTCTGGCGCGGGACGGTCTTTCTGCAGGTCTAGTCAGTTTGGTCACACCAAGAGCGGTGACGATAGTCTACTTCACCTTACGATGGACCTCAACAGACAGCACGAGAGTCATCGAAACCAATCCAGTGCCTTCTGAGTGTCGCGTGACCCTCCAGTCCCGCTTACGGTGCTGGATTGCCTAGGGTGACTCGTAGCGTCCGCAGCAGTTCATCACAGGGTGAAACGAAGTATGCAGAGACTAAAGTCAAAGAAAATGAGCGGGCATCCGCTAGCTTGCTTTTAACACCAACCCACTAAAACATATAACACAGAAAACAAGCATCGGAACAAAGACCAAGTAAAAGGTGGACTTAAACTACAAATGCAGTATAAAAAACAAGCCTCGGAGCAAAGCGAGAGAGGAGAAGAGGGAAGTGAATCTCGCTTCGTTTTAATGCCGAAGCAAACCCACATTTCGCACTTCAAAGGAGCGCGCACGAATGAACGTGGAAGGCAACAGGCTGCCTGCTAAACAAAGCTCCTCGAGTTATAAGAAAACAATACCTGATCATCTTTTGGCGGCGCCCGAGTCAACGAGTTATCTGAGCTCTCCGAGTTATGAGTCGCGTCCGCTCCCATATCTCAGCCTGTGCGTGCGCGTGCATTCTACAAACCGTCCCCCCCCCCCCCCCCAAAAAAAAAACGAAAAAAAAAACATTACAAGAAGTACAATGTGGAGCTGTGCATGGTGGTTTCTTTCTTTGCCGCTCTCTTTTCTTTTGCTTGGTGCTTGGTTTCTTGTTTCGCTCTCGTGTAACGCCATTGAAGCCCGACGCCTGCGCGTCCGTGAAAGGCGCCACGTTACCCCCCCTTTCCCCCTTTGCTCTTTTATTTGACGCTTGTTTTTTTATATTGCAGTTTTTTTTTTTCGTATAAGTCTCCTGCTCATTTTATTTCTGAGCAACTGTCTCGCTGACTGGCTCGGATTAGCTTACCGTAAACACACACACAAAAAAGGAAAATAATAATAAAATAAAAAAAAGAACCGTGCCCATTCCATACCCATTCCATTCCGGGCAAGAGGCATCGAATTCCATTCCCATTCCGTTCCCTTCAACGTTGCCGCCATTCCATTCCCATTCCATTCCCGGGTCGTGAAAATGCGGAATGATTCCGGAATCATTCAAACTCCGGAGTGGCAATTCCGCAACACTGGTTTGTACTTTACTTAATTACTTTACAAATTTGAGTATTTTATACTCTACTCGGTTAATATCTTTTGTGGTACTCAGTAACTTAACTTAAATACTTTTGGTGAGTATATTGTACAAGCCTGACAAAAGGAAACAAATTGATGCAATATTTTTGGATCTATCAAAAGCGTTTCATAGGGTCTACTACTAAGGAAGCTGCAGCGTGTAGAAGTTTCTCCCCGCTTTGTGACTGGATTGCCGCGTATCTGACGAACAGAACGCAGTTTGTAAAAATTCCCGGTTGTCAATCGCAAAACCTCGATAACCTGTCAGGTGTTCCCCAAGGGTGTGTCTTGGGACCCTCTTTGATATATGTCAGTGACTTAGCTGACGACCTTGACTCAGGTGTGACTGTGAAAATGTTTGCAGATGACTGTGTGATTTATACAAGTGTTATTAACACCTCGGACCAATTATCGCTTAACAAAAATTTGTGTAAAATTGCTGACTGGTGTGGTTATAAACTACTCAAAAACATGCGCTCTTAAAATAACACATATCCACTTGAATATAAGTATCATGTCCGCAATAAAGTCATTGAATGACGTAAAATACTTAGGTCTGACTATTAATACGACACCTAGCTGGAACACCCACATAGACAATACTTGCACCAAGGCCTACAAAGAAGCTGTGTTTTTAAGAAGGAAATTGGGAGCATGCAATTGGACTGTCAAACGTTCAGCCTATAAAGCCCTAGTTCGCCCAGTTACGGAATATGCGTCAATCGTGGGGGACCCCTATATAAAGAAAGACATAGAAAAAGTAGAGAAAATTCAGCGACTAGGCGCACAATTTAGTTTTTTTTTTTATTTTAGGCGCCTCTCCTCAGTTTCTGAAATGTTGAATAGATGTGGGCTAAACCTCTCGGGAAGCCAGGCGAAAATTTGCGAGATTAAGTTTTTTTTTATAAACTTTATAATTACGAAACTGGCTTAAGTAAAGGCTTGTATATTCAACCACCCCCTCAGCGCTGAGCAAGGCTAAACCACTCAAAAAATGTTAGACAATGTGCTCCTAGAAATAATCGATTTAAGTACTCCTTTTTTGTAGAACCATTGATGACTGGAACTCACTGCCGTCAGACTGCGTGAATGCTTCAACATCCAATAATTTTGACTCCATTCTTGTAAACATGTTGCAACCCTCTCCTGCCAGGATGGTGGAAAACCATCTGCAGTATTTCCTAAATAAAAAAAAATAATAAAAAAGTCAGTCTCTACTGAAATAAGGTCACTGCAAAGCCGCTTCTTCTCCCGTAACATTGCGACTTTGGTTCAGAGCCCTCGGGTAAATAAAGATTTGCTGGAATGCCGCA
This sequence comes from Ixodes scapularis, assembly GCF_016920785.2. Taxonomy (NCBI): domain Eukaryota; kingdom Metazoa; phylum Arthropoda; class Arachnida; order Ixodida; family Ixodidae; genus Ixodes; species Ixodes scapularis. The sequence continues at coordinate 253,774 of NW_024610104.1, read as the reverse complement.
CTTGTAAGACCTCCCCTTCTGATGGCCGTGTTTGTCCACGCCATGCAGCAACGTCTCTTCAACCCGAGTTGATAGCATGTCGTGCAGGGACGTATGCACCTAGCGAGAAACTTGCACAAAAGCCTGCTCCCGATGCCAAAGTACCGTATTTCCACGAATATAACGTAACCACGAATATAACGCCCTCAAGAAAAAAAGAATCGTTACTATTAGTATCACGTGAGCCGAGGCCGTGTAAATTTCCCGCACTCGGGGGCATAGCAGACGTGAAAAGGCAACGGAAATAGAAGAAATATCTTTGTTTTGACTGACTCATCCTACTTTTCAAGTCCTCCCGTATGCAGTCCACTTGGCGCCTTCGCAGATATGCAGCAGCACGCTTGCCGGTAGTTCCGTTTTCGTCAACGTGAACTCCTCCGCAGCTCACAGTGATGATGCGAGACATTATCCCCCACACGCCTCTAAATCTCGCAGGTTTCACTGCAGACACTGAGGAGCATTCGGTTCTAAAGGTAAGAAAACCAGAAGGGGACATCAACATAGTGTCAGTTTACATTTGGCCTAACAAACCCTGCAACGCGGACAACCTTATCGCAGTAGCAACACACACGGAGGGTCGCTCGATTGTAGCGGGAGACTTTAACGCACTGAACGAAATTTGGGGGAACACCATCGCATCAGTGAGGGGAAGGCAGCTGCTCGAAGCCCTCAACACACTTAACCTTAAAAACATCTAACTCGGCACCCCACCCTTGCCCGATCCGGAATCATCTGCTTACAATCTGCAGCCCCCCCTTCAAGCTGTGCACACTCCCACAACCCGACACGTTTGGAAGTGATCACCTGCCCATCCTAATCGGCAGCTGCGCACTTGCCCCCCGAAAGAACCTGTAAGATAGTGAATTGGCAGAAATACAGAAGCACTCTAAATAAACTTGCCCCACACCACGATGCACTCCTCTCTCGGGACATGGAGTGTGCGCTCAGGGCGGGGCGCGTCGATGTCCTCGTCACGCGACCCAATCCCGACCTGCGCTACCTGGAGCTTGGGGCCGAAACGAGGATAGCTCACCGAGCTGCCGCAACCAGAGGTCGGCATTTCAGGTCGCCCTCACTCACCCTCACCCTCACAGCCACACTCACCTAAGCCCCTCCCTCACCCTCACAGCTACACTCACCTTCAGCCCCTCACTCACCCTCACCCTCACAGTCACACCTACCTTCAGCCCTTCACTCACCCTCACTGAACCTCACGGCCCTCACGCACTCACGGCCCTCACGCACTCACGCACTCACGGCCCTCACGCACTCACGCACTCACGGCCCTCACGCACTCACGCACTCACGGCCCTCACGCACTCACGGCCCTCACGCACTCACGGCCCTCACGCACTCACGGCCCTCACGCCCCTCACGCCCTTCACGCCCTTCACGCCCTTCACGCCCCTCACGCCCTTCACACCCCTCACGGCCCTCACGGCCCTCACGGCCCTCACCGCCCTCACGGCCCTCACGCCCCTCACCGCCCTCACGCCACTCACCGCCTTCACGCCACTCACCGCCTTCACGCCACTCACCGCCCTCACGGCCCTCACCGCCTTCACGCCACTCACCGCCCTCACGGCCCTCACCGCCCTCACCGCCCTCACGGCCCTCACCGCCCTCACGGCCCTCACCGCCCTCACGGCCCTCACCGCCCTCACGGCCCTCACCGCCCTCACGGCCCTCACGGCCCTCACCGTCCTCACGGCCCTCACCGTCCTCACCGCCCTCGCGGCCCTCACCGCCCTCACGGCCCTCACGCCACTCACCACCCCCACCGCCCTCACGCCACTCACCGCCTTCACGCCAGTCACCGCCTTCACGCCACTCACCGCCCTCACGCCACTCACCGCCCTCACGCCACTCACCGCCCTCACGCCACTCACCGCCCTCACGCCACTCACCGCCCTCACGCCACTCACCGCCCTCAGGCCACTCACCTCCCTCACGCCACTCACCGCCCTCACGCCACTCACCGCCCTCACGCCACTCACCGCCCTCACGACACTCACCGCCCTCACGACACTCATCGCCCTCACGCCACTCACCGCCCTCACGCCACTCACCGCCCTCACGCCACTCACCGCCCTCACGCCACTCACCGCCCTCACGCGCCTCACCGCCCTTGCGGCCCTCACACTCCTCACGCCCCTCACGCACTGATGGCCCTCACGCCACTCAGGCCAGCTTCAGATGGCGCAATTTCGCCCAGAAACTTTACGTCGCAACACCAGCAACAAGGGCCGCACGCGATCACACGCAGCAACCAATTGCTGCAATTTGCCATCGTCATCATAAAATTTTATTTTTCTTGCACTATTTAGACACGATTACGCATTATAAACCTGTTTTTATGCATTTAAATCTCGTTAAGAATACTAATGCACCTTTCTGAAACAGTTTATTTAAAAAAAACGATCGATTTGAAACCAGAACCAAGTCTTTTGGTGTCATCATCGCCGGCACGAGGTATCACGTGAAAATTTCGCGTCCCTCATTGGATGCAGCCGCTTCAAACGCATTCGAATTGTTCCGAGTTGCTTGCTTATTTCGAGCGGACCCGATCTCAGCAATTCGTGTCGATCTAGGGAAAGCTAGAAAACAACCCGCCATTATCACCAAAATTGCTGAGAAAGATGCTCGATCTGAAGGGGGCCTCACGCACTCACCGCTCCCACGCACTCATGGCCCTCACACCACCTCATGTACTCACCGCCCTCATGGCCCTCACGGCCCTCGCGCCTCTCATGCCACTCACTGCCCTCAAGCACTCATGGCCCTCACACCCCTCACGCACTCATCGCCCTCACACCACTCACTCACTCATAGCCCTCACGCCACTCACCGCCCTCACGCCACTCACCGCCCTCACTCCCCTTACGCACGCATACCCCTCACCGCCCTCACCGCCCTCACGGCCCTCATGGCCCTCACGGCCCTCACGGCCCTCACCACCCTCACGGCCCTCACCGCCCTCACGGCCCTCACCGCCCTCACGGCCCTCACCGCCCTCACGGCTCTCACCGCCCTCACAGCCCTCACGGCCCTCACTCACCCTTAGACTCATGAATTTTCCTGGTTCTGAAACTCACTCACCCTCACCTCACCTATGAAGATGAGGGTGAGTGAGGGTGAGTGAGGGCCCTCATGAGTGAGGTTTGCCGAGGTATGGCCGCAAGACGTCCCGTCGTGCAAGCGCCTCGCCTCATGGTTGCCACAAAACATCTAGTTTTCATCCGAAATCAAACATATTTATGGTTTGAGTGCACAACTTTCTATCTTGGTTTTCTGGGGCCCTAATCTGGAGACTTGGCGAAAAAGTCGGCGAGAAGTCTGGCGGCTGCGCTTGGCCGACGCCGCACTTGACTTTGGCGCCGGCCAATCAGAACCGTCAGATTTCTCGCCGTCTTTCGCGCCAAGTGTCCAGATTAGGGCCCCTGTTCTATTTTGTTGTCCCAGAAGACAACACTAAAATAGTATTTCGTCGTGTTAAAATTGTTTACTTACACCATGATTGACGCAAACATTATCTGTGAGCCCGCGGCAAGTTTGGGACCGGAATCGCAACAAACATATCGCCTAAATGCCATTTTGAGATTTTGTCTGGCAGGTCCCATCTTGAATGTCATTTGGCATAAATGCCATTTTAGGTGCCGTCTGCCAGGGGTAACACAGAGGCTAAAACTGAAGAATAGCTTTTCTAGCCACGTTTCAGTAAGGCAAATGATGAATTACCTATAACTCCGGACAAGAACTCTGATGACTTTGTCCTATGACCACAAACATTCTGGTAAGAGAGAGTGAGTGCGCTCCATGCTACCTGATTAGCCCAACTATTTTTGAACTTGGCGCTACAAGTTTGCCAAAGTCCAACTCGGTTCAACTCGATATTGCCAAGTTCCTAATCGCGAGTAAATTGGCATAATGGAAATGTCGTAGTTGGTTGGTAGCAGTTGTTTTCTTGGTATGGTACGAATGTTTTATGGTGCTTTTTCGCGAAAAATGAAATTAAACGCTTTATATTTTGTAATGCAGCTTGTTAATTATGTGATCCATGTTCATGATAGCATTCGATTAATGCGAGCAGAAAACTTACTGCTAAGTGTCTTGCGCAATTTTTGAGCTAACAATGACACCCCCAAAGGCCTTTATAACAAACGCCTTTACTAAGAAAATACCGTTTAATGAAGTAAAATAAAGTCCTGGCCAGTCTCTTTGTGTTCAATGTGTTCCTCTGACAACTACAAATTCCTGCTTAACAAATATATCTATTTAATGAAGCAATTCGCGACTCTACAAAACAAAAATGACCGGTATTATAAATTTTCTCGGTGAAAAGTAATCGCTTTTACGTAAATTGTCGCTCTTAAGTGGCGCGCATACAGAACAGAAATACCGCGGCACTGGAGACGATTGGCACTGTCGCCTCCGTCGCACGCTCGTGGTCTCGGTCCAAATAATTCGTCGGTATGCAACCATGTGTCCAGATCGGGGTCTCGAACACGCGGCCGCACAGGTATCGTGCGGCTTCGAGCCCCCATTGCCATGTCTCGAGTGCTACATGCCCCATAAAAACATAGTTCTGTATCGTCCATTCATTTCTGCTCGTACAACGTGTTCTCATATCTTACAATATAATCTTTTCTTTCGGACTGAGTAATGCTTCGTCTAAATATTTGCTTCTCAGCCCTTCCTCGTGTAGATCAACCGGAACGACAATACCACTATACTAGGCTACAAGCACAAGCTTTGCACAAAGAGGGACCTCTGCTACATGAACTCAGCGGAAGAAACTTAAAGCTGCTCGAGCCTCTGGTCGTCAGAAAACATCATTAGAGTATGAGTCTTTTCTTATAATTCTGCTACAAAATTGTATGAGGAGGTATTTGTTTCCGTGACTGATGAGCTTAGTGAATTGTGCGATAGGGCAACGACAGTGCGATTGATCTTGTTCTAACGAAAGCTGCTAGCACAATGGCATTTTCAATCGTATCACATCAGCTGTGGCCCAGAGGATATGCGAATCAAAGCAACTCTGGCAAAACAGCGCACTTACAAAAAGCAGCGAACAGGATATCCCTTCTCTAGAAAATTCCTGTGGTATTGCTGGGAGAGTCGGCTGGTTTCCAAAATTAACCAGCATTGCGGGCCTTTTTTGTCCCAAAATACCGAAATAGTGCCCCCCCCCCCCTTTTCTCGTTGGCCCTCAACCTTTTGCGCTAGACAACCTGCCTCACCCCCCCCCCCCCCCCCTTCCTACAATGAGTTTTAGACCTCTGGTCCAGAATGTGCTACGTGACTACGTTGCTGCGCAGAAAGCCTGTACGAAGCAACGTAGCGCCATCTAGACACAAGATCGTACACTACCAAATTGTTCGGGCCCAGAACCGAGTAGGCGTGACGGATGCCGTCCCGCCTCCGCCGCACAATGCGCATTATTTGGCACGAAAGTTGGTGCTTTGGAATGCACCCGCACGAACGAGAGTGTGCATTCAAAGTATTTTGGTGCGCAGTCGCAACTTTTAACATTTGTTCAACGGACGCGCCGACCTTCGTCAGGATTCCCAATGTTGCTCGATTGGAGTCTCAAACTGTTCCTTCTTAAAGCTGAAATTTGATCTGGGACTACACGCGATGCCGAAATCTAAGTGCAATTGGTAGAGCTTCAGAGAAAAACGTTTCCTCCTCTGTGACACGAGTGCCAAAAGGTTGGTTCTGTGTGCGCCCCTCCTCGGTGCTCTGGAACGCCGTGCGCTGGAGCGTGGCCAATTGTGCCGTGCTGCTCTGGTCCTCTGCAGCAACGGCAGTGCTGCCACTGCTGTTGTGTCCACTCCTACGAGAGCAGGTGCTTCGAAAGCTTTCTCAGAATGACACGGGGTGGCGCTAGCTGCCACCCGGTTGAGAACAGTCCAAATTTACGCAGCCTGCGAACGCCTCTTCTCTCCAGAATCGGGGGTCGCATCAATGGTTTGGCGATTGTTGCGATTCATATTTTGAAAAGTCAACCAAGTTTGTTGTGTGCAAGTCTGCACAGCTGGAAATTTGTCTGCAGTAAGGAGCGCCTGGTGTCTCAGCTGTAGATGACAAACTTTGCCAGTGGCAGTACTGGGGGTATGGCTAGCCCGGTATCCTTATATTGCGTCGCGCAGTGGTGAGTACACAAACGTTGCCTATGCAGTTTTCATTTAGACAAAAAGGTAATAGAGCGCATCATCCTGGATTCTGCAGGGCGAGCTGGGATGCACTAGTAGACTTGGCCTTTATTCCCCCTTTTGATAGTCAATTGTCAATGTACAAAACCTAGTTTCTGACGTGACGCATGTACGTCAACGTGCGATAGCACAAATTCGGTTTCGCACAGTTGATTTTTCGCACTCAACTACTACGACGAAGTTTCCTGTACTACGAAAAATTCCTCCGGTCCCGCGGACTTCCTTATAAGGGCTTTCCTCTGTAGCACCATTGGCCCCTTCCTCGGTATTTGCAGATATATGTGTTACAAGTGTAAATTGAACTCGCTTCGCGCCGGCCAACGTTCGTCGGCGGCAAGAAGCGGAAGCATGACAGACGCAGTTCGGTTCCAACACAACACTAAGTGAGGGAGCCGTGTGGCCCCCTGTTTAATATAGAGAGCCGCACTTCCAGACATCAGGCCACGAGGGGACCTTGTGGCACTACATGCTAGCCAGGCATATAACAGTATGAACTTTCTTTGATTTGATGATTGAAAATACTTTCATTAATTATTTTTGACAACTCGAAGTTATTGTGAAATCGTTCCCGAATGTGTTTTCTTGTTTTGCAGCTTAAATAGGAATCTTTTTCTGCAGAGCTTGGAACAGTTTCGGGTACCACGACATAAGATGATGCGAATGAGCAGTAACTCCCCAATTGAAGTGCACATTCTGTGTGAACATAAAATTGATTTATGGTGGCCCTTCTCGCCGTCAAATGAGGTGGTCAAGAAGGTGCCTCGGTGAATGAATCTATGCCCAAAGCGATTGTGACAAAGTATTTTTCCCCACCACCATTCTGAAAGGTACGGAGGAGTTTATGGGGCCTGGGTAAGAAATGCCCCATCTCCCGAAAAAGAATTGGCGCCATGATTTTGTTGCGAGTGGTGTGAGCGATGAGGGACTTTTATTTGGCTGTGGATCTTCCATGTGAAAAGGCGTCCCAATGGGGGTGTTTGTCCCTGTAGACTGGGTCCGGGAAGACGTACACGATGAGCACTGGGTACGGCCTGAACCTGGACGAGCACGAGCGGGGCGTCATTCCCCGGGCGGTAGATCAGCTCTTTGCCGGCATTGCTCGGCGCCAGGCGGAGGCCCGGGAGAAGGGGGCCCCTGTCCCGGACTTCAAGGTTCACGTTCAGTTCATGGAGGTAAGAACTTTATGCAGCAAAAGCCTTTATGCTCGGCCTCAACTACTTTGCGCTACGCTGTCAAAGCTGCATCTTGCGTTTCTTTCGCTCGAGAACACTCGGAAATGACACGCAAGATGAAGCCACGTGCTCTCACCAGTGCAAGGCGGCAGCCCTTTGGAATACGTGCTAGCCTTATACAGTGCGATTCACTTATAACGGCACCACATACAATGGTGCACTGCTTATAACAATCAGTTTCTAGAGTTTCTAGTCTAGAAACGGTCAGATTCTAGTCCAGATGCAACGATAATCGGTTATAACAATTGAAGTTTCAGGTTTTCTCGCTTTCGTTTTAAGTGGATTGCACTGTAGACCCTTTATGGCAACTTTGCATGGGTGCCGGCTTCTTGAAATCGCTCGACCCTGCCTCCGTGGCTGACCTTCAGTTTCTCATCGGTAGAATGCGTTTTCTGCTGTACCCCGCCACAAATGGAGATTTTAATGCAGAATGTGTTTTACGAGCAGTTTTTTATGCCTTTAACGAACTAGTGTCGTAGCGAGCGTCACGAACGAGTGACGTGCTGGGAGGGGCACGGACGTTAACTGTATAAGCTTCATATATAAATTCAGAGCGCACTCGAACCGGTGTCAGTGGGCTGGCAGTCGGATACTATAGCCACTGAGCTACTAGCACAGCTGGTTTGCAAGGGGAAATGGTAGGCTCATGCAAATATTCAATGTTTTCAAATGTTCCATCGAATAACATACGATCCAAAATTCGATTATAATTCCGGTATTCAGAAATTTCAAAATATTTGACGCGAGCGAACAGCGAACTTCGAGGTACTTGTTTTGGGGGGTTTCGGTTTTATTTAGCAAGTACCAGCGCCATGGACACGTCGAGGTGTGCTTTATTTTTTCTTTCGAAAGCCACTAGATTGCCAACACTAGCCAATAGCCAAATGAACTGGCTGCGTCGTTGGGACCACTCTGCTGTTTCGGATCACCATGGCAAACGTGACGACTGCTGGCAACCCGATAGGGAGATATTTCACAAACATTTCTCCGGGCCCTGAAGCTGGATCTTTAACGTGCAAAGTGGTTCTGAAGACCCTGACAACGCTTGCAATGCACCTGAAGGGACACCTGGACTGAAACCAGGCCTACCTCAATGAGTTAAAGAACAACTAAGCTTAAAGGGGCGGTGCAACGATATTCAATTGGAATGTTTTTCACTTTACACGAGCTTACCGGCACTAGTTGGACTCAAGGATACTCGCACGCAACGCCACCGACCAAGAAACTCCCTTGCTGCGCTGAAATTTCGAGGACAAAACCGAGTGTTTTCATTCAACCTCTCCTTCGCAAAACCTGATGACGTAGCTGGGCGGTAGCAGTACCGCCCAGTGACGATATTTGAATGCGGCTCATAGATTGGACCCGAGAATGGCGTGGACACTCGGCTTGGGCTCGTGTTAATCGATAGCTCGAGAAGCATTCGGGTAGTGTCTTTTGTCCAATCACTGCAATGACGACAACAGCCGAACCAATGTCTGGAACTCAGCGCGTTTCCTGTGCCTTGCCAACCCCATCGCGTGGCTATGATCAACATTGGCGGCATATAATCGGCTCCAGATCAAGTGGTCGCTTGTTCTGGCTACGAGTTGAGGGGGTGCGTGGTGAAAAACGAACGGGTGTTTCATAGGTAGTTAACGTCAGGGATCCGTTCTGAGCGGTATTTCGTAAAAGACAAAAGTCGTTGCATCGCCCCTTTAAGCAGGCAAGCAAACCCAAGCTTCAGTAGCAACAGATGACAAAAAGGATGGTTTGTACTTATAGTCTGAATTCCTCGGCACGATGAACAATGCCTGCCGTTATCCCAGAGCGTTATGAATCGAAGAAAGAGGAGCTGAAGAGAGCGCAGCTCTTGAGGAGGAGGGGAGTTTACAGAGGGTAAAGTATGTGCCTCCTCCCCCCTCCACTCCTCCTCGCCTGCTGCCTTCCCATTTACTGGGAAATTTTTGCTAAATTTCCCGCTAAATTTAGCAAAAATTTTTGCTCTAAACTTAGCGGGAAATTTAGCAACAATTTTGCCGCTAAATTGAGCGAGGAATTTAGCGAAAATTTTCCCACTAAATTTAGCTTGAAAATTTCTCATAATGCAAAGTGCACGGTTACGCCGATGGCGCCGCCGCTCAACCCAGAAATAGGCGCCTAAGAGCTGCGCTCTAAAAAAAAATTTGGGGTTCGTCAGCTGAGTAGAGTGCCTCTCGATTGCAACGGATGGTTGGAGATTGCGTGTGAGTGACAGTCACGTGTGCGTTCACGCAACGGACACAATGCAATACGTGCATTCATTGGCCTGCGCCCAGATGACAGACTCTCGCACTCCCGAAAACCTGGTGCTCTTCATCTCCGGTGTCGTCGAGGAGTGGGAGCTTCAATCCCAACGTGTGCCGATGTACGTCGTTACCGAGAATGGAAGAAACGTCGGCGGTTGCACGGTCGTCCTGGATTGGCGTGAGGGGTTTCGCGCACAGTCTTCAGCTGCGTTTCAGCGATGCCAACAGAGAAGGGGCTGCATTTTCTCAGCTCCGCGCGAAAGCCAGAGCGATTGTCGGCCAATACAAAACGAGCGCAAAAGTTCGAGGACACCTTCTTGAGGTGCAGAGGAGCATGGACTCGTATCCTCTGGAAGTTGCGCAAGATGTTTTGGCGGAACAGTGAGCACGCCACGGGGGCCAGACTTGCGAACCTGCGTGTGCCCATTACTGTGACACTTTGGACAAGCTCAGCAGGAGGGAGTGCAAGCTGGAGCTGGGAAGGTCCTGCATGCGCCTGACCAGGCCACGACCCAACTCTTTGGGGGCCCAACACCCTCGCGAGAAATGCCCCTCTCGCCATGCACTTAACCTATAGCAGTGCCTGATGAGGCAGCATGAATTGTCTTTTAAGAAGGACCACCTGGCTGTGTTGGTGGACCCGAGTTCTCAAGATGCACTTGGGAACTGAGAAAGGCGGCAAAGGAGGGATGATGCGTGGAAGACAGGAGACTCTGCAGTTGTACAGTGGCAAATGACTTGAAGGCTTCTATGGTGTGGTGGGAGTGCTGCCGCTCCTGGTGCCTGCTACACAGGCTCTTTTGAACTGCACTGGCTATTGTAAACTGCAGAAGGGAGCACCTCCTGCACTCTAGATCTTTGAGAAAATGAAGAGTTACGGATATTCAGAGTATTTGCTTCGAAATTATTGGACACCAATTACTATTCCCTTAGATTTCGCTTCCAGATAAAAAAACAGTATTCGCGCAATAAATGGTCTTATTGTAGTGCAAACGTAAATAAATAAGAGAACTAAAATAGATAACCAAATGCATAAAAGGAATGAAACAAAAGAGCATGAACGGCACACGGACAGTGTGGGACGTATTCTCAGCTTCCTGACCAGCATGCCCGTAGAATCTTTATATGTTCTGATTACTTTTTGACTCCAGTTAATCTTTACGAATAGAATCTGATTGCAAATGGGTCGACGGAAGAATATGGCCCAAGTGACACGTTAGGAACCTGGGTAGTTAGCCCCATGTTGCAGAAACCTTGTCCAAATTTTGAGCTAAAAACATCCATTTCGTCTAAGGCTCGTCAAACTATTAGGCGCCAAAGAAAATCGGCCAAACGCCATACAGTGATGGGATTGCTGCGCCAATTGTGCCAAACTGCGCCAAGGGGCTAACCGTGCTACATCCTCCTACATTTCGCCAAAATATGGGTAGCCTGCGCCAAAGGACCAATTTTGGTCGCCTTTCGAAACCGAAACTAAACCGAGTGCCCTAATTGAGCATGCGTGAGCTACGTGGCGCAAGCGGCCGCCCGACACGAGGTACTCTGCATCAATGGTCCATCCGGTCTTGGATGGTTTTTCCCGCCGTCTCTCGTCTCGGGCTCTCGTCCTCGCGTAAATCTCGTCTCGCGTCTTTTTAAATTTTTTTGACGACACGCGGGCGTGTGTGAACGCTCCGACGGTAGCGTGCTGTGTATCGGGCCAGCCATGCCGTCATGCTGTGAAACGAAACCACGTTTTTGAGCAGCGGGAGTTACTTTGTGAGCTGAAGCACACCCTCCTAAAACAACGACGCCGGGAGTTGCCGTCCCCCCGTCGCTGCAGATATGGCGCTTTCTAAACTGAAATGTGAGGACTGTCGCATGTTCATCAACATTCCTGTTCTTGTTTCAATCATACGCTCCTACAAGAATCCCTCTTTAACTCAGTTTGCTGCGTCGAAGTATTGATTACCTAGGTTTCTACGGCCAGCCGGCATCAGGCAGGCGGCGCCAACAGAGTGGGAGCCCACGGTCATACCCCGTTTCGTTGTAACTTGGCAAAGGGTGAATGATAAGCTCCAGGTGGCGTGCCGACGGCTTCGAAATGCACGACGACGACGTATACGAGCGCAACGCACGCATATTAGTGAACGACGCAGCGAAAAGCCTGATACTTCCTTGGAGTTGAGGCGCGCTCCGGTGATACGCAGTCACGTTCCCATTGGCCTGCCAAGGCCGTAGCTTCTGCTGCACTGGCATGTTACGCGATCTTCCTAGGGTACCCAGTATATCTTGTTTCACACACTAGGCTAAGCGGCGCCGCTAGAGTAAAGGCTCAAGTTTGAACAATGCAGCAGCTACTCCCAGGGATATCTAATATTTTTTACTTCAGTCGCTAGATGGCGCCAAACCAACCAGCATTGCAGGTTGCCTATCGGTAGGCTTTCTTTCGAGAGACCTCGATACGTGAAAAATCTTCCGCGAAAGAAAATTGGTGAAAAGAAGTGATCTAAAACAAAGAAGGTAATTTATGCACTCTGAACCCTCACAGCGAGCTGGTTTGTCTCGAGTTCAGTCGTTGCACAAATTTTGACACTGGCTCGCAATGTCTTGCGTCGATGCGCTCAGGTTCTGTTTTATGTGCATACATTGCCTTTTACTTTGTTTGCTGGCCTGGCAGGCACGTGCCGCTGGACTGTTTTTTGTCGTATGTTCGGCAGTTACATTTTGCATAAATTTTGGGAACCATTTGGCGACAGAGCGGAGATGCATGGTTTCGGTTTCGATCGAACAGCCATCTCCGCTTGCGCGACGAAGCACGTGCAACTGCAAGCCTGCCGAAGTTGCCCTCATGTGCATGCGAACATGATTGCACCAGCTGGGGGACTCTTGCAGTTCATTGTCTTACGTTTGCTTACTTTTGATGAAAATCTGGCATGTCGGGAAACAGTAAAACGGTGGCAAGCGGTCTATCGGGATTGCTCGGCAACACCTACAGCACTGTACATTTGTGGGGAGTCTCAATGTCTCTTTGCAGACATTGAAAGTGGACATTAATTACTAGACGAAGTCAAAGCGATGCTTGCAGCAGCCTTGCAGAAAGCTTTGAAAAACAAAAAGAAAAGCCCCCGCTAGTCGTAATGCATCTTTGTCTTGTGTACAATTTCGCATTGCACTGCAGTAGTTAGGTGTTTCATCAGTTGAAGGCCGCTTCCATTCATTACATTATATAACTAGTCAACCTAATGCTGCGATGCTTACTAATAAGCAGGTCATTTTTAAATGGATTTGAATATGTGCAGTTTGGTCCTCATTTCTCTATAGCGGGTACAATTTAACTGAAGCATTGCAAAATATGTCCTGTCATTGGCATTTTAGTTACAAGTTGAAAGACCCCCAGGTGGTCTAGCTTGACCAGAATTTGTTTATTGCAGCGAGCAAAGTGTCCTTCGTTTGTCCAGCACTTGAAACAAATAATTTTATTTTTGTGGCTCCTCGCGCCCCGCTTCTCGGCTTTGGCGAAACACCAACCTCCTCTCTTTCACAATTTTCTCTTCTATCAGCTGTTATCCCCTCCCCCCCCCCCCTTCCCCCAAACTAACAATGACCGTTTGACCCTTGGCTGTAACTCCCACGTTAGTATTACCTCTTTCGCAAGTCTTCTCTCTCTCTCTCTTTATAAGACTATCTGCTCCAAAAGCCTCTTTTGCTGCTCAATAACACTCTTGGCTGCTCCAAAGGCCCCTTTTGCTGCTCCAAAACACTGTTTTGGCTGCTCCAAAGGCCACTTTTGCTGCTTCAAAACACTGTTTTGACTGCCCCAAACGGTGCTCCAAAATTGCTTAGGCCAATCACATCACTGTCCTTAATTCAAAGTCTCGGTTTGCGTTCTGCCCATTGAAAAGCATGGTGAAAGAGCCCAAGTATGCACCTGATTTCACCACTCCATCTCCTTCTTCGCGATAAAATCCGTCCGCTATAGTGTTGCGACGAAGCGTCTTTTTTATAGAAGAACGCAGTGTCTGAAGCCAGCGGCGTGCGTTGTCTTCCGAACGTTGTTTACTGGCTCGGATGTGACGACGCTGTAGTGAGGGCACCTGGCTATAGATGGCGCCATATGTGTTGTACTGCGGTACTACCGGAAACGGAGTTTCTTCCGGTTGTTGATTTACGATTAAAGGCACTTTGTGGTGAGCTGTCACATGGGGTGGTTGTGTTCTTTCTGCCTGGCGACCATGGGGTCGCACTCTGACCCCTACGGTCACAACAGACGCTAGCCAAAGTGGGATGCGCCGTCGTGGAGGTGGACGTCGAGAGCGGAAAGCGGTTGCCCGGCGAATCGTCGGCAATTCTGACGACGCTCGATGCACTCTCGAGCCCGAGATTCTATTATTTCCCCGAGCGACTTTTGTAGCCTAGCTGGGAGCCCACACTCTAAAACCGGTCCCTCATAAAAAACGCTGTCCCTCTGATTTTAGAGGGGACAGCAATGCTTTCAGGGGGACAGCCCTTTTTAAGAGGGAAATTGAAAAATAAAATAGCAACATCTAGAGGGACACCAACATATTAAGAGAGACCAAGGAAACCGTTTCGTTAGCCCCTCTGAACAGGAAAGACTGACAAAAAGATTCACGCGTGTCCCTTCATATTAAGAGGGGACCGGTCCCTCTTAACTGGACCAATGTAGTTCGGTCAGGAGGAGGGGGGCAGGCGCACTAATCCACGGCAAAGAGTTCAGACGGTGCTAAGGCTTCGCGCCAATTCACGGAGAGCTGGAAACGGTCGTTGCCGGAGAGTCGCAAGCGTCATGCTGCTCGTTTGACTTCCTTCGGGTGAGTAATTCTGTCATATTGGCGCTTTTGTTTTGGGTGCATTGCGGGTGGGAATAACGAGCCATCAATATTTTCACGCTGGCTGTGAGATGCACGTGCTTTGCATGTAGAGTGAGAGTGTTCAGCTGTAGTCCGCGGACGCGGTCGCTTCCTGGATCTGCTCGTTCAGCTAGGACAAAACGTCGCTAATCGTTTGCCCTGCCGTGAGCCGCAGGGCTGTCTTTCGCACAAAAGACTTTTAGTGGGTTAGGGTGTCCCAATGTGTACGCGTCTGTCTTAAGCTGGTGATATCAGACCATTTTCTGTCCGACGCTTTTGTCTACTTTTCAATTTCGAACGCGCGATCGTTCTTCTCCCAGCTCGAGCTGCTAACTTTGGCAGTGCTACGTCGGCATTTTATTACCGGCAATTTCCTGGTATTTTATCCGTGAGCGTACACTGTCGGCATCGAGTACTACAAAGGATGGCATCACCCTCCCTAAGGCAAAGCCAACATAAAGGCACCCTAGCTGGGGCAGTCAGTGTTTGTAAGCTTGGCTCGCCGATTTCTTTCTCGGTGTGCACTCTAAATGCTTGAGGTTGACCGCCCGAGAGCGTTGATTGACAGAAACAATGTTGGCGATTTTGCGTTTGTTTGCCTTCACAATTCATTACAGCAATTTACACTGCAGCGCTATGTTGTACACATCGTTAGCGTTGCAGTGGTTATGAACATTTTTTTCTCAAGTGGGTGGCGAGCAAAAACCCATAATGTGTGTGTATGTTTGTGAAAAGGGCAGGGGGATTGGACGAGCACAAAACAAAAAGAAGAAATAAAGGTTTTTTTTTTTTTTTCTTCGCGTGTTCGCGTTGCGTCGGCGTCGCGGCGTCTGGGGGAAGGGTGTAGCGGCGGCCAGGGAGTATATTTTTTTTTTTTTGTATTTCTTTGGCGTACTGTTTTGTTCGTTATATTTTGACAGTCGTGCCGGCACAGCTACCGGCTTTTATATATATATATATATTTTTTTTTTTTGGCGCCGACCATGTTTTTGTTTTTGGAGATTTTATTTATGATGTTTATTATGCTTTTTGTTTTCTGTAGCTGGCTGAATATTTTTTTTTTTTTTTTGTGTCGTGCATCCGCGAAAAATATATAAACAGAAGTTTTTTTTTTTTTTTTCTTTTCTTTCTTATGCGCTTTAGGGCTAGTGCGTTGACTGTGGGCGTTAAATGACTGACCGTTATTAACAATCTTGTTTTCAGAGTGAGGCAATGGCAACGAACGTTGACATGAAGGGAATCAGGTGGGGGTTCCGCTCGGATTGCTCGTGTAAAGAGCTCTACCGGGACCCTCTGCACGGTGGAACGCACCACCCTGAGTGGTGAGCCTACTGCGGCCACCCGCACACGGTTCACAACGAACTCTGTAATTATTAACTTTTTGTATTCCGGTATGTAGGTAGGCTCTATTTACGTTCTGTTGGCATATGCACTGCTTCTGAAAAAAAAAAAAAAAATGAATGGCTTGCGGCGAAATATTTACAGAAATGTCATTTTTTATTTGATTATGTTGCTTTCTAAAACATGCGCTAGATCACTTCTGCAGCTTCGAGCCGCAAATGCAATCCATGCTTTCCAAAGCACATGGGGCTTCTAAAGTTCATCTACTACTAAATGCGTTTTCGTTTTGTCTTGGTAATACAGAAACAATTGATTCTCGTAAATTATTTAAAACTGCAGTCTATTCTCGTACTGCAGTCTATTCTCGTACCAAAAATTAATAGTAGCAGAAGTTGCGTCATAAGCTAATGTCACTCGCTATTTCATCGCATACAGATTGGGTTCCGAATCTTTGAACTGTTTGCACTTTATTTTCGCATTTGTTTCCTATCGCCTGCTTGATAACAGGTGAAAGCGCTTCATTACCTTTATTCTAATTCCCACCCTCTGTATCTAAAGGAAAACAATAGGGTTTTTCTTTCAGCTAAAGGTGGATGCACAACTTCGGTTCCATAACACGATCGTCACCATGCTGGGAAACCTGGAGGAGGTAAAAGGGGCCTTCTGCGGAGACAACCCAACAACATTCTTGAACATTAAGACCATCCTCCGGTCTCGATTGGCCAGAAGTTCTTTCATCACCTATGGTATGTGAAAAAGCGAATGCAAAAATAGAAATCTAAGCTTGACGCTGACGCAATTTTTTTTTTTAAGAATTGCTGCTTGCAGGACGATTTTACCTTTGACGAAAAAGTTCCAAGACCCAAGACTTTCTTCGGTTCGGAGAAAGGGATCGTTTCTGGGAACTGGTCAGTGAAACTCACCGCTAGCACGACTATGGAGGGGGCACTAGTCATGTGCTTATGGGTGTATTACATAACGGGACTTTCCTACCCCGTGGCATGTGGACAAACCCTTGGACTCCTCTAGGGTCTGCTCGTTGAAAATAAAGTGTTTCGATTCAGTTTATGTCGGAGAAGCTCATAAAATCGCTTATGGCCGTTCAAAAACAACAGAAATTCTGAGCTTCTGCTGATGGCAAGAGACGCCGAATAATTAGTTTTAATGCTATGAAGTAGGTAACTACGCTCTAAAAAAAAGCACAGGAATCTACTTTCCCGAGCCAGCGCTTGGAAAGTCAATCACCGTAACTCACGGAAGCAGCTCAGCGAATCACGATGCCGAAACATAAGATTAGACCAAAAAAGCCAGTCCGAGTTGTGACATTAACCAATGCAAAACATCACGCTTGTTGTGCTTAATGTCGCAACTCATTTTTTTTGGTATAATCATATGTTTCGGCATCTACATTCGCTGAGCTGCCTCCGAGAGTTATGGTGATTGTCTTTCCAAGTGTTGTGCGGGAAAGTAGACGCACGGGCTTTTTTTAGAATGTACTTTTCTTTTTGTGTTATCCGCTAAAAAGTTTTTTTTTTTTCAGCACGATTGTATTGTTGTTGTTTATGATAGGCAAAATGAGTCACTCTGCAGCACGAAATTTTTTGTGTGATAGCTTCCAAGAAACGCCGATTTCTGGCGTCGTTCTAAGTCTTTTTTTTTTTTATTCGTAAAAGCTACCAGAACATCGTTATAGAATTATTATTTTGATGAAGACATATCAAAATATTTTCTTGTGTCATGGCAAATAAAACAGTGTTTACTCTTAAAGATTGTTACTGTTTTCTTTAACACATTGATTCCGTTTATCAAACAAGATATACAGATCAAATTTCAATTCTGCTACGCAGCACAAAATAACTTTGGTTAAACCATATCAGCAAAAGTGCGAGAAGTGCAGTGCAGCATGTCAGCTTACACTCAAAACACGAAGGAGCGGAAATTGTACGATACAATAACAGAGGTAACTTAAAGCCGGGGTCACGCTGCTTATACATCATACAAAATACATTCTGCAGACATGTTCCAATGCGAGTCACCGCGACATCCGTGCTTTGTATGCCACGTGACAAAGTAACCTCTTGATTGGTTACCTCGTGGCGTACGAAGCGCGGATGTCGAGGCGACTCGTTTCGGAACATGTCTGCAGAATGTATTTTGTATGAAGTATAAGCAGCGTGACCCCGACTTAAGGGGGACTATGCCCCTGCATTTTAAGCGGGCCACCGTCCCTCCGAATTTAAGGAAGAAAATATCTAAAAACTGTCCCTCTTAATTAAGGGACTCTGACCTCAAATTTAAGGGAGACGCCGCCTCGCTTACTTTAAGAGGGGTGGTGTCTCACTTAATTAAGAGGGAGCATCACCATGTAATATTAAGAGGTCTGTCGCCCCCCTTAAAGTTAAGTGGGAAAAAATCGAAGAAATGTCCCTCTTACTAAGTGGGACCGGGCTTAGAGTGCAGGCTCACATGGCACCATTGGTAACACGTGCCGAAGATGGTGCGGCCGTTGCTGGCCTCGGATGCCAAGTTTGTGCGTGTCTCTTTGACGCCTGTAACAGACGAATTTTGTCGCGCGGAAAAGGGCAGTGTGGCGAGATGAGGTGCATACTTGGGCTCTTTCGCCGTGCTCTTCAATGGGTCGAATGTGAACAAAGTGTTTTAAATGAGGACTCCACGCGGATGGCCTATTTTTTGCGGTTCCTAATAGTATTTTTACGAGCCTTATGCGAAAAGCATGCTTTTTTGGCCATCCGATGGCCGAAGTTTTCCCTCCGGAACATGGTGCTAAAGTATCCAACTGCCGGTCGTTATTGTAAGCGCTCGATGGGAAGTTCCGAATGTGTGCATGGGCTTCCCATAGTGCTTCGGCCATGTAGCAATGCCCGAGCTATCAGTTTCCTCGTTGGTAAAGGGGAATTAACTTTGGGCGCAACGTTGGTGCCAATATGTTTTGCCGAAAAGTAGCAGGATGTAGTGGGGTAAGCAAGTTGGTGCAAATAGCACAACCATCTTGTTGCTATAGACCTTTTCATCTCGGTAGTTATTAGACCGGCGGATAGAGAGCGCTGACGCCCTCGTCGCCATGTGGTGGCTTCAATTGGATTGGCTTCGGTTTCAGCGTGGTTGTGGCTGTGTATATGTGTTACGCCAGTTTCGCGTAATTTCGTGATAGAAATATGCCCGTTATAGCACACAACTACTAAAACTCGTATACTGAGCCAATTTCAGAACTACGAAGTGATTTTGGATCATAATCGCAGACTTTTTTACGAACACTTTACGAAGCATCTGGTCATGTTTGTCGTTAATTTTGATCAGGTTTCGCGGGGAAACGACTATGATGCACTAGGAGGATTCCAATCGTCTGCGGCCGTACCCACTGACCCTAGTTTTCAGAAAAATGAACTAACAAAAATACTAATGAGGAGATGTATAATTATGAATGCAGGTCCGCACCCTGATTAAAAACCTCCTGAATCGGGAAAAACACATGAAATCGCCAGTTCCGTGCTCACTGTCTGATTTTCGAGGACATTAACTTTTTGTGAACTTTAAAGACTTGAAATGGTATCCTATGATAACGCAGATATTCTAAAAAATAAGTGATATTGTCTTAGGCTGTTTTCTTTAAAGAAATTGAATGCTCGACAAATATTTTGATAGTCCGTCCTAGGTCGATTGGGAAATTCCTTTAGATATTGACCCTGCTAAAGTACTTTTTAACAGCGTTTCACAACGTTGGCGTTAGAAAATGACCTATTTGTTTTACTGAGATTTGATGAGGACGTGCTCGGCACATGAGATACGTAAGAGACCCATCAATTGAAGTCTGAAATGTTTTCTTTGTATAAACTTTGCCAAATAAAATGAAAGGGTCCGAGAGAAGTGATCTCCCGTACGTTTGGCTGAAGTGGAATGCTAGGCACGACTTCATGAACCTGTATAGACAGATTTCAATGGAAACTGATGCGATCTAGAATCAACAACGCTGAAATCGGCTGATTTCTATATAGACGACTTATTTTCGGCACAACATAATGTGAGCCCTAGGCAGTATCAAGCTGCCTGTGACAGATTTGTTTTCTTTCATGGGGGTCTTTGTGTTAAAATAATTTAAAAAATTAATTAAATTCGGTGTTAAAAAAATGTCAACAGCCTTTAATGACTGCTGATATGGGACTAAACATGGTGTAGTTCCTTTAAGTTCATAAATAACCCGAGCAAACGTTTATATTGCAAAAACCATCCAAAACGAATAGGAGGTTTAGGTGTAATGTCGTGAATAAACAAATCTCCCGATGTGGCGGTTACCATTATCCCGAGCATCAGATAAAATGTGAGTTCGACGTTTGTTACTTATATCTCTTATATATCGTATCTAATCAAGAACATCTATTTTCAATTTGTTCTGGAGGCAAGGCAGGACACATAGCTTTATACGCCGAGTATTTTGGTCACATTCCTTGAGATCCTAAGTGTGCAGTTGTACATTGCACTCTACTTCTTTCGAATATGCCGCCACTATCACTGAACAAACTTCATTTGTCATAAATAATTGGGCTCAATATGCGCAGGGCTGACGCTGATTCCTGTACCCTCTTCCCTTCTCGCACGTATCCAGTACGCCGGCGGTTAAAATAGTACTAATACGTTACAAAATTAACTGCAGATGTTGTCGTGCACATTATTATTGTGGCATGCAATTAAGTTATAAATGTAAGCATCGGGCAGCGATTTACAACAAGGTGAGAAACGCGGTGAAAAGCGACAAAAAAGGCAAATGCAACGCTTTCGGCAAGGCGCGGAGGGGAGAGTGGAGTGACGAGTTGAAGCCACCTTATGGCGGCCGCGTCACGTGATTCCACGATGGCAGCGCCCAGGCGACGGAGGGTGAAAAGGTCTCTAATATGTGTGGACTATATGAGAAGGGTCAGCAAGCTTTGGTGCTAAAGCAGGCGACCTGAATGTTGCGCCCTGCGACAATGTGTATAAATCCTCGTTGCACGTGCAGCTGCAATTTTTGCTTTTATCTGCACCTTCTCTGCCGCACAGCTGCCATTTCGTTTCCGAGGGATTCTGCAGTTGCAGATTTGCCTAGTGCCATACAAATTTGCCAAAGTTGACAATCTAAGGTGCATTTTTGAGATGAGCATATCATAGTCTTGTACGGCGGATGCAAAATGAAGAGGGGGCCTGGACTTCGTAGAGATGGACGGTCAGCCAGACCGGTGGGTGGCAAAACCACTGCCCCCCACTGCGGGCAAAGCCCTAATTGCAGGATATCAAAATGTAGCAAAATAAAAACTCTTTTTAATGATATATGGTTTAATTTCGCGTATGTGCCCCACTCGTCTCAAAACCTCATATTAAAAAAAAATATATAAGCTATTGTCGCTTTTTTTTCAGGCGTGCCGACCACAGTGTGCCGTGCGCTCTGCATCTCCACTATATTTACTTTGCCATGTATACACCTCTGCTCGTGCTTTTGTCGTCTTGTGAAGTGCAGATAAGAAAGAGTATGGTATAAAAGTTTTGGAAATACATACTTTTTATGGTTTTCGTATCATCCACGGTCGCCTTCTGCCCATGTGATTGTAGCTGCTGGGAAATCGGGCACATTGGTTTCCAAACGTGCTGCTTCGCATTGCGTGCATTTTTTACACATCTTTGACCTTGTCATTCCGTGCTTTGCTCTTGGGGCGCTCTGCTGGAAAGTAGTCTGAACGAATCCCTTTCTTCTGCATGGTGCTGTGGCCTCAGTGGGGGAATAGGGGAAGGATTGTGTTCACACCTGGCGGTGGATGCAAGTCAAGCGCACAAACTCTCATAGGGAGAGGAGCATCTATTTAGTGTGCGCATTGTTCTTTGGGGCAACTCAGTTCCGAAGGTTGCGGATATGTGCGAATCAAGGGGCTCGGCCCTTTAGGCTTGCAGTCCGAGAGGAGGGGCCTGGACGTAGTACACCATGCACCCAAAATAATATTGGAACGAGTCCAACCGGTTAGTCCCGTAGCTTGTGCCAGTTGACCCCAACTGGGAAGGATTGGACTCCCAGTGAGGACTGGCTGATCCAGCCCCAATGGGTCCCCATTGGTTCCCAGTTGGGGCCAGATGGCATTCCTACTGGTTCTTCAGCTGGGCTGCATTTATTTCTCCCCAGTGATGTGTTGATGGGAATGAGTCTGAACTAGACTCGCTTAGGCACTTACAATATTGTGTGTCCCTTCCGATGGTCACTTTGGCCACTCGACAGTGTGTGGTAGCATTTCATGATGATTACGAAGGACCACGAAAGGAACATTCATTCTCCCCTCTGCATAGAAAGCTTAGTGTTTTGCAATCAAAATGACTCTCAGCATATTGAAAGAATTTGCTCCTTCCCCTTAAATGGTTTGTTGGCTTTCTCCTCTAGCTTTACAATGGAGAAATCTTCGACCTCCTGATCAGGTAAGTGTTGCTTCTGGTTTCCTTGGGGTTTGAATTGATTGCCGTCGGACCATTTGATTGAATGCCTCGTGTCTAAGGTTCTCAACCGTTCCTTCTTTTGGATCCACCCCGGAGAGGGTTAAGTTAAAGGGATCCCTTGGTGGATCCCTAGGGAATGCATTGGGAAACGCGAGTGCTGACCATTTCACTTTTCTCTTTTGGCTTTCACTTTTGCTTCCTATTTTTCGCTCCTTCTTTCTGGCTCCCTTACGGGGTCAGTGTTGGCATTCTCCAAAGTGAAATATGTGTAGCTGCGCTAACTCGGTCCCCAAGGTGGTGAATCTTCCTTCCTACTTGGCCCAGCGCTAGTACTTGGTTCGCACTCCATTTTGTGGCACAAACGAAGGCAGACACCTGCAAGTTGAGACACTCTTCACTACTCTCCTCTCTATGCACTTCCCTTTCCACCGTTTTGCCCACAGATGGACGCCGTCAGCTCTTTCCTGTCATGTGGGTACATTATTAAAGGGGCCCTGCAACCATATTTAAGCGTCTACCTTTTTTGCGGTTTCCACGTCTCTTGGGGTTCGGGGAAGCCAGGGGGCACGGAGAGAGTAACTAAATATCAGTGCGTCATATTTTAAGCGGCGGACGACGCGGAAACCTCCTTCATCTACAGGGGTGACCCGCAGTACCGAAAGCGCGCAATATGCGACGTCTTTGGTCCTGGGCTCACTACTGTCCAGAGCTGCTAAAAGCTTCGTTTTAGTCGAAATACAAAATATAAGTGGCGCGAACTGTTTCAATTATTTATAAAAGTAGTTTTTGTTCAGTATTTTAGATCAGCAAAGAAACAGATGCAGTTTATAAAGTACGGAAACAAGAAATGACCCGTCGACATACTCGCCACCAAGCGGTGGAAAAGGCATACCAGAAAAGAGTAGTGGGATCAGGCGCCGACACGGAAAGGTCCCGGATGTACGCGGCGGCGCTGCGGTCGTAGGGACTGGATGATCCCACCGGCTACGAGCGTTAAGAATGCCTTCGGCGAGCAGCTCTGTCTGGCGGTTTGGCCATTTCGCGGTATGGCAGCGCGAAGTGGCTCCCATTCTGAACTGATCTTCACCCCGTGTTTGCTGTCGTTTGTGGCCAATGAAGTGTCATGTCGAATTAGTGTTTAATCGCGCAGCAAATACAATGAGAGCCGCTTTGGCTGCCTGCTGCATACAGCCTATCCGGAACATGCTTTAGTGGTGCCCTCTCGCGCCGTCGACACGGAGTGCAGCAGCCGTGAGCGCTTGCATGAGCTCACAACCCCTCTTCTAGTTCACGGCCACTCAAGCAACCAAGGACGTCATGAAGGAGGTTATTATTTCCTTTTTTTTGTAATCTTAATTTGCCTATAACTTTTAAAATAAAGCGAAATTCGAGAAAAGAAAAGTTTAATTAAGTTACTACTTTCAATGCGCTCAGGTTTGGTGCAAATTAAAAATTGGTAAAAAAAGTCATTGCAGGGCCCCTTTGAGGTGCTCGTACTGCACTCATCCGCATAATTGGTGCAGCTTAAATGTTGCAAAACTGTCTATCGGGTAGTTTCTTTAGGAACCAGATGGTGGTGCAGCATAAGTACGCATGATTTGAAAACTCCACGGTGTGTTCAAAATTGAGCAGTGCTGGATTTCATTCTATTCCAATCTTGACCCAGGCTGATCCATGTGTGTCCCATTTTGGATATATCCAGGGAAGCAAGTCTCGCATCAAAATCCACGAGGACGTGAAGGGCGAGATCTATTCCATAGGAGTGGCCACTAAGACCGTTCAAAATGCCGAACAGGTGAGACTTTAATTTTACGGCTCTTCCCTCCCCGGTGAGGTCCGACGTCGATGTAGCCAACCGCTAGAAGGCCGCCTGCCACGCTTGTTCGATCCTGGGTCCGCTGCGTGTGAAGTGAGCATGTTACCGCAGGGCTACGCCCAGTCGTGGGCACGTTACTCTTAGAATGGAAGTGTTAGTTACAATTACTTTGGCCAAAAAAAGGAGCCCTGTTACAGTTAGTTACTTTGCTAAAGTAATGCCGTTACTTGGACGTTACTTTACAAAAAAAGAATGAGTAAACATTCGAAAGGAACCTTCCTTAATGTTTCTTTATATTAGCATACACTCTATATAAGACATTGTGTTGTTCACGGTAGTGAATCATAAAGATTTTCTTAATAATCAATATCAACATGCTTGGTTCTTCCTATATCAATATTTACCATGAATAGCTCCTTGAACAAGATCATAATTTAAGGCAGTATCTGACTAAATCCACTATATGATAAGGAATTTATAGTCTCTTCATTGTCAAAATTGAAGGCGACTAGTGTTTAAAAATTTTAACATAGCAGATACTTGATCCGTGAAAAACTTTAGAAATAAGCGCGGCCACCATAAGGTATACACCAAAAAAAAAAATGCCACGCGTGCAGATCTTGGTTGGTGGCCTTATTTTAATTATTGTATTTCTCAACCAGAGAGATTTCTCTCGAATGTTTAGTTTCAAGTCCAGACCTTGTGGACTGGATCCAATCATGGTGTGACTTTACAATCGGCCAATTCTAATTTTTGATTTCTTTGGTGAGGCAAAATCAGATGCAATTTATAAAAATTGTGCAAATGTGAAGTCAATATTATTCTGATACCTTGCAATCATCTTTGTAGATGTTTTCTTATGCCACTCCCATCCACTCGCCAGTCAAATCGTTTTCTAATGCCTGCGCAGTAGAAAACAATCTTTCATCTTTCATGAAGCTTCCCTTGAAAACTTGGGAGCAATGTTGGGGCAAGATTTCTCCATCAGAATAAGCACTGATCGAGGTGACAACAACCACTACATGTAGAAATCCAAACAGCTGTTGCAATCTTTTCTCCGCCACTTTGTTATCAGATCAAACACGTTTATGCTCCTTCATCTCCCCATCCGAAATAGAAGAGACGACGTGAATATCTTTAAATGAACTGATGCCAAGTGCCCCTAGTCCCGGCTAAGGGCGTTCTTTCAGTTTCAAGAAAACGCACAAACAAGCAGAGCGACGCAGACGTTTCGAGCAAGTGCCCTTTCTCAAGTTACTGCACCCGAGAACGGACCACAAGTGGGTGACGGGAGTGAAGGCCGCTAATTGGGTCGTAAAAACAAGGAATGGAGAGAAAATGGGCCTAAAGTAGAGAGAGTGCCTCTGGGAGTTGGACGATTCAAATTAGAGGGGAAGGAAACGTGTGCTCGGCGGCAGGAAGACGAGGTTCGGGTGTGCCGTAAGCTTCCGGGGGGCGTTTGGGGCGACAATCCCCATAAACTGTTTCGCCACCGCACGAAGAAAAAATAAACGCTTTAGAGAGGCTTTGTTACATCTGCGTGCGCCGTGGGCGATATACCCTACATGGCTGATACGTTGCCATCCTCCAGTTGGCAGGACCAGCCTGGCCAAGCAGGGTCACCCAAAATTTAGGTTTCTTTTTTTAGGGGCAAAGCTCCTTAGGGTCTAGCCTTGTCCGTCCGCCGTCCATGCTCACATCGATTGCCATCCCATCTGTCTTAAGAAAAGAAAAAAAATGTTTGCGCAGTCGACAGGATTCGAAACTGTGCTGGGAGACCCCAATGGGATTTCTGGTCCATCGCCTTAACTACTCGGCCACGACTGCGGGACGAGTAGGGGGCTCTGAGATGTGGTAGTAACTCAAGAGCTGGGCATGTCATGGATGAAACGTTGCATGTAGCCACTCAACGTCTATACAGGAGAGGGCGCTGCTGTCAAATGCGTATATAATTGCGTTAAACTTTGCATGCATTGGCTCAACGTTTATAGACGAGAGGGCGCTGCGGTCAAATGCTCAAATGCATATATAACC
Organism: Ixodes scapularis; assembly: GCF_016920785.2. Lineage (NCBI taxonomy): Eukaryota > Metazoa > Arthropoda > Arachnida > Ixodida > Ixodidae > Ixodes > Ixodes scapularis. Next base: position 227,518 of record NW_024610104.1, on the reverse strand, counting down.
ACGTTTCATACCGCACATTCTCTTTCTGACATGGACCGTTGACGTAAGCAGTGGCGATGCGTTCCCACGGCTTCTAGCGGATCCAAGCTGATCCGCTAGAAGAACCACAGGCTCTGCATTTCACCGACCATAGCAGTAATAATGAAGTCTAGAAGCCACCCGGAACTCAGCACTACCTATGAGCAATAAAAACAAATCAGCACCATCAGCAATATCTATGAACAAAATCAGGATCATTAGCATCACCAGAGCTTTGCCCCAATCAACATCATTCAAAACGTGGAGATGCGGTCATCCTTTTTTTTTTTTTTTTTGTCGTATGCTTGACAGTTGCATTTTGCATACAATTTTGGGGATCAGTTGGCGACGGAGCGCAGTGGCATGGTTTCGGTTTCGATCGAACAGCCATCTCCGTTTGCGCGACGAAGCACGTGCAACTGCAAGCCTGCCGAAGTTGCCCTCATGTGCATGCGAACATGATTGCACCAGCTGGGGGACTCTTGCAGTTCATTGTCTTACGTTTGCTTACTTTTTATGAAAATCTGGCGTGTCGGGAAACAGTAAAACGGTGGCAAGAGGTCTATCGGAATTGCTCGGCAACACCTACAGCACTTTACACTTGTGGGGAGTCTCAATGTCTCTTTGCAGACATTGAAAGTGGACATTAATTACTAGACGAAGTCAAAGCGATGCTTGCAGCAGCCTTGCAGGAAGTTTCGAAAAGCAAGAAGAAAAGCACCCGCTAAGACTCGTAATGCACCTTTGTCTTGTGTACAATTTCGCTTTGCACTGCAGTAGTTAGATGTTTCATCAGTTAATGCCGCTTCCAGTTATTATATTATATAACTACACCCATTTTCACCTCAATAAAAAAAGCAGGTTTTGCGCAATGTTCTTGCGCGGCGCGAAGTAGTTCTTGCGAGATTTGGTTGTTGGAGGAAAAAGCGATGCTTTTGGCGTTTGGAACGTGTACGTCTTGATAAGATGACGTATACCTAGTCTACGATTCACCTACCTATATCTTAATTCTCTACATAAACAGGGAAATCAGTAATACACCGCGAGAACCCGGACTTTTTTTACTACGGTTCCTGAGGTGAAAACGAATATAGTCAACCTAAGGCTGCGATGTTTACTAGTAAGCAGGTCATTTTCAAATAAACTTGAATATCCGCAGTTTGGTCCTCATTTATCTATAGCGGGTACAATTTAAGTGAAGCGTTGCAAAAGGTGTCCTGTCTTTGGCATTTCAGTTACAAGTTGAAAGACCCCCAGGTGGTCTAGCTTGACCATAATTTGTTTATTGCAGCAAGCAAAGTGCCCTTCGTTTGTCCAGCACTTAAAACAAATATTCTTATTTTTCTAAAAATATCTGCTCCAAAAGCTCCTTTTGCTGCTCTGAAACACTATCTTGGCTGCTCCAAAGGTCACTTTTGCTGCTCCAAAAGACTGTTTGGGCTGCTCCGAAAGGTGCTCCAAAACAACTTGAGCCGTTGGCATCGTTGTTAGCGAGAATGGAGGTACTCTGGGTGGCCTGCTTGGATGGGCTTCGGCTGCACGAGCGTTTGCTACCCAGGGCGCTTGAAATGAATGCTGGCACACTTAGTATGCTATCGCTCGATTCGGTTTAGGGAATATGTTGCCGGTAGGAGAAGCGAATGAATGGGCCCACCGAGGTACCTGCTGGTGCGCTGCGTTTGCGCCACAATAGTTTCGTGGTGGTGCCCTTCTCCGGTCCTTGGCTCTGGCTTTTAGGTTGGGAGGGGGACCCATTTCTTGTTCTTGGTGGGACGGGGCCTTCATTCCCTGGTAGAGTCCCATGCCCTATTTTTTTCAACGTGAGCTCCGATAGATTTTTCGTCCGAAAATCGAAACCTGAAAGGACCGAATTGGTGGGAAAAAATAAAGCCGGAGAAACCACTTGGAAGAAAAGTGGGAATACTAGGCTTTAAAAGTGGTGCCCGAGTCAGAATAGCATGGGGCTCGTTTTGCTCTGCAGGTGATCAAGTGCCTCGAATCGGGGGCCCTCTCTCGCACCACGGCCAGCACGGCGATGAACGTCCAGTCGTCCCGGTCCCATGCCATCTTCACCCTGCTCCTCAAGCAGCAGCGCGTCGTCACCCTACCAGTGAGTGACCCTCCGCCAGGCATTGGAAGCTCTTGTTGCGAGTTCTTGCAACTGTATGCGAGGGATACTACACTTCCTTGGAATTTTTGTTTTTGCTTCGAAGGAGGTTAACACTTTCGGGGATTGCCTTGCTTTGCGACCACTCCGTCTAAAGCGCATAAATGCGGAGGGTGGTGTCCACAATTCCTAACGACCCTACCGGTGTTGAGTCTAGTACTGCCATATTTTCCTCAAACCCGAACAAAAGTGACGAGGGAAGGGTAATCTCTTGGCAACAAATAATCGTAAATCTCAGAAGTAGCGAAACAGAAAAAAAAAAAAAGCTTCTGCTGCTTGGCATAAAGCCAGCTAACACGGCATGCATGTTGCATTTGTGTTGACTTGCCTGTGTTGACATATTTGGACCTGGTGAGTGTATCTTCATGCAAAGTAGGGACTTAGGTCAAAAAATGATTTTTTTTTGTCGCTTCTGTCTTTTTATTGTGAGTGATGGAAACACTGCTCCATTTGTGCCAAATTGCGCCACGAATGAGTCTGCTACGTCTTGCGCTAAAGTGCCACTTTTGCTAAGAACTATGCCACACTTGCGCTGAGGTGGGCCTAAAAAAATCAAAAAGTAAACACGTAATGGTTGATTCGAACAAGTAGGACACAAAAAGTTGAGAGCACAGTCTAAAAGTGCGAGTCTAGGGGCTCGTACAGATAGACGACAAATGCCATAATGTAGCGGCGCTGTTTCAGTGGTCCTAGTCTCGTAGACTCTCTTGTACACCATACAGCAGAACAACCTGAATCTGGGATCCTGAAGTTTCTCGATTTATGCATACATGTAGAAGAGGGTCGGTGCTGGGAGTACGGGAAAAAAAGCCGCTAAATCGGTAATAGCGGGGGTTGTTAAACCCTCGACAACAAATTTGTTGCGTAAATTGTGCTTTAGGGGCAATGCAATGAGGGGACAATGGATGAGGCTAGAAGCTGCAGGATATGAAGAGGAACTCATAAAATTGAAGTTGAGAGATGGACTTCAGCACAAGGAACAAACAAGAAAAAAAAACTGTAATCCCATATTTCCACGGGATCGCTGATTGCAGAAACGTTTGGAGGAGGCGTAGTGTTCTATTGAAATTTCAAAAGGAGCAGGTGGATGGCATTTCAGTCAAACCAAAAAGGCTGCCAGAAGGCTCATCAAGACCTTCAGTTCCTAGCGTAGAGAGTGCGGAGTACGAGATATCGCTAACACGTGGTTTCAAGTACGTGGCACAAATCTCGAGATGCGTTAACGACGGGTTATTAGAACATAAGAGAAATGTAAGCACAAATGCGTCAAACTCAGAAATGGCAAAGCACATTTCGGAACGCAACGGTTTTATTGCTTACTGGTCAGAGACTCAAGTCCTACATGAAGAGCGAAATGACATAAAGAGAGTCGTTAAAGAAACAATAAGGATAAACTCTATAGGAAGCTGCATAAGCTGAGCCCCGATGCAACTTGGAAGCCACAGCAAAAAGTTCCTGAGATTGTAAGCAACACCCTAGAGTTTTTTTGTGTTATTTTTCTATAAAGAAGGAAAGATGTTTGAAGCGGCCGAATACAAAGTGCAGTAGTCGCCGTGTTCCCGAGGTCAGCCAGATGTAGGCCCTGGAACCCTCTCCCGTACTCGATGATGAGGGCATTGTATTGTGGGTGGGACCGTTGGTTTTCTTGCGAGTGTGTATGCTAAGTTAAGAACAAAACAGCGTGTTGGTAACGGTAATTAGACATGAGGAACAAATTTGTTGCGTAAATTGTGCTCTAGGGGCAATGCAATGAGGGGACAATGGATGAGGCTAGAAGCTGCAGGATATGAAGAGGAACTCATAAAATTGAAGTTGAAAGATGTATGTTCTTTGTGTTTTGAAAGAGCTTTCAACAAAGGAGATCTCTGCATAGAATGTGGTTGAGAGTGGCTGTGCGGGTAATTATAGGATCCTTTAGAAGTAAACCAGTTAGATGAGTCTGTTCCTCAGACGAAAACTTTCTTCCTTTTCTGCACCAGAGTGTTTAACGACATGATTAGCTACCACCAGCTCGCGTGAGAACTTCGCCTTTTTACTTGTAGACCCTCTTTTTTCGAAGCAAACCACGGAGTGAACATTGGAGAATTTCCAATGTTCACTCTGTGGTCTCTCCCGTAAGAGTGGTCCAGATTTGGTCGTGGAGACGGTTTGAACCTGTTCTCTCGTGCCGGTCCGGCAGTCGTTGAGGATTTTCTTTTTTCGGTGCCTATGAACTTGCACAGTCGCCAGATGGCAAAACCGTGTTGAGTCGACAAACCTGTGTCTGAGGAACGTACCGACGTACGACACCTTTGATTCCATCTGTCTGTTGTCCAAGATTCCAGAGAATGAGCGAGAAAGACTCGTGGAAAAAATGGCAAGTTTGCATTTTGTACAATATTAATGAACTGAATGTAAGTGTTCAAACCCAGCTAAAAATTTCCATTAAATCCAATTGGAATTCCAACTGGTTTTAACTGGAACCAATTGGTTGTAGTGGGTTCCAACTGAAAGCACACTGGACAATGGGTCTCACCAATTGAAATTATTTTTCCAGTTGGAACCTGAATGCGTTCCAAATGGTTCCCATTGGTTCCTGTAGGCTCCCATAAGCAGTGACCAATTGGTTGTCCAAAAACCCTTTTGGTAGCAATAAGATAATTCCAGTTGGAACTTGAGGGGAATTTTCACCTTGGAACGAGCTGGTGTACATTGACCGTGACAAAAAAAAGCCCAGACTGCAGATAAAAAAGGAGACAAGCACTGAGATTTTAATTTTTTTAAACATGTTTAGGTGAGAAAAAGAAAAGGGGAGAGATGAAGCGGCCTTTTTGCCCAACTTGCATGATGGACAGAAAAGAGGGCTTGAGACACCTGCAGGGTAGGGCCAATGTTTTTCTTTGTTGTCCTGCTGCTGGAAGGTGCGGAGGAGGAGGAGGACAGTGGAGAGGCCTTGAGCGAGTTTGAGACCCTGACGGCCAAGTTCCACTTTGTGGACCTGGCCGGATCGGAGCGGCTCAAGCGGACTGGAGCCACGGGGGTCCGTGCCAAGGAAGGAATCTCCATTAACTGCGGCCTCGTGAGTCCTCTCTCTTCTGGTGCTCAGAGCTACCATTGGACTTAACAGTTACGGGGATCAAAGGAAAGCAACATAGAGGCTGAAGACAGAATATTTTGTTTTGCCAGGCATCTCCTTGGAGCAGATAAGCAGGATGTGCTTCGTGACCCAGATGAGGGAGTGTGTCCCTCTCTGCAATGTCTTTCCATCTTGGCCCTTCCGGCTTCGGAATTCCACCGGAATAGGCCCTCTTCAAATGTCTCCTTGTGGCAGTCCCAAAAGCCCCAATATTGCCGCTCTAGTGGCGGTGATAGGAGGTCTTGCTCGGTTAAATCAAGCACCCTCGATTTCATGTATCGAAGGTGACGTAATAGGAAAAACATCTTTTCCCCTTTCTGCTTTCTGCTTTCGAAGACGCTCGCTTTTTTTGGTGTGGAGAAGCCGTGTACTGCTGCCATTAGGGCGTCGGTACAGTGCCTTAAAGGACACATGCGAAGGAAAAAACTATTTTTTAAACAGGCTACGTGGAAAAAGATTATTAAAAATGAATTTACAACGAAAACAAAAATTTAGAGCAATATTTACGGCGCAGACCGAATTTGTAGTTGGCGCCCGCGGGAGTTGCCGCTGGTCACGGGGTAGGTCTGTGCGCCGTCGCCGCAAAGTCACGTTGCCGCCGCACGTTGAGCGTTGTGCGACGCCGCTTCAACACGTTTCGTCACCTTGCCGTCACCGGCGCTGCACAAGTCCATCCCCTTCGGGCCGCAGTCATCTGACCAGTGCACAGGTCTATCAGGTCTGCTCACACTTTTTCGGGAGTTTCTTTTTGGGCTCTAAAAGTTACTTATTAATTCTAATTTTTACAGCAGAGCTGTTAAGGGCTAGGTTCCTCAGGATCGTGTCGGGTATATCGCCACAAACCTGCCTAAACAGCTACCGCCATGTATAAGTGTTGGTGGCAAGCACACAACCAGTATGGTTTCCGCCGTCGCTCGTAAATGGCGGCAACCTAGGAAACAGCACAAAAAACAGACGACGACAAAAAAGCACACGTAATGAGTGCAGCGCTCGTCACGTTTGTTTCTTTGTCTGTTTTGCACACTGTTTCCTACGCTCTTATCAGTTTCGGTTTGGACTCGCAATGGGTCGGCCGCGCGCCCTTTCGGGGGAAGGGGACAGGCTGTGGAAGGAGCGGCGACGTACGCAGCAGTGCGAATGGGTCTGCAACCGCCGCAAAGCCGCTGTTGCCTCGACTTCCACTGCGTCCAGCACTTCAGATTCTCTTGCCAAAGAGCACGTCGCTCGCCTGGAAAGCCGCTGCCGAGAACAGAACCAGCGATGCAAAGGGCGCCGACGGGCTAATGCCACGGACGACTATCGTGCCGCGGAGGCCAAGCGCAAGCGCGAGGCCCGGCGACTACTGCACTCCACGCCGGCTGAACAGTTCCCGGGGTAATGGCGAGGTTCCGGATGGAGTTTGTGGATTACCTGTTTGGCGTCACGTGCGAAGACGTTGAAAAGATGTTGGTCCTTTTACGTCACCTTCGATACGCGAAATCGAGGGTGCTTGATTTAACCGAGCAAGACCTCCTATCATAGCCATTAGAGCGGCAATATTGGGGCTTTTGGGACTGCCACAAGGTGACTTATGAAGAGGGTCTATTCCGGTGGAATTCCGAAGGCGGAAGGGCCAGGTAGCCCAAGATGGAAAGCCATTGCAAGGCGCCGTGTGCGACCGACTCGGGTTCACTGGAAACGCGTCTACGATCGGCGGCGTGTCAGACGAGAAGTGGGAATCGGGCACGTTGCGGCAGTGTATCGAGTACAGCTCCGCTGGTCTTCCTTATTTTTTTGTTATACTTCAAGCAAAGATGATGAAGTTACTTTTAAAGGCTTCTGAAAGGGTGCAAACACCACGTGACAAGTAGGGACCAGTCACGTGACAAATAGAGACCACTTTTCCGCGCCACCTGCGAATGCCAACAACAAATTCGTATCGTGCCTTAAATATAGCTCTAAAAATGTTACTTTTTTGCTGTAAATTCGTTTTATGACTTCGTTTTCCCAACCAGGTTGTTAAAAAAATTTTTCCTTTCCTTGTGTCCTTTGAAGGGCGTAGTGTAGTTACTGCGTGGCCAACACCATGCATCGAGAACGGCTGCTCCTCGGAAGACGGTGTAGGTGGCGCTTCGCAGCTCCGTTAGGGTGCCTTCATTGGCCGGCAGATGCAGGCACCCTACATCGCACGTCCAGGCCGATCTGTTTCGTCTGGTCCAGCGTCTGTCAGAGTAGTTGGCTATTACATTGAAACAAATTTTTGCGTCAGTGAACATGGCTCACCCTGATGATCACAGGTGATCGAAACAACGTCACCCGCTTTGAAAGACATGCACACAAAGCGCCCAAGCGACTTGCAACACAGTCGACAGCTGCGATTCGGCCAGAGCTGGCCGGAGCCGAGCGGCCGAACCGAGCCATAGCCGAAACGACAATGCTGCAAGTGCCAGCGCCACCCGCGGCCGTCTTCCAGCGCTGTGCCGCTTCTCTGGTTGTGTTTGTTACACTATCCCTTTAAGCCACTGTAGCGTCGGGTTTGGCTTTGCACACTGTGGGCAGACTGAATTTCGGAAAGTGTCTATTCTGAAGGTGACTCCATGCATTTTTTGCCGTCGTTTCACTCGATGTTCAAGACATGCGTTATTCGCAACTCCAACGCCCAATGTGGCCGGGCGGTAGTTCCAAGATGGCGGAAGAGACGGTGATAGATTCTCCAGGATTTCATGTGCGGCTGCCTGCTGACGCTGGTCGGTGTGCTAAAAATGATGTCGACAAATGCGATGTGGTTAGGGCAGGATCATACTACAGGGGACGGAGGTGTTGATGCGTGGTAGGAAAAGGAGCATGCTGATATTTAAAAGAAACTTCGACTTGCGAAGCTTTGTGGTGAGTGAGCGCATTTTAGGCGCCGGCACCGTCACTGTTTGTGGCAAAATATTTTTGAGGGTGATATTGTGTTTGTGCCTTGCCTGGCCTCTAGTGCTCTAAAAAGTGAGCCGCGCACGGTGGCCATCAAGTTGCGGAAGAACCACAGTATTGATATATTCGTGTCACTGGCTCGCAACTCGCTGCTCACTGTCTCGGTTTTAGTGTGTTGCAACACGTGCTCAAACTGCTCCATGGTTATGGATAGGAAGCTTGGTACCGCAGGCTAATGTGCACTGTAGCATAGCAACTGGAAGCTCGCGCTGCGCCTTTAAAGCACTATTTTTAGCGCGCGCCAGGAACGTTGCCGTGCTGACGGTAGCCAACGGTAGCCTGCGATAATGCTATGTTAAAACTGCCTATTAACATGATCGGCGTGTTTAAGGGTTTTATTTACTGCTCTATCAAAAATAAATATTTTAATATACCCTACATTTTTTGTACCATGTTACTTGCAATGTTGCAGCCCCTCTTTCCAAAACGGCCCATTCTAAGTTCTCGTCACGAACGACTGGCTGCCACAGACGCGCTTAAAATGCTTGGAGCATTTCTTTGTAATTACTTGCAAGCCAGTACCATATTTTCCGTGCTATAGTCTGCACATGGTGTATAGTCCGCAAGGGCGGATTAGGGGTCAAAAATGAAAGGTTTTGCTTAGATAGTCCGCACATGGCACTTAGTCCGCATGCGGCACATAGTCCGCATTTGGTGCCTAATCCGAACGTAAAGATGATCGTACATAGCACACCTTGACCAATTCCTGCTGTGTTGGCTGACAAACAAGCGTGTATCATACACAAATCACTAATTTACTCTGTTACTCATAAGGTACTTCGCGTCTTGTCACATTAAACAATCGTAGAACATTTCAAAACCTGGTATGGTCTGCACTTGTACATAGTCCGCAGTGGGTAAAATTTCAACTTTTAAACGTATGTAGTCTGTGGACTATAGTCTGGAAAATATATTATGCGTATTCTTTCCTTTGAAACTGCTTGGAATAAATTGTCATGTTTCTTGTAAGGGCCTTAAAGTGCAAAACCATTCCCGATGTGTATTGCTCGACATACCGTTACGCGACCAGATTTCTCCTACTTGGGGCAAAGAATAGACTTTTGTTATGCGCTAGAGCTCTACATTACTAGCGGGAGGGTTTGCGATTACGTTGAACACAGATTGACCTGGAGGCCTTGCACAAGACCGACCAGAAATTCCCAGCGTATGCGGTATGCGAAAAGTCCCTAATGAAACTAAGCATCCCGGCCCCTTTGTGCAGTGCTGTTGCGAGGCAGAACGCAAGAATTCCTATTTAAACGCGGTCACTTTTTTTCGTTAAAACGGCTTGGTGCATGAAAGCGGACAGTCCCTGTCGTCCCCGCTCCTGTGGTTCCTCCGTTTGTCCGCGAGCGGGTGAGCAGCGGTCTGGAGTTGGGAAGAGTTCTCAGGTCTTGGGACCCCAAGAACCTTTGTTAGGGTCCCCTTAATCAAGTGAAGGAACTATTTTAAAGCTATTGAGTGGGTAAAGTTAATGATTCTGTATCTGAATGCTTCGTTTGCACGCAATTACCATATTTGCAGGATTATAATGCGAGGACAAGTTTTTATGCCCTCATAATAAAAGAAAAAATTTATTACTATTATAACGCAAGCCGAGGGCCGTGTAAATTTCCCGCACTCGGGGGCATAGCAGAAGTGCAAAGGCAATGGATATAGAAGAAATATCAGTTTATGTTTTGACTGCACTCATCCCGACTGCCTCATGTCCTTCCGTTTACAATCCACTTGGCGACTACGCAAATAAGCAGCAGCAGGGCACCACGGCTTGTCTGTTAGTTCCTCTTTCTTTGACATGAGCTCCTCAGCAGCCCACAATAGCAAGGCACAAAGCAGAAGCACCAACACCAGGCCACTCTGGAGCAGAAACTGAAAAATGCAGGAAAAATACTGCTGAACCCGATAACAATTTTTGTTCTAATCCCTCCACATAAACAAACACCTAGTGTTGCACGGTTGCGTAAACACGGTGGGTGGTCTTAGCTTGGCTTCTGTTGACTTGGCTTGAATTGGCCAGTGCCCACATTGCTCCGTTTCTGCGGCGTGCACGTGTTGCGCAAACACGAAAGCAAGCGATAAAAATACTTTTTATGTTTCCTACTCTCCTCCTACAGCCCCACTTCTTTTCCCACCCCATCTCCTGCCGGAGGGATGGCTTTCTACATACTCACTTTGCGCCTCCTGGCTGAACTCCGAACAGAACACAAGGTGCGTTTTGGAACACGTAATTCCAAGGAAAAACTCGCCTTATGTTTGTGGAAATTCAATAGTTGTTGCCCCCTTTCGTCCTCCCCAATGGATGGAGTTCCCTTTGGCCGGTCCCTAAGGGGTCCCTGCAACCTGGGTGGGTGAGAAGCACGGAGTCGCCCAGAGTGTCCCCGCTGCTGGCAGCTACACTCATTTGACTCACTCTCACCAACGCGTGCAAAGAATTGTAGCCCACTAAAGGTTGCACTTGAAATGGAATACGGCGGTGGGCACACTGTGTGCACCTGGAGGGAAACAAAAGCCAGCAACTGCGGGCATTTGGAGATTTCTGGAACCCTGTATTCCACTCTAACATCAAGGAGGGAGGGCACACAAAGAGCGTTCCCAGCTGCATTGAGACCAATTAGATAGCCAATTGGAACCAATTTGTGGAAACCAGTAGTGTTCGGGAACTCCCAATTGGAATTACACACTGGTATTTTTCTTACTGGAACCGAAACCTATTGTTGTTTAGGAATCCATTTGGAAAAAAAATGCATTTTTTTTCCATGGAGGCCATACCCAAATATGTTTGGGGGAGACGTGGTAACCCTGGAGCGACGGGAGAAAAAAGGATGGGCAGACGCAACTCATTACTTGCTGGGGGCTCCACTTTGATTCCACTTGGTAGTTCAGAAGGTTGTGCTTGTTCACGGTCAAGCACGACCTCTGCGAGGAATTCAGATTGGATATAAATAATGATTGAGATTCATTAACACGAATCACTCGAGGTTTCTAGGTCTTTTTAAATAGTTTACTCGCCTAGAAGTGTCAGATGTTCCTCTCATCCTTTACAGATATGAGGAACAGCAAAATTTTAAAGGTCTTTATTTTTTTATTGCTTTTAGACAGGGAATTAAACTAGCAAATACTGTAAAATACGTGAATAAAGACTTGATACCTAACCACTACACAAAGTAGAATCCTAGCTGCTGTCGTAGTGGTCCTGACCTTCCACTTAAAATGGGCAAAAATACTGTAAAATAAAGGGCAAGGGCCCACTCAAAATTTGGAGATACAGTAAACTTCCGTTAATTCGACATCGACGGGACCTTGAAATTTGGTCGAATTATCCGAATGATTACATTAAAAAAAAGGACGGAAAAGCGGTTAAAATCAAACTTCCTTTTATTGTCCAAAGTACTCACGAATGGTCTGCTGCCGTCTGCGCTTAAAACGCGCGTCCAAAAGCATGCTTCGGCTTCGGCTTCGACTTTGGCGCCGAACGGTCAGACCGTCGGCGACCAAAAAAGAAAAAGAAGAAAAAAGGAAAAGAGAACTCGCGCTTTCTGGTGCGCAAGATGGAGCGCACACGATGCTACAGAAAAACGCTTTGAGAGCAAGAGTGCGCGCTGGGTCATGTGCACCCGACCATGTGCCATGTTCTCCGCGCCACTCCACGCCAGGTTGGTTGCACTGGCTCGTGTCATTCGCTAAGGTCCATCTCAACGGCGTAGAAGAGCAGACGCATAATTGCGCACGTTCTTGCAGCAAAGGGTCAGTGTTTCGCCGTACGTTGGTGGCTTTTCTGCGGTGGTGCCGTGAAATGTGAGTCCGCGTGCATTCGCTCGGGACGAATTATACAATACAATACTTTATTTCTTCAGAAATACTGGAGGGGTCCCGAGCCATAAAGCTGCTAAAAGCAGCTTGACTGGGTTCCCCTTATACATGGCAGCAGCTCGGACAACAAGCATAGAAAACACTTTACCAGGATGATAAGAAAAATAAAACAAGGTCACGTAACATGGAAGTAGCAGAAGAACAAAATTAGTCATGAATACTTGAAACAGTAGGTACGTAAGTCTTTTTTATCCGATGCGGAGTCTTCCCGAGTTCAAACTATCCAACTTTTCCTCTTATAGAAATGTATGGGCGCTCGCCGGGACTTTTGAGCACGATCGAATCAAACGAAAAGTCGAATCAACTGAGGTCGAACTAACGAAAGTTTGCTGTAATGTGAAAAAATAGGGGATGGTCGCTTGTCCGGTTATCAGCTTTACATATCAGTGTACTGCGCGTATTTCCTCAGATCTTGCAAATTTGGGTGGGGGCGCTAAACGGGGAATGGGTGGATGCGCGGTATTCTACAGGAGGATCCATTTTTCCCACCGAAATTTTTTGAAAAACACTTATAAGTTTTGTTTTTATAAGTTGTTTATATAAGTTTTTTTATAAGTTGTTTATAAGTTGCATTCTCGCTAGAATTTTGCTGTTGCGAAAATGGACGAGAAAGCGCACCTATTACTTTCCATGATGCTGTCCTTGGATTTCAGAATCGTAGAAAATGAGCTGCACTGGGTGCTGAAGTCCTCCGCAATATCGGACTTTTTTTCCGCCTTTCGCAGCTTCGGCTATGATTGCAGACTTCTCCTGAAGCGTCAAAACTCGCGCTTTTTAACGGGAGGCGGCATCTTTCCGACAGGCCACATAAAAGGTAGTAAACAAGGAGTGAGCGATCTCTGAGTGCACGCGGCAGACGGCGAAATGGCAGCGGGCGGCCGGCGGTGTCGTTGTGTGAAACGTCGCATACCTACGTAGTTGCCAGCAGATGGGCTGGCAAAACAGTTTTCAACAACCAAAAAAAAAAAATCTCGTCGCCTTTGTTATAATTGTTCGACTGAATGCAAACAGCAATGGCCGCGCCGATGCTTGTTGAAAATGTATGTGCCTGACTTGTCGGATGAGTGTGCTGCTCCCTTCTTATACTTCTGGGTTTCCAACTGGCTCATGTCCCGAAAAACTGTTGCAGATCACTACCTGAAACTTTTGTTGATGTGGGACTGCTTTTTTAAAAACTCTTCGCTGTTGATAGGGTGCAAATGTATTGAACTCTATGGACGTTGGCCGAGAATTTCGTTCTTGAGGAGTTCAGCTGTAGTAACTACATTGACAACCCGCGAGAAAACTAGCTCCATTTGTGTAGTTGGGACGCAGCTCTACGGCTCGGAGAGACCCGGTTAAACGTTGATTGAGGAAGACCCTGTGAAGCTTTTTGCCCCTAGTGTGGCCATTGGGTTGGCCCACGAGCACGTTTTGGGTATTCCTGCCACTTGGCACGTGCACGACTGCAAACAAGTTGGGCATTTCAGCTGGCTCTGGGGAACGTCATCTCCGCACTGGGCGACGCCTCCGGCAAGATCTCTCACGTCCCGTACCGGGGCTCGAAGCTGACCAGGCTACTCCAAGACTCGCTGGGCGGGAACAGGTCAGCTCTCTCGCAAATATTTGACATTGCATCAAATACAGAATTGAATACTTTTGAATTTCAATACTCGCATGTAATGTCGATTAAATGTCAGTAAGGTAATAAATCGCAGCTGGAATTTGTTTCCCCAGAAATGTACATTTTGTCCCCGTGGAAGCACAAAGACAACGTCTGCTTCAAAAAGACCTGCATCAAATTTTTTCCTTGTTAGGTTAATGGCCGAGGTGACCAGCTTTGACTATGTGGATAGTTTTCACGACAGCCGCAAAGTGGAAAGTTGAGCCAGTTGGTTCTTTAAATAATGAAAAGCGCCGAAAAAGACAAAAAAGTGGAACGACACAAGTCGCACTCGCAACTGTTTTTTTTTTTAAATAAACCACAGTTGCGAGTGCGCCTTGTGTCGTTCCACTTCTTTGTCCTTTTCCGGCGCTTTTAATTATTCAAAGATTCACGACAGCCCTTCATTGCAAAGGGGAAAAGGCAGCCTCGTTCACGCTAGCAGTGTTGCACGATAGGCATGAAAGCTGTTTTATTGCATAGAAAACAACTACAAATGAAACAATGCCCACCTTATTCATTTCGATATATGTTGGCAGACTTTTAGGCAAACTGCCGTTTAAAAACGGAGATGCCCTGCAACTTGAGCCTTTCTCCGAGCACGCCAGTGCAAAGCTGCCTGCTTAAGGGGACATGCACCGGGGGAAAGCAGGGATTTTATTCTTTACGGTAACTGAATGAAATGTTCAGTTTATATTTCTTTTTCTTTTACAAACTGTTTTGATATACCTTACTTTTTATGTTCTGGAAGGAATGCACATTATGATATTAGGTACTCGAGTTTTGTGGTTTCATAAAATCTTGGTGAAATGGAAACATTTTAGTGGATATACTAGCCTTTCTAGAATTTTACATAAATGATATTGATGTAGCCGGTCAATATTGTATATTTACGTTTATTTATATTTACTCTAATTACAAATTGTAATCAGTATCGGACATGAACCCTTAATTATTATCGAAGATTGCAGTCGTCATTTAATTTTTGAGCGGTGTCCCGATACACGTTGGCTCAAGAAAAGTCGATGGCTGCCTCAACATTTTGCCTAGTACAACGTCTGCTACAAAAAGTGGGATGCCGCTTTCATCACCTTTCCAGTTAAAACTCGGCCTAATAAACCAGAGAGGGGGGGGGGGGGCCGCAAATTCCTCGGTAAAATGGGGAACTCTTTGGAATCAGAAATGCGGCATGCAGAGAGCTTCGCTGACACCTGAATCCCGAAGGGCTCACGTAGGAGTTCAGTTGGTGAAGGAACTCCAGGGAAAACGAAGGTTTTTCTCTGACATGGCAATGTCATGGGCAAAGCATGAGACCTAGCAGAGAGGCAAAAAAAAGACCTCAAAGGGTATTTCCCAAGAGGGTAGGGAGAAGTGTCTCTTGTGGAGCATGCATGCTCCACAAGAGCTGGACCGTCTATGTTGCCTAGGCCCCACAGGAGGGTGAACAAATGAAGCGCCTCGAAGCGCCATCTGGTAAAATGGACTAGGAAAAGCTAGTTTGTTTTTCCCTCCTGCAGTCTTGTTGCTCACGTGCCAGCAACAAAGAGGCAGTTTAAACAAACATTTTTTTTCCGGGATTGCTTAATTAAATCGGGTTGGCGGTCACGTTTATGCGGTTATTTCGAGGTAATGAAAGCGTAGAGCCCCAATGGGAATCTTTGGAGGGATTAGAACATGTTTGTTAAATCAGGAATTTCGTAAATTAGTTCTTTTTTTAATAGTTGAAAAACAGATACTCCGAACAGCAAAAAAGCGCTCTGAATTGATTTCACTGGCAAAGGCCATTTGTGTATTTGGTAGTGTACCTTGGAACGCTTGTGTGGAAGCCATTTGTAAACCCTGCAGCCGCACCCTGATGATAGCGTGCGTGTCGCCGTGTGACCGGGACTTCATGGAGACCCTGAACACGCTGCGGTACGCCAACCGTGCCAAGCACATCAAGAACAAGATCACGGTGAACCAGGACAAGTCGAGCCAGACCATCGCCCTGCTCAGGCGGGAAGTACAAGACCTGCAGCTGGAGCTCATGGAGTACAAGCAGGTAACTTCAAACATCAACCGAGATCTTCGCAGTTGAAGAATGGTTAAATATTTGATTGGTATTCAACTTTTTCGTGGGTACCGTATTCACTCGCATATTGAACACACTTTTTTTTCCCGAACAATTGACACATATCTGGGAGGGGGGAAGGGGGGGAGGGGGGGGCGTTCATTGCACGGGGTATTTTTGCATTTACACACTATGTGCAAATGTCATATCAGGTGCCCATATGACACGGCAAGGTACTGTGGCACGTCTTCAGTGATGGTGGCGCACCCACGGCTGGTCGTGGGCGCACCACAGTAACCATGATTTATAAATTGCAAACCCTTTTAGGGCGTTTTCGGGGTTCTTTTTCCAAAGGAAAAGCGCCCTACGAAGATCACTCAGCACGAAAAGCAAGGCGACCGTTCTTAGGCGATATATATTGCTAGTATCCGGCGGGCACACTCAGGTATAATCCGCGATCACGCATATAAGAACTTGTACGAAGTCCAACCGTCGACCGCCAAAGCCCGCCCGCACGGATCAAGTTCCATTCATGGACTGGCTACCAGACACTCTCAGCCTACAGCGGAGCCTGTACCTTACTGTGCCATTTTGTTACGGATTAAATAAATGCATTTAAATCAACAACTAAATACTATCAGTTTACTATCAGTTTATGCTTGGAAGGTGGAAAGGAAAAAAAAGCTGCCACACGGCTTGACTAGTCCCGAGCCACTTGAATAGCAGTTGAGACGCAGGCACCAAAGTATTTACGCATGATTAGGAAACAAACGAAAACATGAGAGAACACGAGAGAAAAATTGATTAGTGTCATTATAGAATGCAAATTCAGTTTGAACAGACTTGCATTAGGAGACAGAACAACTTTAACCCCCCAAAAGTAACACTTTTCTTCTATTCATTTTGGTTTGAGATGAGTACCTCCACACTTGGCTTCTATTAGGTTTGTTTTTTAGATGAGAATGATTGATTCCCTTAAGCTGCTCACTGACACCTTGTTAAGTTCTCTATTTTCCCTACTGAACTGATTCAGTGTAGTCGGAAGGGTGTACGATGTAGTGTATTGTCCGTAATTAGTCCTAAACAATGGTACTTCCCATGGTTCTACAGTTCGCGTTGGATATGCATATACCTTTGGATATGCATACAACATTTGTATAAATAAAAAATTTTCATTACTCCAAGTTGATTGAAAACAATGTTCACTGGATAATCCAGCGTAACATGAGAAATGCTTCTTAATCCTTTTTTTTTTTGTAATATAAATACCCAGAGTATCTGAAATTAAGCCTAACCGCTGTCGCCCTCCCTCCCTCCCCCCCTCGCCCGCCCCCCCCCCCCCCCCCCCCCCCTCTTCGCGATCTTGTCTTTCCGGGCTTTCCCGGTGGGCGCAGCAGCTTTCGTTTCTCAACCGTGCATGTTTCTCGCTGCACGGATCCCGCGGGCCACTTGTCGCCGAATGGGCAGTGGTAGCGGTGTTCTAGCTAGAACATCGAGTTTTCCGCTGACAGCTCACTTTTACTACACAAGACAGTGTGTAGCTCAGTAGCAGTTAATTCGAGCGCGTTGTTATAATGCATACTTAAAAACGAAAGAATAAAAACATAAAGGACGTACACGTGTGGTCGTCTGTGTACGTCTTTTATGTAATCCTTCTTTCCTTTTTAAGCTCAGTAGGTTTGAATATTATTCAGTGCAACGCTGGAAAAGTCAGTGAGGGAATATCTTAGCGATGCGAGGCGAACTTCACTGACAAGTACCACATTAGGGAGTTCTCGTAGTTGGTTTCCGCTGGCCCGCAACGTTCTCCGCTCCGCAACCCGCTTCGAGATCTGGGACTCAGTAGGCAAGGCTAGCGCCGCAGATGCGCAAGAGTGGCGCCTTCGTTCCGGAGAGCGTGGAGAAAGCGAGGAAACGGTCTCCGAAAACTCCTTCTTCTCTCCCCCAACTCAGCTGTCATGTTAACCTGTACTTTTCTTCTCTTCCTTTTTTTTCTTTGTCTTTTCTTTTTAGGGTAGGGCTGCAGATGGAAAATTGTTGTTTTCTATTTACTTTGTTTGTTTTTCGCGAGCGGTGGCCAGGCCACGACCACCTCGATCCCTCAAAAGGATCGGGAATCCGCGCCAGGGCCTCACCTTTAGTTTGTATCTTCTGTGCTTTGTAGCAGCCCTGTTAAGGCCCGTTCACACACATGCGTCCGTAGCGACCGGAAAGACCGGAACAGCCGAAACGACCGTTGCAAGGGTCTGCAACCGTCAGTTGCCATAGCGACGGAGGGACGCACGCACGTGTCGTTCACTACGCAAGGAGTTGGAGAGAGCCCAATTATCGTTTCCCCTCGGCACGTGTAACATGATCCCTCCCTCTCACACTGCATCAGCCTACAGAGGGTTCTCATCCAAGTGGAGAGGAGCGTCAATGGCCTGTGGTCCGACTGTCGCTCAACAGGACCGCGCACGGACGCTACGAGCCATCGGAGCCA
Source organism: Ixodes scapularis (assembly GCF_016920785.2). Taxonomy (NCBI): domain Eukaryota; kingdom Metazoa; phylum Arthropoda; class Arachnida; order Ixodida; family Ixodidae; genus Ixodes; species Ixodes scapularis. The sequence continues at coordinate 209,216 of NW_024610104.1, read as the reverse complement.
TTCCAAAGGAAAGAACGCGTGACCTTCCGGTCGTGCGCAACGAGGAGGGCAGCGAAGTGTTTTGTCCTTTTGTCGCGTCATACTTTCTCAGCGCTGCATTGGCTCCGATGGTTCGTGGAGTCCGCTTGAGTTCATTCTGAGATCGCGGGGAAAGGACGGCCACAGATCAACACGTTCAAGAGAATGCACTCTTGGGGAGAAAGGAAAAGCTGAGTGAGACGCGAGACCGAAGTAAACCAAGGAAACATCTTTAGATATGTTTTACTTTTTGAAGGATTCTTTGTCCCGTGCCGTCAAGAGGGGCCTAGGTTCGCAGCAAATGAATCTTTCTCTCTCCGAGAGAGGGGCTGAAAAGGTTAGAAGTGGCTGATCTCTCCTGCTCCAGTAACCAACGGGAAGACGGCGGCACAGCGGTAGGCTCGTAAATATAAATTGAAAGAGCCACAATGACGTTCATTTTATATAAAATTGGAAGCAGATTACTGGAGCTCTTAAAAAAGCGTTTCTATCAAAATGCTGCGAAGTTTAACTATGTCTCACGGTATTCGAGAATATTTCCCCTGAAATGTGGGTGAACCGAAAACTTCCGTACAAAGAAAAGTCCGTGTACCGAAAAGGCCAAAACCAAGATGTCCGTGCATCAAAAAGTACACACCGAAAGGCTTGAACCAATCCGAACGAGACCTCTCTGGAGAATAGTTCAACGATGCGTAGTGCTGTGTGCCTCGCTTCGAATCGACACGCTGAGTGGTTCACTTGAGCTGTAACCTTCGTTCAGAACAGGTGTCGAGTCGGAACCGAACCGTCATTTTAGCCGAACCGGAACTGAACAGAACCGAAATCTTCGCCGCCATCTTGGATCTGAACCGGTACAAAATATAAGGGTAACCAAACCAAAACGGTTCGCGTTTTTTTTTTTTTCCTTTCATTTTTTGTTAGTATCACGAAATCAATATTCGAGAATAAAAACTGGCAGCTGTAATTCTATATATTGACCAAATCGTCATATACAAAATTGCAATGTGTTTGGAATCGGTTCTCGTGGCGCTTTTGTATTGGCACGAGTCACTGAATGTTCCCAGAGTATACCAGATCCCATTCAGTCCGCTTACCGAAAATAAATCCCACAGAATTCAGATCCGATTGGCTGGTTTAGCCCGTGGAGGAAGCTACCAGTCGATAATTTTGAGGATTGGCCCAAGAACAACAGAAAATGTACCTATGTAAAACTTTTCCGCGTTACCACGGGCACGGCGGGTACGCGCGGGTGGAGGCTCTGGGCATCAAAAGATGCGTTAATTTTCTCCAGGTTCTTTTTTTATATTATTGAGTAGTTACAAATCTGGCTTGGCTAAGAAGACCGCCGGCTCGTTTTCTCGCTCCGGTTGCGCTGTTGCTGAGTTTGGTGAGCCACTCGACTTCGATGTGTTTCGAGGCAAGAGAGAAAGACGAGATAGCGAGGAGCAAGTCACGCACCGCTCGGAACGAAGGAAATAACTCAGGAAAGTGGTTGAAAGAGCTCGCACGAGAACGTGCGAGCTCTTCCAACCGCGTACAGTCAGTGCTACACTGACTGTAGGCGCTTCGCTTCGACCGCACAGGGCCGCGCCATATTTGGGATGGGTTGGAGCGCGACCGGCGCGACTGCTCCTCCGCGACTCGGTTCTCAAACAAAGCTTCGGTACTCTGGGAACATTCACTTACTTTAGGCACAATGTTTAATCATGTGTCACGTGGTCACTTGACGTGCATGGCGTCAAGTAGGGTGCCTGGAACGCGTTTTCGAGTGGCTTGCGCGACCAAAAAAGTAGTCCCTCAATTTCCGTCTGAGGACGTCATAGAATTGTCACGCTGTCGCCGGTCGCGATTTTTTTCATTTGCATTACCTTAAGGGCCTCTTGGGGGAGGCATTACATAAGGACAAGACAACAAAACACTATAAAAAAAAATTAAGAAAGGCTTTGGAAATATCATTATATAAACATCATTCAAACATTTTAGAAATCAGCTGCGAAAAACATTTATGGTCACTGTTGCGAAGCTTGTGGGCAAGCTATTCCAATCTGATATGCACAATGGAAGAGGTTAGTATTTGATTGTGTTTATTTTCGAAAAAATGGGTTCAACTTTACAGGTGTGGTCAAGACGAGAGGAACTATGAAGGGCAGGGGAAATGAAGGTTTGGGGAGACCAGGGGTTATAGTACAATCTCTGCTTGAAAGAAAGCCGATCTATATTTCTAGGAGTGTCAAGTGTTTGTAGGGATACGGGTCGATACAGGCGTTCTCGGCGTCTTTTGTAGAGGTATTTGCTTTATTATTGGTAATCTGTGTAGGAAAGGCCCCAACAGCAAGGAGCTTGAGAATGCTGAAAATAACCCGAGACTGTGGTAAAAGATGGGAAACTTCGTGGAACTTTGAGACATCCTTCTTCCTGTGTCCTTTTTTCTTCCATGACGTTTCTCATCTTTTACCACAGTTTCGGGTAATTGTAATGTGTTTTACGTATTAGTTTATATTACAAACCTTGTGACGCGTGATGGATAGGAAGAACTTTAATTTCTCCTGTCAGATCTGCTAAACAATCGCTGCTATACGATTTCGCGGTAAGCGCACATTTAAAAATATTCCGAATTGTTCTGAGAAATTATACATAAACAACTTCTCAAGCTTTACAAAACAGCGGTGAGTGTGCAGGCGAGCTGGTGGATGTTAATCATGTTGAAAATCACCCGAGGGTAATCGACCCTGCAACATAAATGCAGGGTCGATCCCCTCGAAGATACACATCATAAGTATCTGAAAATGCTCTGCAAATCTTTTCAGGTGTTTTTCTTTTCTCAGTAGGCTCAAAGTTATTTCTGAGAGCCTTTCAAACACATGAAAATCTAGTAATGCCTCTTTTATGTCATGAAAAGCAATTTGTGTGTGTGTGTGTTTTGGGCTGAACAAAAACAAAGCACACAGGGATGCGTGACGGAAGTATGACGATTACGCACGCAGACCGTCAGAAAGTGACCAGTTAAGTAGCTGCAATGTCGAGTAGAGCGTGGAATACTGTTTTGCTCTAAGAACTATTATGAGTCTTCTTTTCAGTCAATATTTGCTCGAACTAACTTTTCATTTTTTTCCACGCACTACATCTAATACGCCTTTATCTCAATTACCCTAGCATCATACAGAATGTTGGGAACGTAGGTACACGCTCTCGCATTCCCTATACAAAGTAATCAAAGTAAATGACCTGGCTGCGTGCCTGATTCAGCTTTTAATTCTGCGATGCAACGTTGTATCAACCGCGGGTATTTTAGGTGACCTACTAAACTTCGTGACAAATATATGTGACTGAGGTAAACAAATGGATGTTCAGTCGTATGAACACCACGTTTTGCATGTTAACGATTTTCTTTTACTTTTGCGTCCAAATTAAATCACGCAATTTCTTATTTTTGGTGCCTGAAAGTAAAAGTAGATTGCACCTACGACAAAGAAAGAAAAATAGTTACTCGTTTCACGGCGGAAATAGTGCTTATTGCCAAAATTACGCAGAAAATATATTCTCAATTAAACTGTTCACACCGCTCTGTATTTTTGTTCCCCGGAGCTGCACCGGAACTGGACCGAAAGTCGTGAGCCCGAACCGAACCGATAAAATTTTTGCTTCGACACTCTGGTTATTTGTGGAATTTGCCCTCTGGCACTTCTGAAGTAAAGAACAGAAAACCGATTTTGCCTGCATGTCCTAGTTGTGTAAAAAAGATAAATATTGGCACTTCTGGAACGTCTCATCTCACTCCCAGTCTTCAGGGTCCCACCTGGTCGTACTCCTAGTTTTGTGATTCGGGGTAGGTTCCTGTGTGCTCTCTCGGAGGACGCTTCCTCTCTCTGCTGACATGAGCGGGTGTTATGCTGCAGCTTAGAGTCGAGCGAGGTCACGTAAGCTTCTCGCCGTAGTTCCTTTGGCTGCTACTCGCGGCTGCAGGTGGGGGAAAAAGCACGACTTTTGCTTTGCGATCATGCAGTGGAATCACAACTCTTTTTAGTGAAGGAGATGTATTCTCTATCCTCCGGGACACGATAAACCATGTAGAAATGATGAGATGCAAATTCTTTTAATCTTAAAATCGTTGCACCCCCTTTGAAAGATATTTTTGGTTCAGCAATCTCAAAACGGCACAAACATGAGGGTGTGGATTGAATGTGAGAGGACCAGCTGGCTGATTGCAAGCGAGAATTAATCAGGCTGTACATGACTCGCAGAAAATGCTGGTGTATGACTTGGTCAGGCGGATTTCTGCAAAGGACTGCTTGGATCACCCATACTTCAACGACTAAACAAGACACCAACATCTATTTTTAATCAATGACTGACTTTTTTAATCAATGACTGGCTTTTAATCAATGACTGGCTTTTAATCAATGACTGACTTTTAATCAGTGACTGACTTTTAATCAATGACCGACTTTTTTAATCAATGACTGACTCATCTGTGAGAAACTGGATTCAGGTGATTTGTATTTTGTGTAACTTCAGCCGTGTAGTCTTAAACCATCCACTTTCATTTGTTTTAGCTTCCTCTACGTGTATGAGATGAACAAAATTTCTGCTTCCTTTTTAAAGAAAGTTTTTAAAGCAAGTTTATAAAGCAAGTTTATAAAGCAAGTTTATAAAGCAAGTTTATAAAGCAAGTTTATAAAGCAAGTTTATAAAGCAAGTTTATAAAGCAAGTTTATAAAGCAAGTTTATAAAGCAAGTTTATAAAGCAAGTTTATAAGGCAAGTTTATAAAGCAAGTTTATAAAGCAAGTTTATAAAGCAAGTTTATAAAGCAAGTTTATAAAGCAAGTTTTTAGAGCAAGGTTTTAAAGCAAGGTTTTAAAGCAAGGTTTTAATGCAAGGTTTTAAAGCAAGGTTTTAAAGCAAGGTTTTAAAGCAAGGTTTTAAAGCAAGGTTTTGAAGGGTACACAACGAAGGAGCGAAAGATGGAAGGGGGTTTTCATCTTTTGCTCCTTCGTTGTGTAACTTCTGACTCCATAAAAGTGTGAAAACAATCATGTTTATTAATAAATCTCTTCTGCAGTATTACAGACTTGTTTGTTTGTGAATACTGGACAGTTAGTTCAACTTCATCTTGTTCAGCTTTGTAGTTTCTCTGTTATCTTTGTCATTGTATATTTTGATGGGTGATTGTTATAACCTTGTGATTTACTAGATTTTTATATATGTATATTTTGTATATCTTGTATTTCTGTGCAGCAGTTTTTCCTCCATTGTTTTCTTGTCTTATGTGCAACCATTGTTTTTGTAGCGTTATTTATGTTTTCCGCACACCCTGCTTCGACCTCGAAAGGTCCGCAGTATGTACTAAATAAATAAATAAGTAAACTTTTTATGACACAATTTTCCATCGTGTGTGTAGTGTTCTTGTGCAGGGAGCTGTAGATTACAGTGCACAGATATACTAACAATAGTAATGCAGTCGTTGAGGGGAGATTTTTGGCGTTTTGGGGGGGTTGTGTCGATCCCACTTGTGCTTTGCACACTGATTTCTGCCCGAGCTCTCCGAGCGCTTGCAAGGTGGCAATGGCAGAGTTTGGAAGGGTCAAAGGTATGTGAAATTTGTATTGTATTGAGTTAAATATGCACTGAATTGTGTCAAAGTAGTGAAATATTTTCAGTGGTAAACAAAATAAAAGTGCTGCACATCCTGTTCGTTTCCCTGTACGTCAGTTCTCAGCTGTGATGTGCTAGCTGCCAGTTAGTTGTGCTGCTGCATGTATTCCGGAAGTATGGGTATGAAAAGTACTGAAAACTGATACAACGGCACGATGCCAATGTGGTTTGACGGGCAAAGGCATGCTGGGCTTCTCTTCATTTGCTGTTCGCAGACAACTCCCCAGACAGCGCTCGTTACTCGAAAAAGGTCCAGTGCTTGCATCAGTCGTCGTAACAAAGATGGATTATTTACATAATTCCACGGAATTGTGGCATATTTTTTAGACCCCAAGAGCTCTGGGGAAACTTTAAAGTGATACTTCAACGAAATTGGAAATATTCCCGTCGTGTTCCAAAATAGGTTGAATATGACCCACGATATCCGTAAATACGTTTGTATCTTGAGCCTGGTGACTGTATTTTTCGTTATAAGCGGCCCACTCTGGCAAGCGATCGGAGAAGGCCCAGCGGAGACCACGTGACATTCAACGCAATCGTGACGTAGGTCGTCTCGGAACAAGCAAAGCTACGGCGATGCTGACGTCGAGAAGATGGCCTAATCGTTCCAGCCACCGAAGTGGCTGCTTTTGTACGAATTTTGAGTTACGGGTTAATCTTCTGTAATCTTGTAGGGGGACAATAGCGATTTCTGCGAAACACAAAAGGCATTCTCGGGAAGAGGGGAGTTCCTCTTGCCCCTCTTCTCTCGTCGTGGCCGGAGGCGAGACACTCCCCATCACTACATGTCAAGGTTCCTAGATGGGCATTACAAACGAGGCGTTAGCGACACCCACCAGGTGCTCTTTCCTAATCCTTTAATTTTAAAATTCCTTTTCGATACTTTTTTATCAAGATATTGGTATGTTTGATGTGATACTGCTCCTTTGCACACGTTTAGACCAAAAAATGAGCACCGAAATTTCGTTGTAGTATCCCTTTAAAGGGATACTACAACAAAATTTCGGCGCTCATTTTTTGGTCTATATGTGTTCAAAAGAGCAGTATCACATGGAACATACCAATATATTGTTAAAAAAGTCTCGAAAAGGAATTTGAGAACGAATTAAACGATTAGCAAAGAGCACCTGGTGGATGTCGCTAATGCCTCGTTTGTAATGCTCGTCTAGGAACCATGACAGCTAGTGACGGAGGTTGTCTCGTCTCCGGCCACGACGAGAGAAGGGGGGAAGGAGGAACTTTTCTCTTCCCGAGAATCCCTTTTGTGTGTCGCAGAAGTCGCTATTGTCCCCCTAGAAGATTATAGAAGATTAACCCGTCACTCAAAATTAGTACAAAAGCAGCCGCTTCGGTGGCTGGAACGACTAGGCCATCCTCTCGACGTCAGCCTCGCCGTAGCTTTGCTCATCTTGAGACGACCTACCTCACGATTGCGTTGGATGTCACATGCTCTAAGCTGGGCCTTCTCCGAGCGCTTGCCAGAGTGGGCGGTTTATAACGAAAAATACAGCCACCAGGATCAAAATACAAACGTGCGATTGTCATTTACGGATATTGTGGATCATATTCAACCTATTTTTGAACACGACGGGAATATTTCAAATTTCGTTTAAGTATCCCTTTAAAGGATGTTATAGGAGTCGCTTAACAGAAGGTTGTTAGTAGCCATCACTATAAATCCCAGTGCTGTCCTGAGCCTGCATGCACGTTTTTCCCAAGAAGGTGGCCAAAAATGCTAAATATAAAAACTGCAATCAAGGCTATGACAAAGGCAAGGTAGAACACAAAGAAAGCATTCTGCTGGGGATGTGAGGTGTACTATTTGTGTTTCACCAACATAAGCATTCCTTCGTTGAAAAGCACACGTGTTGCGGAGGCTAACAGTCCAGCGAACCAAAAATAGACACCAACTTTCAGAACTAAAGGTCCGTTCACACTTGCAACCGACTACGACCGAGAGAGACGAGATCTGTTAAAACTTCTTAAAATTTCTTAGGACAAGAAAATAGTCAGAACACATATTTATTCCAGTTTTAGGCCTATAAGCACATTCTCATGCAGTTACTCAGAATGTTGATCTTCAGAATCTAAAATAGGCTACGATGTTTCTCTTTATTGCATCAATTTAATTTCTAAACAACTCTGCTGCATAAATTAAGTTACTCCGAGACAGAGATTATTAGCTTTAATTTTTTTTTCTCATTTCAAAAAGAAAGTCATAATGTTGAACAACATATTAAATATTTAACTTTCGTTGGGTTCGCGAAAATTAACTACGCATCGCTGAACGCGCATTCTCCACCCAAATGTAGCGCTAGCGCGGTTGGGCTCAGGTGCTAATGTCTGAGAACCTACCGTTACCCGCATAAAAAGTTATTAGTGATCTTCTAAAAGTTTTCGTGATGGAATAACAGTGGACCCGCAGCGCGCGGAGCACCTACTTCAAGAAATACTTTTTTTTTTAGAATTGCTTAGAATTGCTTGCCACCTTAGAAGGTTTGCAACGAAAGACGCGGTTGACTTTGTTCGTATCTACTCGCTACTTCACTTTTCTAAAATGCTCGCGCCCGTTTAAAATGTTTGTTCGAAAAAGCAGCGGTTTATCCGGTGCGAAAGCTACAGACCTTGGTACTGTACAAGGTCTGTAGCGAAAACTCGGACCTAGTACATCCGGTTGTATACGGCTCAAATCTGTGCTTGATCCGAAACGCCCCAGTTCAAACCGGGTAGAAGGAATGGCTATTGCAGTCAACAAGGTCGATGGATCGACAGCTTAATTATGGTAATCAACGAATTCGATGGATGTAGCATTTCACGTACAAAGAAATGCTCCAGCAACCTCCAGCAACGGCGTACCACACTGCCCCCTCCAGCTACCTCCAGCAACGGCGTACCACACTGCTCTATTGGTTATTCCACCGTCTCCGTGGAAATCGTCGCTGCCGCATGACTCCCCGGCTTCCATTCGAGGGTGGTTGGAAGCGTGAGCCAGGTGCCTGGGCGATGGAACACGCCCGTTGTTTATTTTTTCTTGGTTAACAAAGACATGCGTCTGCTGTTAAGGGAAATACGTTAATAACAGGTTAAGAGTTCAGGAGTCCCCACCTCTTTCCACTTTAGCAGAACAGACGCTGGAGATGTCGCCCTCCTCTCCAGCGTCCGCTAAGCTAAAATGTAAAGAGGTGGGGACTCCTGAACTCTTAACCTGTTACCGACTGTAGTTGTATTGCAAACACAACGTGACGCTGTTAGCGCAAACAGGACTTCGGTGCATTTTCGCTTTTCGCTCGGGCCATTTGCCGCTCATGTTATCACTTCGGATTATACATTTCAACATAGTAGACATTGTGATGATAGCTCTTAGTTCTGGGAGAAACACACGCACGCACGCATACCCAAACAACCGGATATTACTGCCGCGCGTGCGGAGCGCGCAATAACCAGGAGCGGATTTATGGGTCGGGCATGGCGGGGGGGGGGGGGGGGGCGGGGGGGGGAACTTCGGTTGACGGGGCGGAGTCTGCTGAGATATGACTTTACGGTTCAGGCACGTAGCCAGTATTTCGATTCAGGGAGAAGGGGGGAGAGGAGGCCCCAACAAATTACAAGATTTCGGGGAGGGCGGAAGCCCAAGCCTCATGCTCAACCCCCCCCCCCCCACCCCCCCCCCCCCCCCCCTAGCTACGTGCCTGTTACGGTTGAAATGTTGCCAAGATCTATTTTGTTGACCTAATATTTGTTGTCTCCAAAAACTAAACTTTTGGCTGATGTATATCAATGATTTTAATTTTAAAAAAGTTGACCTTGGGGAACTTAGGGGGGGGGGGGGAAGGGCCGTCGACCCCCAAATCCGTTCCTGGCAGTAACATGGATCTAGAGCACCCCAGCACTGACCGCCTGATATAGGGAGTATGCGGAGCAGAGATGGCAATAATGACATTACTGTAATGAAATTACAGTAATTAAATTACTTTTTGGAGTAATGAGTAATGTAATGAATTACTTCTCCGGGCTAGTAATTGAGTAATGTAATGAATTACTTTCAGGCAGTAATTTCGAGAACATAACTCAATACTTTTGAAATTACTTTTGTCCTAAATTAGAAAATTCGTTTGCAAGCTTTAAGAAAGACGAGAAACATTATTTTGCATGGCAAAACGTTGTGAAAGAGCATCAAAGGAAATGATCGACGGCCACCTGAGCGCAAAGCCTTGTACGAAGAGCTGGACAGACACAAAGGAGGGCTGGAAAGGCGACGGAGAGTACGGCGTCGCGTCATCACGACGGCACTATACATCGTTCCTCTCTAAGCTGACAATGCGGTGGGAGCTGCAAGTTATCAGAACCAATCAAACGCCTTCTTTTAGTCGCGTGTCTCGTCCCTGCATTGCCAAGAAAAGTTATCGCCGAGTATATAATGCTCTCGGGAGAATAGAATTCGACTACGTCCGAGGCAGAAGCGAGACGTTTCACGTGACGACTCCTTGTAAGAGCGAGCTGCCATTCCCCGACTTAACAAACTGACATGGACTACAACTTCTAAATCAGAAAGACGGAAAAATAAGACCCATTTAGTAAAAACCTTCACCGTTGAGTGAACAGCGAAACCAGTGAGTCGACTGTCTTTCTGAGTCACATCTAAAGAAGTTATTTATCATGTTAAACACTTATGTTGTGTGCGCCAGCAAAACCACTGTTCAGTACGGTTCACTTTGAGGCACTCAAGGTTATTGCGGTGTAAACAGGAAGGTGCCAGTTTTGGTAAATATAGACCAACTCGGCTCTTTGACGTGACATCACTGCGGTGGCGCTGCTGTCGATATTGCGCATGCGCAACGCCTCGCTTCTGCCGGATCTGGTTCCTGGACACTCGCTGTGTGGGCAAGCGAGGGCTTGTTTTGTAAACACTGTGTTGGTGTATACGGTAAATAAAAGGAGCACGATTCACTGCCTCAAGGTATGCGCAGGGCAAGTTCGTCTGCTTCTTGCGCAGGGGGTAGCGGTGACGTCAGAACGCCGAGCCCTGATTGGCTGATCGCGACCCCCTATCTGAGCGTCGTCTGCTCCTTAGCAACGTCGTCTGCTCGCAACGTCGTCTGCGTCTGTCTCACCTTTCATGCGACTTTCGGAAGTGCAGAGGCCAGATTCACGAAGCGATCTTACGCCTTAAATGTGCGTAAGACAAAGCTTGAGAACAAATTCGTATTCACGAAACGAAATTTTCGTAAGTTTTGCGCAGGTTTCGACAAAATCCTACGACAGCTCCGAAGTTGTCTTACGCACTTCTTACAATCAAATTCAGCATGGCCGACAGCATCGCGGTCGCGACTACCCACGGACGTTTATTTTTCTACGTGCGCTTCTCACACGTCCCGACTTCAAGCAGCAAGAAAAAAGTAAAAAGTACTTGATACAGGCCACGACGAAAAAGAACGCAGGATCCACAAACACCCGGGAAAAGCTCCAACGGCCACGATTCCACCGAACGCGACCAAGCGAGCTGCGCAGTTAGGCCTAGCAGGCACACCGCGACTCGGCGACCGTCTGCCCACGACCGGTTGGCGTGCTGAATGGAATATGCCCGCGCAACCGTTGTGAACCCTTCCCGTATTATACTTTGGTTGCTGACCTCAATTTTAGATTAAGAGGTCAATTTCTTCCTCTTGTTATCTCCTTGTTTCCCGAGGCAACGGTGACTCTCGCCGGTGATCAAGCGGTGAACCTCCGACAGACGCAGGAAAGGTAAGGAAGGAAGAAGGAATTGGAAACCAGTTGATTGCACTTATTCAGTGCATGTGCGGCTGACCCCCGTCCAGGCCCTGCTGGGCAAGGATGTCAGCCGCATACTGGATGGCCCACTTTTGGGCTCGCTCGTCAGGTTGGGCCAAGGCAGCCAGCATCTCCCCCTCAATGGTCAGCGGATATTTTTTCCTGGAATTTATACACTCGAACATTATATGTTTGAAAGTTCCTACTTTCACTTTGCATACGTTGCATATAGGTTCTTTTTGAAACGCTGGTCTAATGATGTTCATCATTTTGGGTGTTGGGATTAGGGATGTCGCGAACCACCCCAAGTTCGATTTCGAAAGGTTTCGATATTTGCGAAGCTAACTGAGGTTCGATTTCGAAAATTTTCGATATTTTCGTACCGACCGAGGTTCGAAGTAAAAAAATTCGCAACTTTCGATCACAGTGGAGTTTCGAAAAGTTCGAAGCTTTCACGGTTTCTAAAATTTCGGATTCGAATATTTGGAATATTTTTTACTTCAGGTTCGATAAATTCGAAGTTTTCGAAATTCTTTGGAAATAAAATCGAAAACTTCGAACGCTTCGAATTTTTATAGACATGAAGTTCAAACAATTCGAAGATTTCGAATTTCTTTCTGCATAAAGTTCGAAAAGTTCAAAGGTTTCGATTCTCTTTTAACGCTAAATCCGAAAAAAAAAAACTTCGAAGATTTTGAATTATTTTCTTGTCCAAGTTTTCAAAATTCGAAGTCCGGTTTTCAAGTTTCTCCACAGTTTGTTTCAAATAACGTTTTCACGACTCACTGGTTTTCACAAAATCAAGTTTAGAAAAGTTAGGGTGTGATATCTAGATTCTTCGAAGTTGGTCAGGCAATTAAATGAGACGACGAGTGTCCCGGATGTGCTGGAATATTTGCCAGTGCAGAGTGACGTATGACCATAGATCAGTAATTGTGACCGCCAGCCCGGGGGGTGGAGGGTCACACTGTATTACGAGACTCATCCAGTTCGAAATGGCCAGGGGCGGGCAGGAGGTTGAGGCTCAGAAAAACCTTGAAGCGCCCAGGCAAACTGTCTCGCCACCCCTTGCACGCTGGTAGTAATCCGATCGAACGCCGCCCGAGTGACGCTGGCATATAGGAAGTTAAGTTTGTAATTGTCCTTGAGGTTTGTTTTCTGGGACGGAGGAATCGCCTCGGAAAAAGCCGACACAACTCGAGGTCGAGGAGCGTTCTACCATACAAGTGGCGTCGGAAGAGGAAAAAACGGGGGGTAAAAGGGTAGCGGGGGGGGGGGGGGGGGGGGGCTTCAGTTTCCTTTCCCTCTTCCAGATATTTCGGACTGTTAAAAAAAACAATACGGGGAAAGAGGGTGTGGTCGAGCTTATTTTAATCTGAAATTATTTATGCATATATATAGCTACTGTCGTTCTTCACTACATAAAAGATTGCGTATATGGTCATTGTTAGAAACTCGTTGTCAGAAAGCACTACTCGTCACAGGCTTAGTGGTTCGGAAGTTCAAAGCTATGTCTTTTCGACCTAAATACCTGTTCCAATAAAAAAAAATAATAAATGCGGGGATAAAAAGCTAAAGAATAAAAAAACTATCAAGAATTCGCCGGAAGTGTTGTATTCTTGCGTATTCAGAGGTTCAGAACTTCGAAACAAGTTTCTTTTACCGAAATGTATACAGGCTAAAAGAAACCCGTCCCAAGATCGTGAAGCAAAAAAAGAAAAAAAAAAAAAAGTTTTTTTTTTAATGACGTGCTGAACTTGAACACTATTAGAAATCTCCCATGAGTTAATTTATTGCTTAACGTGAAAAAACAATAAATACCTTATTTTGTATTCTGCAGATGGCAATGATATGTACTGTCTGTGGTGTTAATTTAAATGCGATACCTCAAACAACAGTAAAGTGGAGATTTGGGCCAGTTGGTTCATTGCAAGCAAAAAAGCGCCGAAAAAATACAGGGACACAGACGAAGGGAAACAGGACAAGGCGCACTCTCAACTGATGTTTATTGAAAAATTCACACGTTATATAGCCACACACACACACAAAAAAAAATCATTTCTTTTCTATCTACTTAGCCCGCGTTTCAAAAATTCAAACTCATTTGTAGATAAGGATACCGACGTGTCACTTATACAATTCTTGTCTCTGGTCCTAATTGCATACGCCTCGTGTAATTCCCGCGACACTTTATCTTTGTATCTAGCCAAAATCTTGGTGTCATTGAAGGCCGGGGTGCAAGAGCATCTATTGCAATGAATTGCAAGGTGCCCCGAAGGCGTCGTTCTTGTAGAGGCAGCGTGCTCTCGGGTGCGATCATTAACGCACCTGCCCGTCTGGCCCACGTATGTCATCCCACACGTCATGGGGATTTCATAGACGACGCCAGTGGCACATTCAACGTACTTATTTCGATGTTTGGTAGTGCAGGGATCTGAAGATGGCTGAGGTGAATTGATCTGGCGACAAAGTCGCGCCATCTTATTGGGTGCTGAAAAAGCTACCGGTACATTGTAGCGCTGGGCTACCTTTTTCAGATTGTGCGTTACATTGTGCATATATGGAAGGACAACAGGCCTCGTGGTCGGTCTATCGCTGTCGTTGTCATTCCATATATGCACAATGTAACGCAGCTTATTTCCCCTAACGAGCCATCCCGTTCAATACAGTTGACAAGCATCGACGGTAATATTATCCCCGATGCCGAATGCCCCTCGGTTTTTAATAATTTCTTTTCATCAACGTTTACAAACGAGGATATTTTGAACGTACCTTCCGTACCAGAGCTCAATTTTAGGTATATGGAGCCTATTCTGATAACACCATCAGGGATCGTAGACTTGATAGATAAACTTAAAATTTCCACCTCTGCTGGAGTCGACGCAATTAATTCAAAGATATTAAAAAATACTAAGGAAGTTGCAGGTGAAATATGCTGTCTATTATTCCAACAGTCATTATCCACCGGCTGCATCCCGCATGAGTGGAAAATTGGGAGGGTCGTTCCGATCTTCAAAAGCGGTGATCGTCATTCAGCGGAAAACTACCGTCCCATATCACTAACTAGTGTTGTATGTAAGTTGTTGGAACATATAATATTCTCTCATGTTGCATCACATCTTGAATCTAACAATTTCTTTTATAAATATCAGTATGGTTTCCGAAAAGGCTTCTCGTGTGATAGGCAACTGCTCGAATTCACTCATGACCTTCATGTTAATATGAACACTAACTCTCAAACCGATGCCGTATTTCTTGATTTCTCTAAAGCATTTGATCGCGTACCTCATTGTCGTTTAATATCTAAACTCTCCTCGCTCAATCTTGATTCTCTAACTCTCTCGTGGATTCGAAACTTTCTCTCTCTCCGTTCTCAGTTTACTGTCAATGGAGATTTTCAATCTGACATTTCTAACGTAACTTCGGGAGTCCCTCAAGGCACCGTCTTAGGGCCTCTTCTGTTTCTTATCTATATTAACGACCTTCCTGATTCGCTGTCCTCTAACATACGTTTGTTTGCAGATGACTGTGTGCTATACCGAAAAATTAATCATCCAAATGACCATCTAATCCTTCAGCGAGATCTCGACAATATTCATAATTGGTGTGACAAATGGTTAATGCCCCTAAACACGTCAAAATGCAAATTACTTAATTTTACTCGCAAAAAAACCCTTTCCTCATTCCCCTATTCTCTTGGTAACACGCCTGTTAGCGTTGCTTCTTCTTACAAATATCTGGGAGTTCACCTCACTTCTAACCTCTCATGGATCACCCACGTTAACAACGTAATTGCTAATGCTTCTCGAACCCTCGGATACATTAAGCGTAACCTCAAGGCAGCACATCCTCAACTCCGTAAACTAGCCTACGAAACTTACGTTCGCCCAAAACTTGATTATGCTTCACCAATCTGGAACCCCCATCAAGTCTACTTAACCAAACGTATTGAAGCCGTCCAAAATCGAGCAGCACGTTTTATAACATCGAGTTATTCGTATAACATAAGTGTTTCTACTCTAAAAGATCAGTGTTCTCTCCCTCTACTCGAAAACCGCCGTAAAATTGCTCGTCTGTGCCTCATCCATAAGCTCTACTATCACGATAATAATATACCTTTTCTTGAGCCCCCTAACAGATCTTCCCATCGAACCACTAACAGCAAAAGTTTCAAGCACCTAACCGGTAAAACTAATGCGTTTATTAACTCCGCTGTCCCGCGAGGCATCCGCGATTGGAACGACCTTCCCAACACCATAGTCGACATTATTGACGCCGGCCTGTTCCGTAAGGCGATTTCTACATTGTTTTCATAGTTGGCTACCTCATTTTTATACTCTATTATATATTTCTTTTTTTTTTCTTTTTTTTTTTTTTTTTGTCGAGTGCTTACATAGACGATATGTTGGTGATTTTTGACCTCATTTGTTTCTGTGTGGATTTTCCCTGCTATTTTTATAGCGTTTACAAATGTATAATTGATGTGTTTTTTTGTTTGTTTTTTTTCGCTTCGTGCGGTGTTCTGTATTTTTGATTTTATATTCCTTGCCCCCCCTTATGTAATGCCCATTGGGCCTTTAAGGGTTGAATAAATGAAATGAAATGAAATGAAAATGAAATGGGAGTTTTATGCGGTGAAGCGTAGACTCTCCTATTTCATTTGAAGCCTCTAGTGATTTCTGGAAAAGTTTGCGGAGTTTCGCTTTCTTCTCTTCCCTCGTAGGCGCCTGACTTATTCCGCGGCTCAGTTTCCTCGCGGTTTCGTCTGCGCGCACCTTAAGGGTAGGCAGGTTTTCGTCCTCGCTTAGACCAACGTGTGCTGGGAACCAATGTATGGTTATTTGTTCCGAGTTTTCGCTTGTTTTCCTAAGGATTTTAGTCGTTCTTTTGTGTACGTAGTTTTTGATATAGTTGCTGATAGCCGTTTTCGAGTCGCAGAAGATGTGGCTGCAGTTTTTGCAGTTCGCTGCTATGGCGATGCCCATCTCCTCTGCTTCTTCTATTGAAACGTTTCTGACACTAATGGCACTTATAGCGTTGCCTTCTGTATCTATTGCTACTGCTACTTTGTGTCCGAGCTTTTTATTGTCGTAACAAGCAGCATCTACGAAGAGTACATCTTTTCTTTTACCGTGTAGGTCTTTAGCAGAGCTCTGGCTCTAGCTTTTCTTCGTTCCTCGTCATGATTCGGGACCATGTTCTTTGGGATTGGTAGTATCTTGATTCTCTCATATGCACTTCTCGGCATCGTTGCTTTGTCGCATTGACAATCTTTAGCTGTTAGTCCTAGTTCTTTTAGGATATCCCTTCCGGTTTTGCTCCATGCTAGTCTGTTGTTTTGAGCTCGCTTCTGTGCCTGAATTATTTCCTCAACATGGTTGTGTATTCCTAGGCGGTTCAGTGCTTCGTTACTCGTAGTTTTGGGTATTCCTAGTGTTGATCTACAAATTGCTCGTACTTTGGCGTTTAGTCTTTCCAGTTCGTTTTTTTTTTTTTTTCATTTAGTTAATGGAGTCAAGTATATTAAGTGTAAGATGACGAATGCATGCACGAGTTTTAACAGATTTTCCTCTTTCATCCCTGCGTGTTTGTTTGCGATTCTTCTGATCATTCTATGTGCGCTGCTGACTCTGCTAAGGAGAGTTTCCAGCCTGGTCTTGTTTCCTCCATCGCGCTGGATGTGCATTCCTAGGATTTTGACTTTTTGCACTACAGGTACTTGGGTTCCGTCTTCTGTGTATATTTTAAACTCTACAGTTTCCTGTTCCTTCTTTTTCCGATTCCAGCTGTTTTTAAGAATCAAAAGCTCGGATTTGTTTGGCGCGCACTTGAGCCCCGATGGTTTGAAGTACCTTTCTGTGGCGATGATAGCGGTTTGTAGTGCCTTCCTTACATCTTCTTCGCTCTCTTGTTTTGTCCACATAGTGATATCACCTGCGTATATACTAAAACTAATACCTTCCACCTGTTCAAGTTCTCTCGCCAGTCCTATCATAGAAATGTTAAAAAGGACCGGCGAGATTACTGAACCCTGTGGTGTGCCTTTATTTCCTAATTTTATGCCTTCGGTTGAAAGTTCGCCTACCTTCAATGTGGCTTCTCTGTTGGAAAGAAAGCTGCCTGCAAACTTGTGCAGTTTCTCGCCCAGGTTCAGTGCACTTATGGAGTCGAGTATGAAATCGTGTGTTATGTTGTCAAAGGCTCCAGCTAAGTCCAGTGCTAGTATGGCTCTGCATTTGTTTTTGCTTTTATAGTCTATCATCTGTTCCTTGATTTGTCTTAGGGCATCCATGGTGGAGAGCTTGCTTCTGTATCCGATCATGCTCATGGGATAATATTTTTTTTTCTTCCAGATATCTGTTTAGTCTCTTTAGAATAACATGCTCCATCACTTTTCCTAAGCACGAAGTAAGTGATATCGGGCGTAAGTTATCGAGACTTCGCTCCTTGCCTGGTTTGGGTATTAGTATTGTGTTGGAGGTCTTCCATTGTTTTGGTATCGTTCCTTCCCTCCAGTGTTTGTTGAAGAGCTCCGTAATCGCTTGGACCGAATTGTCGGTTAAGTTTTTGAGTGTTTTGTTGGAGATTTTATCGGGCCCTGCTGCTGATCGCGTGTTGAGATTCACCAGTACCGCTCGCACTTCAAAGGTACAGAATTCGCTTTCCAAGTCTGTTCCTGTTCCCAAAATACCTCCGTTCTTTGCATGTTCCTTCTATTCCTAGATACCTTTTTACGCATTTCAGCAAGAGTTCCTCTTCCCCAGTTTCTTTAAGCGCTTCGTTTACTAGTGTTGTAAGCCTGGTGTGTTGTTCTGTTTTGGTCTTCTCCGGGTTTAGTAGATGCTTGAGTAGCCTCCATGCGTTAGTGGTATACAGATTGCTTTCTACCCGGCTACATGTTTGGTGCCATTTTTGGCTGCTGAAGTGCTGGCAGTGAGTTTCTATCTCGATGTTTAGCCTGGCTATTCAAGCTTAGCTTCCTGTCGAGCCTTTTTTCCCTTCCATCTGTTTACTATGGAGTTTTTGGCCATTATTAAGTGTGCTAGCTTGGAGTCGACGTTCCCTTCAGCTTCAAGTGGTATTCCCTCGATAGTTTTGGTTGAGTTCTCTATGTCCTGCATGAGCTTGGCGGCCCAGCTGTCCAAATCATCTATCTTAATGTCCGTTGTTATTCTTCTACTTCTGAAAAGATCCCAGTCTGTGTGTCTGACCGTCCTATGTAAAACCTTTCCCAAGAAACTTTTCCTTCCTAGGTGCAGATCTATCGATATGATCGTGTGGTCACTACCCAAGTCATCGCCTGTGTTGGTCCACAGTATGTTTCTAATGGCGTGTGTGAGAGTCAAGTCCGGAGTTGTGTCCCCACAGACTGAGTTTCCTGTTCTTGTTGGTTTCGTCGGGTCTGTGTGGAGTATTAAGTCTAGGTCTATTATCGCTTTCTCCAGTGCCAGCCGTTTGATTGTGTTCCTTCTGTAACCCCATGCTTTGTTATTAGCGTTAAAATCACCTACTATAACGAGTGGAGATTTTCCTGCAATAAACTTACCCTCTTCTAGAATATTCTCGAATTTGTGGTCTCTGCCTTTGGGGCTACTGTAAAGATTTAATACGTATAAGCTTTTGCCTCATGGCTTCTTTAGTATGATTTCTACCATCACATTTTCGATACTTCTTTTTTTTTTTTTTCGTGTCGTCTGACTGCAATCCCCCTCTTGACTAAGATCGCAATCCCTCGTTTTGCATGTGCGCTGCAGAATGAGTTGTATCTTGTGAGTTTGGTATCCTCGCATAGCGTTTCTTGCAGTGCTATAATTTCTGGCTTCTTTCCCCAATTACCAATATACTCGTTGAGAAGAGCAGCTTTAGGTCTGATTCACCTGCAGTTCCATTGTAGGATAGTGATCCCTCTTCCTTCAGAGTTTTCTCCCTTGTAGTTCCATAAATAGACTGGTTCTCGGATATCTTCTCTCTCCATTGCTACTCAAGTTTGCTTTGTCCTTATTTTCCACCGCTTTGCGTTTAAGCTCTGGAGTCGTTTCGTTTTCGATTTTAACTACTCCGTTATAAAAAACTTCCATGTTTCTACTGAGAGTATTAAGCGCATCCACCACCTTATCAAACTCTGCTTTCTTAATGTAGCTTTCTTCCTGAGTCACGTTTTGCTCGGTGTTATTATTCTGCGCGTTAGCTACTCCACCACACCTGTTCTGATCACCACTGGGCGCAGTTTCCATTTTCTCTGTCTCGTTTTTCCTCCCTTCACTACTGTTTAGTAGGTTGGCTAGCATACGTCTTAGCTCATTTAGCTGTTCTTTCATAAACTGGTTTTCATTCTTTAGTTTAGCGATTTCTGCATCTCTATCTGTGGCCACATTGCTCTGGTTAGTAGAGGGGGAGACCCTGTCTGCCCAGCTCACCCCTTCTCCAGTAATGCTTTTGGATCTCGATCTGGGCTTGGACCCACTTCGTGGGGTTGCGCCGACCCCGGGAAGTCTTCCTCGTGTAGCTTGAAGTTTCCGGTGTCTTCGGTGTCCGCCTTCGTTCTTGCTCCCGCCTGCCTTTGCTTGATGATGTAAGGTGTCTTATACCTTGCCCTGCATGTTTTGTCCGCCGTGCTATGTGCTCCTTTGCACAGTAGACCACTCGGTGTACAGTTGTGATTCGGTGCCGGGTTCCTCGCACCACAGCCCCTGCAGATCTTGTTCTCCGGATCCAGGCAAACGTCCATTCGGTGCCCAAGTCTTCCACATTCATAACAAATGTTGACTTGCTTTCTATATATCGAGCATTGTAGCAGCGTAGGGCCGTATTTCACTGTGAAGGGGACCTTTTCCCCTTCGAAGAGTACGATTACGCTTGTGGTCTTGCACAGTCTTTTTGCCGCTATCGCTCTTGGGTTCCTGTCGTTGACCACCTTTGTGTGTATCGTACCAGCGTCTTCCTCCAGTGGAATGCCTCTTACGACGCCCTTGGCTGTTCCGCTAGGAGCCGCCTCGTAGACATTAACGCTGTGTCCTATGCCCTGGATCTTGAGCGTTTTCACGTTCAGCAGAGCTTTGATGGTCACTTGTGGTGCTTGCCACGAGGATATTTTGCTTGGTGTTAGGCACATGGTCAGATCCGACCCGGAGTCGTCTCGTATTCCCGCTGCCTTTGAAGTCCGTCCAAGATTAAGTCCGCCACCGGGTCTAATGATGACTTTTGTGTCCGCCTCAGGCAGTCTCGGCATACGGCTTTCTCTGGAAATCTTGTTCATTATTCTCCTCCCTTGCGGTGCCTTTTTTCGCTGCTGCTCGGTGCTTGCATCCAGTTGCTGAATCGCCCGTTTAGCTCTGGCTTTTCGTTCTCCGGCAACTCTCCAGCCCGCCGCTGCATTGATTTCTTCTGGGTTTACGTACGTCCCCTCGACTTCTATAACGTTTCTATGCGTAATAACGGCTAAGTCAGCCTTAGTCTCGTTTGTGTTAGCTGCCATTCCGCCGCCGCGAAAATGGCGTCCCGCCTCGAGCACATGTGGCCTACGTGGTCACTCAGTTTTTCTCTAAAGAAGAGGCCACGTGGCCTCTTCTTTCTAGAAAAACGAGAAACTCGCCTGAATGGCGTTGACCCGATGATCCGCCAATTCAAGCAGCCATCGCTTTGACCAGCAGACGTAAAGCAGACGACGTTAACTGCGCCAACCCGCCGACGCCGTTAAAGTATGAGGGGTCTCACCGCACACGAAAGGAGGGAAAAAGTATTTGGGAGGGAACTTGCGGACACTAATCAGCCTCACTCTCGGTTCTTAGCAAACAAACCTCGGCGCCTCGGGACACCTCGCCAGTGAGTCGTTTGACTTCCCTCCTTGATGTGCGTCTGCTAGTTGTTAGACAAAAACAACGTACCGCTCGAGTTATTTTCGTCTGCCCTCTCTGAAAACGTTGCGAGCAGACGACGTTGCAAAGGAGCAGACGACGCTCAGATAGGGAGTCGCGATCAGCCAATCAGGGCTCGGCGTTCTGACGTCACCGCTAATTCCTTTCTCATGCGCAGAAGACGAAAATGAGCCCACTAGCAAAGCGTATTCAAAAAAGCCAGCGTTGGGTCGACCCGGCCGACCAAAACGTCATATCCGGTTTGTTACAACGCCTGGGTCGCAAAGCTTTTACACACTATATTGCTAATAAACTAATTTAATGTCAATATATTATTAAGTCATTAAAAACACTTTAGTTTTTCAACAAAATAATATTGTTACTCTGATGTCATATCCGGCTTTAGATTAATTTAAAATATAAATGGGTCGCTTGTGTCATATACTAGCACTTGCTTGAAATTTGTTTTAATTATCATTTATTAAGTTAGTAGGGCAAGCCCATGCCATCCATGACCAGGACCGAAAATCCCTGCCACCTCGCGCTCCGGTTCAAGAGTACGCACATATGTTTACAAATGGCGGCGCTATGGTAAGTCAGCTGTCGGGACTATTCGGTTATTTAGAGAATTTCATGTAGTTCTTTACAAATTAGTGTATCAGGGAGCCCATGTATGCATCTTGATAATATAGCCAAGCCTGCATAACCTTCGCGATCCTAACTATCGCTGCTCACCAGAGCAGCACTGACCCCAGCGCGTCCTCCCCGCTCGCCGAAAACCGCTGAGCCACAAGCATGCAGGATGACGCTGGACGCTCAGGCGATGCCAGAAAATCGCTAATGGTGGAAGCCTCGCCGGCCTCGCGCCGAAAGCACCGTGTTCCCCATACCTGCGAGCGAGCTTAGAAACACAAGTACGAGAATATTGTCTTGAGCAGCGTTTACACTGCACGAGAGCGCTTGCACAGCAGGCCACCTCGGAGTGTAGAGCTTTTCGTTGCTTTGGCCTCTCCCTCCGTTGTCATTGCATACCTCACGACGATAACAATGGCTTGCCTAAGCGTACCAGTGGTACGATCTCGGGAAGAACAGACCACTTTACCGAAGCCCAGTTACACGAGTATCCCAGCGGTTTCTGGGAAGAAGAGGCAGGGGGACATTCCCCTGCCTCTTCATCCCAGAAATATATATGCACTACATTAAAAAGAGTGAATACAGAGTTACTTCCCTTGTGTTCCCCTTGTCCTCTTTTTTTTTTTTCTTCTTCTTTTGTGTGTTTTTTAATGGGAAAATGTGCAAGTGTAAAATGCTTGGCATTGATTTTCCGAAGCAAATGTAGATGTGATGGATGCCTCGGGAAGAACTAGGGATTAATTTGAACCACTTTAATTCTATTTTCTTTTCCCATGCCTGAAAGACCTCTATTACACAGTAAGTAAAGCTACTGGTAGACTAAGCTGCACATTTTGCCTCTTTAGTTCCCTATCTGATGATGCTGGCCTTGAAGGTGCACTTATGTAAGCATTGACAATATTTCCATCTGTGTTGTACCCTGGAACCCAGCATGCTTACACTGAGCTTACAAAAAAAAATTGGGAGGGCAGCTATTATACTGTTGGCAACAACTGTAATCAGCCGTACTGAGAGCAACATGGTTGTTTATTTCTTTATTCTGTATTACCCTGTCAAGGTATTACAGTTGGAAAAGTACACGTTTGAAAAAAAAGAAAATACTTTTTTTACCTGCACCAGAAGACTTGAAATGCAAATTTGCAGGGATAATTTTTTCGTGGCGCCAAACAGATGATAACCACTGGGGCACCAGTCAGGCCATACGCATGCACGACCAAATGTCCGACTGGTCCTACGACATACCAGAAATATTGTCGAGCCTCATCAGGTGCCACCCACTCGCTGCATCGTGTGTATTCACGCATAGGCGTAGACTACGGGGGGGCATAGGGGCTCGGGCCCCCGTAATGAGATCCGGGGGGGGGGGGGGGGGGGGGGCTCCGTCCCCCCCGGGCCCGGGCTATGATCCTTACCGAGACGCTGTTTACATGCCATGTAACGAGTTTCTAGTAGCGGCATGTAAACAAAATAATGCCCACGTTGCCTTTATTGACAAAATGCATGAAAAATAGAATCCCACCCTACCAAAAAAAAGGTTTAAAAATAAACCGGAATGAATCCGGAATGTCAAACCGTCATATGGGCCCCTAAGCAAACCGGATTTCTAGAAACCGTAAAATGAACCGGAAATGCCCAGTCCGGAAACCCAACCGTAATTGGTCGAAGCGGAAGCTGAACCGTACCTGGCCAATCCGTAGAGCTTCACCGGAGTGGGTCTAACCGTATATTAAATTGTATCAGGTAACACCGGAATATAATAGAAATAGTTTAATAGTGACATACCTACTGTTTCACCTTCCGATGTGCTGCAGCAGATGCTACAGGCCATCCCTTACAAAAATGTCATATCTAGACTTCTAATAAAAAATACAGAAATGGATATACAAGGAATTGGGCAGATATGGACCACATATGCATAATCAGACCGTATCTGGATGGATATAGCCATATCTGCCCAATTCCTCATATACCTTGTATAGACTGCTTTATATGATCCCGTGTTTGTGCCTGGAAAATATAGTACTTACCCCATATAAAGCAATTTTCATGTGATGCTCCTTCTAGTATCACATTAAAATTATTGCCATGGGGCAGGTACCATACTTTCAGGTCCAGACAAGGAATCATATAATGCATTTCTATGAATATCCACAAAATATACATTTTACTGATATCCCACACTGCCAAACCTGTGTTTATATAGATGCATCAACAGAATAGGCCACTGACCAATCTTTATTGGCCTGGTTCGAAATTTGTAATTCCGACAAATATGTATGCTACAAAGATAAAATGCAGGCGATCGCTAGTAAGGAAATATGTCATTGGACATCGGAAAATCACAGCCCTTTGGCGGGATTGGTTGTCGAGGGAGCACAGAGAATATGGTTTGCAAAAAAAAAGTTTTATACATAAACGCGCCAAAACTCCAAACAAGCACTTCGCCGTTCAAGAAAAAAAATCGTAATATCACACGGACAACCATTAAAATAAAATAAAAATGTAGTAGCACACAGACACCTATTAAAATAAAATAGAAGGAAGGCGACAATTAAGCTGTAAACTATACGATAGTTCCAAAGTCGTTGATTCTTACTCACAGGATCACAGTCCTGATTTAACTCTCCGGTCGAGCACATTAGTTTTGACAAGGGCTTGCTTGCTAGCCTCGTCGTTGAAGTCCTTCCTTGCACCGTGCGATGTTCAAAGTCCCCCAGTCGCTCCTCGCTGGCCTTGTTGTTCCGTTCGGTACCGAAATCATCCCTTGTGATCAACACATCGCACACACACACGCACAAAGACACCATTGTTCGCCGGAAGCAATACAAGATGGAAAGTTCATTACTGCTCCTTGAACACGAGGTCACCACCATTTCCCGGACTAGAAAATGACGAGGGCATCATATCTTTAACTAAAACTTCATAAAAGAAAAAAATAAATAAATGATGAACACATAAGTAACAAAAACACAGACTAAATCACGAGAAAAACATGCAATAATGAATACACAAATAAAAAAGAATAAAAACACGAAGGACTTTCACAGACATTTTTTCAATCAACAATGAGGTTTCAGTCTGATAAAAAAAAATATTTCTGCTGTGCTAAACATCACCAATATGGTGTGTAAACTAGGCGACCTTGAGCAAAACAAGAATATTTGTGATCATATTCAAATGTCATTGCGAACTCAAAACGTGTGGCTACCCTGCCTAGGTCCTTCATATTACTATTCTTCTGAATTCTGTGTTCATTTTGTGGCTGTTCAGAACCAGGCGGAACTTGGTGGTGCTCTTTCCATTCCGACCTTACTTCGGACAGCTCTGTACCCATAGAGAGAAGCACTAGCTTCTCTACATAATCCCACCCCTTCTCCTTGGAGATACCCTCCGTGTATGCTGTAATTGGAAGAAAAAAAAACAATAATGAGCCCCCATACACATTATTAGCTACATTGTTTTGCAATAATTTTTCTAAATAGGCCCCTGGCCTAGGACAAAACAAGAATTTTTTTGGGGGCGACTTAAAGATTTGACACAAACGATTTGGCCCACATTTTGCTGAACAGCCAAATCCGCACACTTCACAATAATTGATGCTTATTAAGCAGAGTGCTTTATGTGAGGTGTTTAAGTGCGAAGCATCCAAAGTGTGTGTCCATCTGCATTTGCACCGTATACGGAAGTGGGGAGAATGCGGCCAGACTGCTGTTTTCCCTCCTTGCAGCATATAGCTCGAGGATTCTCTAATTTTGCTTATACAGCACGTTTCACCACACAGAACGTACAAACACAAGCTTGGAGGTTGCACACGCAGTCTAAAAAAACGATTACATCGTGTTTTTCTTCTTTGCACTATAAAACGTTGTGTAATCATAATCATAACATCAATGGGACTACACAAGATTGCATTAAAGTTCCCAATTGGGTTTGTTTTATACCGCACAGCCACTGCCTGTATACAAGTCAACTAGCTCTACACATTCCGCTCAGCACGCCACTGCTAGGCTGAATCATATAAGTCTCACACTTGCCGAGCTTGAAGTACACTCGTGATCTAAACGAAGGTGAGCAAGCAATCGTCGACTGCTCAGTACTGGGAGCATCATGCAGCAGCTGACTTGCTCTCCTTTTCAAATGTTTTGCGAACCAAGTGTGGTAAGTCGTCTGATAAGGAGAGAACGTCACCGCGGATGGAACTGAGCAGTTGACACTCACCTGTTTACCTTCATATCGATCAAATCTCTACCTGGCCGAAGTAGCTAGTCTGTGTGCAGCATAAACGGCTGTATCGAAATCTCAAGAGGACGAAAGTTCAAACCAGGCTTGGTAAGGCTTCACGTTGCAAGTATGCCCATGCAAATTTCACTTTCTAGAACATAAAAATGCATTTCGAATTGTCACTTAAGACAAGCTGCTCTTACACAGCTGTACATATAAGGCAGCTTACCCATCAACAACCTTTGGAGACTGCCATGAACCTGAACCTCGGCCTAGTCGATGCTAGCGTCTGTTCGGCGAGGGCTGCACTGAGTAGAAAGGTGAAAAATGTGCTGTAGATTATGTGAAACAAACAAGCAAAAGCAATCCTTGCATGCACAATTCGCTAGAGGCACTGACAAATGAAAATCAGAGGTTGGGTCAATTATGTTAGCGCAATATACTTCAAACGCATACCATGAGTATTGGTAAAATATTTGTTGCCTTCAATCTAGATAAGCTTGTAAATTTACATGCCAAATGACAAATAACTTAAAGGTTGAAATATATTTCGATGGAACTACAAAAACCAAAGACTAGCTCTGCAAATATGGTGCTATCTAGTACACCATAGATGAGTAGAATCGGATTAGAGCGTCCCCCTTACAAAGACTGAAGAAAAGCAAGTATAGAGTCTGCAGTGCCGCTACAACAGAAACGATGGTATTGTGATCTCGTGGAGATCAGAGTTCGGAATAAGTGTGACAGGCTTTGGCATGACAAATATGCCAATGTCATCATTCATTTTTGCATATTCTACGGTGACAGTGCAGGGAAACAATCACACACCAGATACTCAGAAAGACAAGCACACGCGCTAAACTTATAGCTCTTGTGTATTCGACTACTTCATTCTTCTCTTCAACGTCTGGATTGACTTTCCAGAACGTGATAAGCAGAAGATATAGCACGAAATACAAGGAAAAAAAGCAAAAGACAAGACAAAAGAAAAAAATAATAAAGAAAACCCTTACAAATCATCCTTCTTCCTCACCACCATTGTTTAGATAGAAATTGAAGCTCTTTGGTCGACAGTGCTATAGAGGGACTACTTACACACTTGTCCTTCAGATGCTCTATTCTTTGCGCTTTTATTATTTCTATCTATCTATTATCTATCTATTATAAAACAATTTTCAAAATGTGCTACGCAACCACTATCTTGACAGCAGATTCCCAAATGTACAGCGACGACTCGGGGGTTATTACAAAAATGCTCCCTTAAACGATCATTCAAACACCTGCCAGTCTGGCCTACATACTTCTTACCACACTAGTTATGTAGACCAGACTGGCAGGTGTTTGAATGATCGTTTAAAGGAGCATTTTTATAACACCCACCGAGTCGCCGCTGGACATTTGGGAACCCACTCTCCGGATTGTGGTTGTGTAACACATTTTGAAAATTATTCCGTAATAGTTAAGAGTCGAGACCCATTGTCAAGAGAAATAATGGAGGCACAAAGAATAGAGCATCTGAAGAACAAGTGGGTAAATAGTCCTATTGTGTTGTCGACCAAAAAGCTCCAATTTCTATCTTAAGGATAGTAGTGAGGGAAAGGGATCACTTGTAAGGGCTTCCTACTTTCGGTTTTTCTGTTTCTTTTTTTTTTTTTTTGTTCTTTGCTTTTTTCCTTGTATTTTGTGCTATTCTCCTTATCACGATCTGAAAAGTCAATCCAGACGTTGAAGAGAAGAATGAAGTAGTCGAATACACAAAAGTTGTAAGTTCAGCGCGTGTGCTTGTCTTCCTGAGTGTCTGGTGTGCGAATGTTTCTCCGCGCTGTCACCATAGAATATGGTTCATCAACTTACCCAAGCATCCATTCTATCATTTCTGCAACATTAAAATGACACTGAAAGTGCGAGCACCTGCAGGGTGTATTCACGCAAGTCTTGCAAGTGTTAAGTTGTAGGTACAGTTCCCTGGTTGTGTCCATATGCGATATATGACCAAATACCACAAAGACTAACACTGCAAACTTCTCCGAAAACCAATGGGTGCGGTGGCGAGCGGCAAAAGTGGTGCTCTTCACCACTCTCGCCGTTTGTTCGGGTTTGTGTGTTGCTACTAACAAGCGCAGCAATGGGAAGGCTCAGCCATTATTGGGAACACTAAATAAACAAATACAAAATACAGATACAACACACAGCAATACTGGATGCAAGTAGTGACGCACTTCTGTTGGGGTTCTGAGGATATTTATACAGCGTATAGTTGGTGAGCCATTTGAAAGTTGCGACGAGTTGCTCGCTGTAGATTAGCAATTTAGCCAGTGCAGTATGACTGCTAGCCTGGAATCAACCTGCACAACGCAGTAGTGATACACGACCACCTGCCGGTACGATGCTTATCTAGATCGAAATAGGCAGGGGTGGGGATTGAACCCAGGATCTCTGGGTTCTGCAGCGCAAGCTTTTGTTCCACGTGCTCCGAGCTGATGTGCGCTAGCCCAATCGGCCACTGATTCCCAACGCAAGGCAACGCAACATACTTCTGTTGTAAACTCAGCATTCCGCTTACGAATGAAATGCGCAATTTTCCTAAAGGCTTTCATTCCACGTGAGTGGCAACAAAATTGCTAAAGGCCAGCCCATAAATACAGTCTGTGTTAAAAGCATTCCTAGCAGAAATAAGTTGCTATTATATTGCTCAATATATAGAGCACCTTACCATGAATAGCCTTGGCAGTCTTCCATTAAGCCAGGACTTCAGCAGGGGAGACTGTCATTTTGTGTCGTCTCAGGTCACTCACATCAGGATGGCGAAAGTGAATGCAAACGTCTAATTGGGAAAGGCTGCAGTAAGTATAAAGATGAAAACACAGATTAGAATATATGATAAAAAAACATCATGGACCAACTTGAAAAAAGTGCACGCAGACTGGTGCACATTCGCAACTCGATCTATTGAACACAAAAGAAAATAAGTAAGAGGATGAGAGAAATCAGAAAGGCTGTACTCGGAGAATGTGAGCTTCAGGAACCGGGGCGTGAGGCAAAGATGTCAGGTAGATTGTTTTACAGACACTCTAGAATTAGCAACAGCTTTTCCATGTAGTAAAGTGGTGAGTTCAATCTGATTGAACATCTTGAAATATAGCACACAAAAAACAGGGAATAGAGGAGAGGAATACCTACACTACATACCGAGTGCAGACTCCCAAGACTCATAAATTAGAGAAAAAAAAAAAGAATGCGTTAGGAGCTTTAGCAAAAGTTCAAAAAGGTCCAAGTGCGCCATGCTAATTCATCCATATGCATAATACTGCAAAAACAATTTCCTCGGCAGCTCAGGTAACAGACGGATGTGCGGATAAATTGGTCGCCCATACTACGAATAATAAAAGCCTAAAATAATTCTCTTCTACGTTTTTATAGTATCTGCTAATTATTCACGTTTTTCCTAAGGATGTAAACAGTGCATAGGTAGGTGACAATCCATCGTAGATTTTAGAGAAAAATTTAGCTCTCTTTATGTACTAGCCATCCATTTGTTACCTTCACTAACATGAAAATTGTTTTTTTCTTTTTTTAGTCGGCTCTTGCTAACAGGTGAATCAGCGCGTTCCACTTGGGCCTGTGCTCGAGCCCCTACCACATTTTTATTTCTCCTTTCTCTGATTTATGCGAGTTCAGTTTGCGCTTGCATGAGGTCTAACCGTTACTCTCCCTGTCTCCTTGATTTTTTGCGAACTATTTTTCAAGATGTTCAAGTAGTACCAGCTCACCACCTTACTACAATCATGCAACAACTAAAAACAATTACAACTTACACCATTCGCTAAAGTCAGTACCAAACGAAAAATCAGGGATAGGGTAAGTTATATCTAACACTATATACTTATACTCAACAAAATATAGATACCAAAAACTGGCGGGACACTACCTTAATTCAGGACATGCTTGTAAATTTCCCTAGAAGCTTGTAATTAATAGTTGATAGCCTCTAAAAAAACAGCAGTATGAAAAGAGTAAATGCTTCAACGTTTAAAGCAGTCCGAGTGTTTCTGGAGGTGTGAAATTCGTTGCACGTGCGTTGGATCATACAAAACACGTGCACAGCAAATGATATTTAGAGCTCGAGATTTCGCAAGGTATAAGTACCGGCGTCAAGACTTATTTCGCGAGCACAAATTTTTGCGATCGAAAGTGGTATGCTATGCCATAATAACCATGGGGTGAATTCATTGCGGCACCGATTTTGGCAATCCTTTTCTGATTACGAATCGCGAAAATGAAATCATTTGGAGACGACTGGGCGGTGGAAGCTACGGGCTTGCTCGATCAATCAATCGCCGTTTTTTGTCGGGTCCTGGGGGGCTATGTTGCGCTTCTTGGACTCCCAGGAGAATAGGGAGAAGGAAGTGACGTCAACGACACAGCAAACGCAGATTGGGTGTTGATTTCGTTTTCTTCTGTCAACATCCAATCTGCATTTGCTGTGTCGTTGACGTCACTTCCCTCTTCCAAGTCTCCCGGGAGTGCAAAAAGCGCAACATAGCACCCCAGCTCTCCGCACGCAATGGCGTCGGCAATGGTGTCGGCAATGGAGGGGCACCGCACCGCGGGCTTCCAGACATTCTAGTTTACCAGCAAACAATACGGCAGAGGGAGGCAATCAACACCTCCCCCCCCTCCCCCATCCCTTTCCGCCTTTGACCCCCACCCCCCTACCCTCCGTCTCCTAAAGAGTTCCGCCGCTACTGATGGGCCTTGAGCGAGTACAGTCTCTGCATCAGGGAAAAAAGAAGAAAAACGGCCTCGCATAACACCATTGGCGCATAATTAATAATGCTGGTAAAAGCAAGCGATCTACAGACAATTGAGGAGTTTCAGCGACGGTGTCACCGCCCTGGCGGCCGGTCGCCGAAAGAGAACGAAGGGGATAGGTTCGCTGGGCGTTGGCTTTGTGTAAATGCGTTGGCCGCGAACGTAGGCTTATAAACTTCGGCAGTAAGAATATTACGCGGCTCTAGTGTTCCGGTACGAGCAAAAAAAGGTGACACAACCTGCTACGACCAGCTACGACCACCCGCCGCAGCGATGCAGGCGTCGAAGGAGCGCAACCTGTGTACTACGCAGTTAGTCGCCGTCGCCCGACGCAGGCCGTTTGGCATTCAGGGCTTTCCGCCCCGGGTTCTTCGGTTGTACTTGGAACCGAGTATTATTTCCTGTGCTTGTGTATGTGCTCAGTGACTGGATATGAACCTCATAGAGCAGTTCTTCAGACTCAACAGCGACCTAAAGTTGACGACGGAGGGGCTTGCAGCAACGCTTTCGGTTGGTGCACGGGTGCGACGACTACACGGATAAATTTTAAGATTGCTGCTAGCAAGGGTAGGCCATGGTCGCTTTATGTTGACACGATATTGAGTGTAAGTACTCCGTGCAAAGGCGGATCTATCGTGTTCCTAATCCACCTTTGTTTTTGTAGTTGTTTTTAGTACGCACGACCCACTGCTAAGCAAACGCTTCTGTACCGATCACGAAGTGAATGTCTTCGGCCTTACATTGCGGAACGCCCAATAAAAAGTCATATTCGTTCCCCTAGTTAGGACATTTTTGTGCCACATGCGGCATTAATGTTGGCACCATGTATGCCACTAGTGGTATTGTGAATTGGTTTACTTCCAAAGCTTAGTGTGACAGGTGGGACCATTCAATTTGCTAAAAATGTGGTATGGGAATTTCGTTGCATAACTAGCGTTTTAAGTTTAAGATTGATAAGAAACATGTTCATGTGATGATGCATGCCTACAGCATAAGCTTTGCAGATCCAGAATGGATGTGCTATAGGCTACAGCCTCAAGGTTTTTAATGGACCAAATTGGTGATTACACGGCAATAAATATTGTGGTGGAAAACTGCCCATTGACTCGGTGAGTTTTGATCGTGATCATTGATGTGCTGTTGGCAAATAAGGTAATGGCACACCTTTTCCCTGACCATCTGGCTTCAAGGGACGTTGCATCTAGATGTGCTTAAATATCTTTATTTAAGGTTCAGTGGACCCCTCTGCACCATTACAGCAAGGCAGTCTCAAGCCACAACAAACAGCAGTGAATATACAATGCATAATAACAGGCACCAGTGTCCAGGCGTATAGTCTGCAGAAGCCAATTTGAACCTAAAAATGTTTTTGTTTTGTTTAGATAGTTTGCATTTGGTGTATAATCCGCAGGGCCCGATTTCCGCGTCCAGTGCATAGTCCGCCCAGCTGGTGCGTTGCGCCTTCGTGCTTTTTTTTTTTCTGGATGGCATTTTCTTCAGAAGTTCTCCGGCGAATGCTATTGAGCCCGAAGAACTGCTCTTGAGGCCCATATCCAGCCACTGAGCTTTGAGGCCCATATTAGCTTAGGTAGCTCTTGTTTTACAAGCTTTGCCCTGTTCTGTAAAAAGAAAACAGTTAAAAAAGCTTTACCTTCGTTCTCCTTCTCGCATTTAATAGACTTGTTTGTCAGCAGATCACACACAGCAGATATCACCCTGGAACATACAACTCGAATGACCGATGAGACTATTGCTATTACAATAAAGCTTTCCACAAGAGCCAAAACGAGGCTTGTAGGGGTGCTGAAGCACATCGAAATGAGATTGGCGCTTCCGGGGCTTGTTTACATTATACGTAAAAACAGGACGATCGGCGACCAGCTGATTGCAATATAACACCGAGGATACCGATGTTTCGATACATAGAACGCAGGATAAAGACCTCAATCGTCCCTTTTATGCTGTAGTTGTCATACTTTCCATCCAACCGCTTTTTAGCACAATTAACTAGAACAAACAAAGAGTTCGCAACACCATTTAATGCGAGGCCTGAATGGTTACATCATCTAAGCAACGTCAACGAAAATATTAGTAGCCGCAGACCGATAAGTTTAGTTTTAGATAAAGTACGCGTCATAGTTTCAACGCGCGAACATTGTTGATATGTACCTTTCTTTGGACCCGCGTACATTCGGTTGAACTTGATGACAGCTGCACCAGCGTGAGAGCTCAGGTATTGATGCTGCTGGTCGGAACACTTGCACACATATCTTGCCTTCGACTGGCTTGAACACTTCATCTGTAGCATCACGGTAGGTTTTGGTTGAAACGATGATCGTCTCGCACACGGCAACAAACAGAGAACGACACGCTTTGTTTATTTATTCGCTACCGGTCTACGGGCGCCGCAAATCTATCCCCCTCTTGTCCGCCATGTTGGATCGATCGGAGCGCCCCCTATATTCGCTGAAACTCCTCAATAACAAGCCTTCTGAACGCAGGAAATAAGCTAGCTCTAACGAACAAAGAAACAAACTTACTTCGGATCCCGTGCCACGATCTTAGCTGTTGAGCTGATTTGACGTAGTTCCACGTCTCACAGACGCTTCCGTCTTTTTCGGACACGTTTGAAACTAAGGCCTACTCCACGGATCACGACTAATGGGGAAAATTTAACCGTTACCCGGTTGTGATCGCAGGCATTCAAACTGTTCAAACGCACACGGCCGATACGCCCAACAAACCGTGCGAAACATAGGCTGTTGATTCGATGGATTGTTTTCGTATCTTCAAAACGTTTAAGAAAAAAGGATAACCAAACCGCATTATAAAACTTATAAAAGACACAGTAATAATAAATTATTGCGCACGTCAATATTGCCATAATGTTATGAATAATTCCTGAACACTTAGCAAAATATTAAATACGAAACTAGGTGTACCTGTTTCGAAACGAATTTAGACAACATGTATACTTCTAGAACACGCACGAAGTTAGCTTGGCGTGCGTAGCATAGTGTGTTAACGCTCCTTCCCCCTGAGCGTGCGGTAGCTGGTTCGAATCTCGGTGGGCATTCTATCAGGCTACGTTTCTGTGTTAGTTTTTATGATTTTAAATATTAATTTTTTTTACGCCTTTTTGTAGTATTTTTATTATTTTAAATATTTTTTTCGTCTTTTTGTAGTAGTTTTTACTATTTTAAATATTTTTTTCTCGCCTTTTTGTAGTGGTTTTTAATATTTTAGATATTTTCCCCACGTTTCTGTATTAGTTTTATGATTTTAAATATTTTCTATGCTTTTGCAGTCGTTGGCACCGTTCTTTAGGGTAATAATCACGTAGAAGGTGAAAAAAGAAAAGAGCGACCCAAAGTTTGAACCGTTGCAATGCACGAACCGTGGCCCTCTTGTTTTGCCGGGATAATTCATAACCGTAGGCAAACAGCACAAGTCCTTTCAAAGAAGAAAGCAATGTAATAATAATGAGCATATTGCAAGCAAAATGGGAAAATGTGTAAGTGGTAAAACTGCCACAGTAATGCAGTCGAAGTTGTTCTGAAAGCGGCCATCTTCACCCACTATTGAATCCAAAATACCGCCATTTTAAGGCTGTAATTTATTTGAGCTCATAGCGCGCTACGTATTAAGCACATCCCTTAATATTCTTACTTCCGGAAAGTAGTATTTAATTTGTTCTGGTAGATCAGTGCTATCCCCCGCGTGCCGCCAGGTTTTATTTATACAGGTTGCGCTCCGCAGTTTTACTTTTTTATTAGGCCTAGACACGCTTTTATTCCTGAGATTCAAGTACAGCACAAATAATTAAACTAGCTATCAGAAATGGTATCGTTCGTCGTTGTAACAATTATTTTTCGTAGCGTCAAGGGGTCACGTCCACAAACCCGGCAGACGTCCACAAACCCGGCAGTGTGAACATCCACAACGCAGTGGTGCTTCTCGTTTTTTGCGTTAAAAAAAGTTTTTATATTCGCGTTCCTCTGATACGGTATGTCGTATAACATAAGCTATCAAAGAGACATATATCGTTTGGCTATGGGAACATTTGAAATATTTCTGTTAGAATCAGATAATCGTAACTACCACAGAAAACAGTTGATTCCTGCCTGAAATAACATATTTTCACACTCAATTTCGTAGCGTCAACACAGCTCTTACTTTTCTAGTCTCAGAAAAGTAATGTTTATTATTGTTTTTGTAACTGAGAGCGCGTGCTCAATAATGCCAGGTTTTTTTTTTCATTTTTTCGCTCCGTCATACCATTTTTATTTTTTATCAGAGCCAAACACGAGTGTATACCACTGGACCTTAAGTATAGTACATTAAATTAAACTAGCTTCCTGAAAAAAGTAATGCTCGGCGTTGTGAAATTTATTCTTCGTGGCATAGGCAGTCATATTCTCGAATTCTGGGCAGCAAATTTTCTTCACCGCATTGTTTTTTCTTACGTTTTCGCGATAAAACACGACAGACTTGCCGTGCTGGGATAAAATACCCTAGCGTCGGCCGTCATTTAGGAAGGATTGATCAAAACAAACATTTCCACTCGCTATTCATGAATTGCCGCAGTTCGCCAGAATCTCAATGACGTGACTGCATAGTGAAAAATTCAAAAAATAAAAAATAAAACGATGCCGGTCAGTAAACGGATCTTCCATGACGGGGCTCGCCAGTTTGAACAGCAAAGCGCCGATGCCGGCCAGTCACTGAACTTCCATTTAAATACTGGCCATCAGCGGATATACTAGCTTTCACTTCACAAAATACTTTTAATTTTGTGATTGTTTTCTGTTCACATAAATTCTGGATCACGTTAATATGAAACATACACTTAACACCAAGTCAAGCCTCTCACATTTTTTTTTTCTTTCTGTGCTGTTACAAAATTGTCAATAGCGACACGTTGCAGACTAAATTAATACCAGGTTTTCTTTTCCGCCAGCTCTGCATGACGGTAAATTCACATCGTTTCTTCATACTGGCTGCTGCATGTCAGGAACATCGGTGGTTTTGATAGAACCGAATTGGATGGACATCTGAGAATTCTAATTTATTAGTTACTACACTGAAGGCGACATATACTGATACATGTAGCGATGTAGGAGTGTGACAGATTTTGAAAAAGAGACTTTTTTATTACAAGCACGACCACTGATTTCAACTAAGTATCCTTAATACTAAACTTAGATTGAACGGAACTATATTACCGGATGCACCACTCACTGAAAGTAACTCTCTCAAAATGCCACGATATTTCATGATCCCTCCTCCAGGTCATACGTGAGAAAAACTATTTTTTTTTCGGCTAATATTGGTTAAAACCGGTTAACTGTAAATACTTTAGGGTTACGGTTACGTAGTTGTTTGTAAATTTCAAATAACAATTTTGTTCCGATTATGGTTACTGGAAATTTTCGTTCTTAAATGGTTTTCAGTTTCGGTTACGGTTACGGTTCGAGTCCCTGCTTTGCGTACCTATATTGATGAAAGCCCTTGAAATTGCTTGCATGTGCACCATAATAGAATGTTGAACATGCAGGCATAAACAAGGAAACCGCAGGAAAGCTCTCAAAGATACTAAAATGATACTTTCCGATTGTGTGTACATCTAGCTGTGGCATCAAATTAGTTCTTGTTTTTGTTTGTTGTTATGTGGAGAAAATTATGTGAAAAAGGTTATTTGACAGTTATCAAGCAGTTTTTTAGAAAAATAATTAAAAATAACAAAACGTAGTTTGAGCATAATAATGAACAAGTATTACAGAGTGCATAGAAAAAGCTAGATGGAATTAGATGGCGATGACTTGCGCAAAAATCGCCTAGATGTTACTTTTTTGGCACCGCGTATCAGCTCGCTGTCTTCTGAGGTCTGAGCTGTGATCGACGCAGCCCGTACTGTATTGGGATGGTTTGTTTGCAACCTTATATTTCAACCATACGCATGAAAGTCTTCGGCATCAGGCAGCTGATCCGATTTTCTTTTGAACAAGATATGGCATAGTATGGTTTGTGCAAAACGAGTATTTTCAGTCCAGACTTTGTTCAATTCGCCTTTTAACGAAATTTGGCAGGAATGGTTTGTTCGAACCGCATATTGTGCGTCTAGAATTCCTTCAATTGTACTTTTAACCGGATTCCAAATATCACAGTTTGTGCGAACCGATTACGAAAATCATGGTTTGTGTGAGCCGGAATTTGTCTGTCTGGAATTCCTCCAAATTGACTTTGAAGCGGATTAGGAAAATCACGGTTTGTGCGAACCGGAATCTGTCTCTCCGGAATTCTTCCAATTCGATTTTGAACCGGATTAGGAAAATCACGGTTTGAGCGAACCGGGAGTTACCTGTCCGGAATTCCTCCAATTTGACTTTGAACCGGATTAGGAAAATCACGGTATGAGCGAACCGGAATTTGCCTCTCCGGAATTCCTCCAATTTGACTTTGAACCGGATTTGAAAATTCACGGTTTGTGCGAACCGGAAGCCGCCTTTCCGGTATGACTCTGGTATGATTTTAGTCCGGATTTCACTTTCCGGACTAATTTCAACCCGTTATTTTTGCTAGGGCAGTATGCTTCCTGGGGGGGGGGGGGGGGGGGGTGCTTTTCCGCTTGGGTGGAAACCCCCCCCGCCCCCCCGGGGAAAACTTTTCAGCCTGCCCCGCCCCCCCCCCCCCGCCCCCCCCCCCCCCCCCCCCCCGGGAAGATGGAAAGTTTACGCCGCTGCATTCACGTGAGTCTGTGATTGCCAGTTCAGCAGTCTTTTTGGCATGTCAAACAAGCAGTCGGATGTTGAGTCCTGTATGGCCAGCCCAGGGCCTCAGTGTTTATCACATAAAATGTGCCATTGCGCAGTCATTAATACGCGCGGGAAGCAGCTGTCCAGGAGTAAATGTAAAACACAAAAAAGTCATTGCTTTTTTTGTTTTGTTTTTTAGTAAAGGACTCTGAGAACCGATATGACTGCAATATGCAAAAGTCGGACAAATGACGAGAAAAAAACTTTCAGCCTTTCCACTGTGGTGAAGAAGGAAAACCAGCGGAGCTGTACAATGGAAAGTAAGGGCTGGCCGCAAGTCGGCAAGCCAAAGTGGAAAGGCTGCCGCCACCTATGAACGACAGCGGCAACCAGATAGGTGGCTTGCCGCCGTCGCTCATAGATGGTGGTAGGTGTCCAGAGTTGGGTGTCTTCATTTCTTCGTGAGGGACACGATCCTGGGGAAACCAGCCCTGAACAGCTCCGCTGTAAAAGTGGTTCCAGCAGGGCATAGAGAAGCTGCAAGTGATGCATGGGCATTCGGCTCCTGTCTGTCAAGGTGGACACGCGTGCCCACATCTAGGTGACCGGTATCTGCAGCAGAAAACAAAATTGTGAATCCAAATAGTATATGCTTCTGGTAATTGGCTCTAGATCTTGTGGCCACTTGTTCTGCCTGTGAGTTGGGGTGAACACTGCTCGTTTTTCTGAAACATTTTGCGCGACTGCCATTACATGAAGAGAAAAAAAGTGGGGCTGGGCGTCGATTAAAAATTTTAACCCGATTAATTGACACCCTTTATTCATTCTCGTTCATAACTCAAAATCACATATATATATATATATATTTTTCCTGTGCTGAATATGTGACAAGCGGTGCAATATACAATTTCAATTATAAATCAACGTCGATACATTGTTCTGTGCAGTTCAAAGACACAGTCGCAGGTTATTACTTCAGCTGCTCGAGGCAAGGAAGTTTGTTGATATTCCCCGGCAACAGTGGGCCACCTTCGATTGTTTGCAAGAGTCTCTGCTGCGCTAAACGGACACTCGGATGGCATTGAAGTGGCCGTGACATGTGTAAACTTCTGCACTTGTCCGGATTTACAGGTCTCGCATTTACAGCTTACTTTAGGTTAAAATTTCACCGAAAATATGCCCTTCGTATAGGTGCACTCATCCACATCTGCATGGTGAAAGCATTCAATTTTTACTTTTGGTCTGCCAAATATATGAAACCAATGTGTGTTTCATATAGGTTATGAACATTAAGTAATAAGTTACAAACATACAAAGAGGAGGGAAAAGACTGCGAAGGTATGTCACTGGGGACAGTGCCTCTTCTGACCGAGACATATGCCCCCCCCCCATGCAAGGCTCCGTTTCCCAACAATTCCTTCACAGCAGAGTTTTAGTTTATCCGCATGTAACAATCTAACCGACTACCTCCTGAAATAAGGAAAATCTGACAATAATTCGCAGTTGGGCTGGAACTCCGTACACTGAAGCCACCTGAGCAGGTTTCATCATAGGCCAGCATGCTATCTCAATGTCACCAGGTCAGTAAGTAAACAGGAACTGAAGACAGGACTCAGATATGCAAAAAAAAAGAGTAATCAAGATTTTGATGAGCGTGTTGGAACAGATGTAACAGTAAGAAAGCACAAAACGAACAGGACGAAACAGACCTGTACAAGCTTTCAGTTTACAAGATATATTTGTTGCCAGCGAACTCTGCACCAACAAACGTCGGTGGGGAAGGGGGGAGGGAGAGAGAGGGAGGAGAAAAGGAAAGGGGGAGAAGGGTGCACGAGGGGAGTGAAGGAGAAAGAAAGATAGCATTTTCGCATACGGAACGTTGTAAAATCGGTACACTGGTTTTACGAGGCAGAACATGTACTAATCTCTGCAATGGAAATAAAAATATTGCACCAAAATATCATGACAATTGTGCAAAGCCAAAGTGACTGTTTATTTTGTCTTCTACATCCACAGCCATTTCTTTCCACTAAAGTGTCTCAACAACTGAGTTCTTCCTGCATCTTGCACATGTTCTCAGTACACTACAGCTTAAAATGCTGCAGTCTACCGACAAAAATTGTATTCATGCTATCAATCAATCATAGTTTTATTGCGTGTTTCTAGGCAACTCTTAGACCTAAATAGGGGTACACTCACCCCATCCAATAAAAAGAAAACCAACATTGTCACATCCTAATTAGCGTACATAAGACTTCTTTTCTTTTCTTTTACACTGAAAAAGGAGCAGAGAAGTCAAGGTATGTATTCTCACATTTATTATATGCCTGCTGAATCCTAGACAAAGTAGTGTCACAATGCAAATTACAAGAATGAAAAGGTGCCCTAAGCATGGTTTGACATTAAGGAACATTGAATAAAATCTTACTACGAACCGTAAAATACCGGGCCAACGCCCACTCAAAATTTAGAGATAAACGCGAAAAAATGGGGGATGGGCGCTTGTCCGGTCATCAATTTTACATATAAATGTACTGTGCATATATTTTCTATCTTAGAAGTTTGGATATGGGAGCTTAATGTGGAACGGGCGGATGCGCGGTATTCTATGGCAAGTAGAAATAAGATAATTACAGCATTAATCAATTTGTAAAGAAACGCCATATCACAAAGTAGTCACCTTATGCAAAGAGGCGAAAGTTACCAAAAGATGTGAATAACCATAATAAAATTGTTGTCCAATATGGCAATCATACATGGACCTGACAAATCGTCACTGGACATATTCCAACTTAAAGGGGCCCTGCAATCATATTTAAGCGTCTACCTTTTTGCGGTTTCCACGTCTCTTAGTATTCGAGCAAGCCAGCGGGCACGGAGAAAGTAACTAAATATCACTGCATCATATTTTAACCGGACGACGCGAAAACCTGCTCCATCTACGGGGGCGACCCACGGTGCCGATAGCGTTCGATACATCAAGACGTTTTTGGTTTATTTATATTATTTATTTATTTACATATCCTCAAGGCCCTGGGGGCTTTAAAGAGGGGACTGAGTGAAAAAAAAGGAACAACAACAAACAGTAATAGAAGACCTTAGAAGTCACGGGTCACTTTCGCAAAAATAATTAGTAACATAACTTTTAAACACATCTAACGAGGGTAATAATATTAATGACGCCGGAAGGTGGTTCCACTCTGATGATGTCCTGGGAATGAAAGAATCGTGATAGGCTGAGGTTCGAGAATGAGGAACGCCGACTTTGTACTGATGATCAATGCGTGGAGAAACGTAAGGTGGGACGAGGAAGAGCTTCTCTTAAGAATGGGGTTAGAATTGTATATTTTATAGAAAAGACATAGACGAGAACACTTACGGCGCAAAGAAAGCAGTGGCAAGGAGAGAAGAGATTTCATGGATGATACACTAGCTGTCCGGTGATAATTATTAAGTATGAAACGAGCGCCCCGGTTCTGAACTGACTCGAGATGAGAAGTGAGCGTCGTCTGACCAGGATCCCAGATTGCAGCTGCATACTCTAATTTTGAGCGAACAAAAGATTTGAATAATATTAGTTTGAAAGAAACTGGCGCTAGAGAAAAGTTACGTTTTAGGTAGCCTATAACATAGAATTGGCATTAGCAATGATGTGGTTAATATAAATATGCCAGGAGAGGTTAGAAGTAATATGCACACCGAGGTATTTATATGAATTCACACACTCTAAAGAAACGTTATTAAGATTATAGATAAATGGCGAAGTGTTACGGCGAGACACTTCCATTGTTTTACATTTTTTAGTGTTAAGTGTCATGGACCACAGCTTGCACCAATCAAGAACAGCATTTAAGTCGTTTTGAAGAAGAAGAGAGTCAGAATCATTAGGTAATGTTACGATAAATAACGCAGTCATCCGCGAACAAACTAAGCGATGATGAGACACACAACGGAAAATCATTGATGTAAATGAGGAATAACAAAGGACCTAGAACGGAGCCTTGAGGGACTCCAGAAGTAACAGAAGACACCGAAGAATTAGAGTTATTTACATGAACAAACTGAGAACGATTAGTAAGAAAACGCTCAATCCAAGTTAGTATCTGAGGGTCAAGATTGAGTTTGCTAAGCTTGAAGAATAGTAGTTGGTGAGAAACTTTATCAAATGCTTTGCAGAAATCAAGAAAAATGCAGTCAACCTGGGATCCATGATCAAGTAATGAAAATAAATCGTTCGTAAAGACAAGAACTTGTGTTTCACAAGAAAGAAATTTACGAAAGCCATGCTGTGAGGACGACAAAAAAGTTGGATTCGAGATAGTGAACAAGATGTGAATAAATAATATGCTCTAACATTTTACAAGGAGTACTGGTTATGGAAATGGGTCTATAATTGTCGGGGCAGTGTCTGTCATCTATTTATGAAGTGGAACCACCTTGCCAGTTTTTTAATCTTCAGGAAGGACACCAGTAAGAATAGATTGCTTAAAAATCTTAGTAAGAAAAATTGCACTGTAAATTTTTAGTATTCTCTAGAAACTTTGTGTTAATATTATCAATACCACATGATGAAGACACTTTGATGTTGTCAATCAACTTAACAATCCCATCAAAATCAAACACAAGTGGGTCCATAGGAAAGAAATCATAATTAGGGTAGGTAACAATGGGACAGCTTACATCCCTAGAAAACGATTGTACAAACACCTCATTGAGGACTTTTGCAGAGTCATTGTTAGACATAACAATGCCATCAGAGTCATTAGGCAAAATATCCTTGTCTTTCTTGCCATTAAGAACACTTCAAGACATTTTGACACCATTTGATAACAGACGGGGCAAGGTTTGGCTGAAGAAAGTTTGTTTAGCGTCCTTAATTGCATTTCTGTATACATTTTCAGCTTTGTAATAAGCCGCCCAGCGCTCAACAGTGTCTGCACGTTTAGCAGTGCGGAACAGGCGTTT
The DNA here is from genome assembly GCF_016920785.2 of Ixodes scapularis. Taxonomy (NCBI): domain Eukaryota; kingdom Metazoa; phylum Arthropoda; class Arachnida; order Ixodida; family Ixodidae; genus Ixodes; species Ixodes scapularis. Next base: position 166,535 of record NW_024610104.1, on the reverse strand, counting down.
CTTTTTTTTTTAAGTCTTTTCAAGGCACTAGTAAACCATGGGGACGTGGAGCTATTAGTAAGAAAGCGACGTGGGACGAAAGAATTGATAAGGGGATTGACTTTATTTTTGAACATTGTCCAATTAACCTCAACAGAGTGTTCAAAAAAATTGGATAGGAAAACGTCAAGGAATTGCGCCAACTCGCTGTTTATAGCCTCAAAATCAGCTTTGCCATAATCAAGAAAAAAGTTATTCTTCGGTTTTTTAAAGGCAGATACAGGAGCGCTTAGTTGAAAGTGAAGTAAACAGTGATCGCTGATGGCAGGTAAATACGTAAGAGAGGATGCAAGATCAGGCGCAGTAGAAAGAATAAGGTCCAGCACGTTCTCAGAAGTTGCCGTAACACGAGTCTGCCTAGTAACTATCTGCATTAACGAAAAATCAGAGCAGAGACCCAAAAACTAGGAGCACGCAGCAGAATTCGAAGATATGGTAGGATATAGATCAGACCGGTCAATGCCGGGGAGATTAAAATCGCCCAAAAGAAGCAAAGGCAAGGCAGGAAACTTTGTACGAATTGTATTCAGAGCATCGTGTAAATCTATAAAAAAGTTTGCTGCGGCATTGGGAGGACTATAGCACGCGCACAAGATAACCTGCTTACGGTTAAAACGCAAGCGCACGCCAATAAACTCAAGAAATGTAACAATGTTGACAAGACAAGACTCAATGCTATTATTTACCGCGATTATGACACCACCACCACGCCTAGATAGCCTATCGCATTGATAAAAAGAGAAACGTTTCTCGCAACAAAAATTTCGCTGTCACGTTCAACACTAGATAGCCAAGTTTCAGTGAGTACAACAATGTCGGCGAGTGAAGAATCGATGGCAGAAGACAAGTCATCACGATTGCGAAGAACACTTCGAATGTTGGTGAAAAGCACTGGAAGGTATAAGGACTAGAGTTGTTCCGTATCAGGTTATGTTATTGTGATGACGTTGACAAACCAACCAGAGGGTCAGCATTTACAGGTGTGGAATTCGTACTCGGCGGTGATTTAATTGCGGACTTCACAAACGCCATCGCTGGCCGCGCAGTAAGAAAAACATTTGTCCTCAAAAAACACTTTGTTGTAGCGTAGACTAAAAGACTGTGTATGAGCCATAGCGAATTCGAGCAGCTTTCTTCTAGCACGACGAGTGGCAGGGGAAAAATTATCTGCGACGGAAGTGGCAGTACCGCGCAGTTTGCCTCTCGAGAAAAAACATGGTCTTTCGTTTTGAATAATGAAAGTTTCACTAAAACTGGCCGACATTTACTGGGGTTAAAAACACAACCGAGTCTATGTGCACGAATGATACCCTCAGGGGGAACGATGATTTTCATTTCGTTTGCAATGACGTCACGCACTTTGCTTTCAGATACAGCCCAGGTCTCAGAGTTTGAGTCGGGAACACCGTAAAATATTAGATTATCTCTTCGAGACTTGTCCTCAAATTCATCAAGACGTGACCGCAGACTGGCGTTCTCGCGTGACAGGAAGGTTACAGTTTCTTTCACATCTGTCAACTCACGCTCCAAAATGTCCAAACTGGCTATCTTTTCTTCCACGGTACTAAGCCTTCCTTGAATATCATCAGTCACCATTAGTTCAATTGACTCCTGCCCAGTTTTATAGCTTGAATATCCTCCATGATTCGGGTCTGTCCAGCTTCAAAATTTGCCTGACGAGCGTTTAAGCCTCTCAGTAAAACAAGCATCTCACTCATCTCTTTTTTTTTTTTTTTAATAACGGAAGTAAAAACAAAGAGGATAGCCCTGAAACTTCCGGGGCTGGCTACTTTGCTTTGGGAGAGGGAAGTGGGAAGAAAGGGGGAGAGAGAGTTTTAGTTCTGAAGGGAGCACTCAATGAAGCACGACTTTGGATGTAGATCTTGATGGCGCACAGCACTGGAGAGTTATTCACACAGCACACTTGAGTTTAGTGTAATACAGTCATCGCAGTCTACGTTAAAGGGAAGATGGGGCACTTCTACATTTGAGAAAAAACGCATGAATTGCGTTCATTTGGCCTTTAGAATAACAGATATCAAAATTATATTTCAATGCGATGCGCCGGAGAGCCACAAGAGCAATTTCAAAATAGGGCTGAAGCCCCGCCCCCCTAGCCTTGGGCAGCCAAAAGAGCCGTCAATGATGTCACGGACAGCGACTGTCTTTCGCGTTTTTCTCGCGTTTACCAATACTTACGCAGCAAATGGTTTGGGTATTCGGGTTCATGGAGTAAAAATACACTAGAATTCACTTCTAACTCATTTTTTCCAAGACGCTCCGTAGCTTCCCTTTAAATCACTTGTCGCGTATTGCAAGTTATGAACACGAAAGTGTATTTGCAATGGAAATAGTATTATAGACGATCAATGAGCCCTGTATTTTGAAGAAATATTTCCAATGCAGCTATAGCCTTTTGCTGAAGACGCGGAGTGTCCCACGAACCCAAGACCCTCTCTAAGCTAAAGGGCTTGATGTCTAATTCTTGAATATTATTTATCAATATCTGCCTGTCTTCGTCGAAAAGCTCACATTCATAAAAGATATGACAGTTGTCCTCAGGCACGTCGCAATGCTGACAGTTAGGGCTGGTGAAGAGACCGAATTTGTGCCTTTGAATGTTTGTGTATGTGGCATTCAGGCGCAGGGAATGTAGAAGTGTTTCAAAATTTCTTGGCAAATTACATGGAAGTGCATTGTGGAGAAAAGGATCAATCGCAAATAGCGGTTTGTAATGATATGCCGGTGATTGCCATAATTGTTGGAATTCCTGCTTTCCAAGTTGTCGAATAAGGGCTCGAGCGTCGGTTTTGGTAAATGGGACTACATCTGGTGCTCCAGTCAGATGGCCTTGTGGCGCCGCCTTATCTGCTGCTTCGTTCCCTTGTAGTCCCGAATGGCCTGGAACCCACTGGAACACCACGTCGTGTCCACGACTCTTGGCTGTGGCGTGGGTAGCCAAAATTTCGAGGATCAAACAAGGGTTGAAAGAATTCGCAGTCGAATGCTTCAGAGCCTGTAATGCAGCACGTGAGTCCGTAAAGATCACCCATTGTGTTGGAACCATTTGATTTTCCATATGTTGTAGTGCCTGTATTAGTCCATGGAGTTCAGCAGTCGTTGAGGAAACCCTGCGCAGTATCTTGAAGGCAAGAGTTTTATCCAACGTTGGTATCACCACTGCAGATGCCGATGCGTCAGCGTATACACAGCCATCCGTGTATACGTATATATGATTAGGATATGTGTTGTAGATGTGGTTCAAAACATGCTGTGTTATTACTGGTTGCGGCTGTACTTTTTTGTCAACAAGACAGGGTACATGGAGATTAATTTGTGGAGTGGAAAGCGTCCAGGGTGGGCATAATGGAGCTTCATGAAATACAGCTGATGGTGGGATTTTTGGATATAATAGTTATATAGATTTACCAAACCTGGAGCATGGTCGCGTGTGAGTTAAGAAGATCCCTTAGCGAAAATTGATACGTTTGAAATATACCACATTCTAATTTGAGTGTATTTGAAATACAGTTCATAATTGTAAGTACACGAAAAATAGACCGAAAATATAAACTTCTTTTTTTTTTACTTATTACTAAAATATACTTCTAAAAATCATTTTAAAATACCTTTACTTCAACTACATTTGAAGTTCCCTTCATGCGTTTTGAAATATGTAAATACTAAATTAATAGGCACAAAATACCTTTCACATATATTTCTTCAAATACTTATTTAATGCATGCAAAATATACTCCAACCCTAAAAAAATGGAGCAATCAAAAATACGTGCTGAATACTCTTAAAATACCTGAAAATCGTAAATATTGTTGTGTTATACTCTAAGTACCTTTTGACTGCAATACTTTGGTAGTTTGACCTAAACTACCAAAATATTGAAAAGCTCCCCTTCTAGAAGTTCACTTCAAGCTGGTATGGAGTATACTGAAGCGCCTAAATACAACATTTGATTAGTTTGTGAACTGAATTGCGCAGCATCGCACTGATAAATCAGCCCAGTTTATGTTGTTTCCTTTTTTCTATTAAGAACACACCTGATCAGTTCCTTGCACACCAATCACAAACGGGGTTCGGGAACTACAACCATAACATTTGCTGATGCTGGAAAGCTTCAGCAGGTGCTGTGAACAGATACGTTTGGCGTGGTTTTGTTAGCACAATGTTAGTTCACTGAACGTGTATTCTCACCATTGTACGTGATGTGAATAGTAACTTTAATATAGTGACATTAACTACCATCTTAAATAGTCAACTACTAAAAAGGAAGGCAAAACAACTACTGTAAATTATTTATTTTTCGCGGGCTCAATATTTCGCAATTTAGGTCAAAGTTGGAGTTTTGGAATAATTCGCAAATTCTGTTTCGCGACGCGCTGGGATCGCAATATAGATTTTAATGTTTTTTTGCATTTTGCCGGAATTGTTAACGGGACCTATTTTTCGGAATTGTAGGCGACTCGCGAACTTTGCGAGAATTAGGTCCTCACGAAAATAAAGTCGTTTACAGTATTTTAAAGTGAAGAAACTGCCTTGATTCGCTTCGTCCTGAGTGGTGCTACGCAGAGAACCAATAACATGTATTTTATGAGCCGTTTGTGTGGATATTGTTTTAGGGACTGCGCCGAATTGTTATTAGTTGTACCAATGCCTTTTAGTAAGAGATATCGTCCACGAACTTCAAAACACTGTTTCCCCTTTGACAGACTCCCGAGGAGAAGATCGAATACTTGGAACCTTAATAAGCGCAGAGGTGGTCACCGAAAAAATGATTACCTTCAATATGTAGGCTATATAAGGCTCTAGAGCAGTCAACAGGACTGTGAATGAGCTGTTCAGTGCGTCATGGTGTTTGTGTTTGTGTTCGTTTCTAATGTAGCTTTGTGAGATGTATTTAGTAGTGCCTTCAAATACCACAGGGACACCATTTGCTGACAAAACCGAAAATGAAAAAAAATTGTGTAACCGGTTTTTAATGCACAAACGGCATCTTGGGTGTGAAGGGATAATATTTTTGCTACGGAAACCGAGCCAGCTCAGCTCGTTGCTATGGTACCGCGTGTGACCAATCGCGGTGAGAGGCGGCACAGGAAAAAGCGTGGCGCTACTCCAAAGTAGCGACACGACGCAAAATTTTCTAGATACACGACGTCAGATGCGCTGATAGTGATCTCCATTTTGGGCCTCGGAGGTTGCCATGGTAACCGTGCTTCTAGCGACGCCGGGCGACAAACTTTGTAGTCTAGTTGATATCTCCATTCCTTCATTCAAAAGTGGACGCTTGGCATCGCGGTATGGCAAGAGCCTCTGGAGGAACGGTGCCTGTTTTTTTCTGAAAAGTGAGGCGATTTGCAGCCCTGGGACTGTCGGGAGACGAGAGCTGCTATGGTATCGTACGTGCACGGCCAAGGTGAGTGGTTTTCGGCGCTGCCGGGATGGCGACCGCTTCGTGGGACGAACGTAAGTACCGTCCTAGTATTTTCGGACTTCGCTCCGATGGAACAAAATCCGATTACGCCGGCCACGACAGGACGATTGGCCCGGGACATGACTGCTGCTCGACTGCCCCACAGTGACCGAGTATATGTTTAGCATCATACTTCTTCCAGACCCGATCATCCCTTCAAGATGAAATTTTCTCACCGACTGGTGAGGAACGACGTCAACGGGGTTCAGCCAAGAAGGACGGCATGGTGGTCTCTAGGGAATTGTTGACGCCATCAAGAGACGTACGCCGGATATGAGGTGTTCTTGCCGACAGGCCGAACAGTCGTTCGGAAGTTTACCGGCATGCAAAAAGTCAACATTTTTATGTGGTGTAGCACACATATCCGTGTTAAAGGGGCCACGAAATTATTTTTAAACTTCTTTTTCCTTACCTGTAATCCTCAACTCAAAAGATAACTGTGAAATCATGCAGTCGTGACATGCTAGGGCACCGGTGCGATGACCCCAAGCTTTCACCGTGCTTTTTAAGCACACCGTACACTGTTAGCGAAAATGTAATATTTCGCCTGTTTACACCCCATTTTCACTCGTTAGCATATTCTTACATGCTCTGCTAGTGATAAATCGTCAAAACATTACTTGGGGTAGTAAAAATTGGTGTTTCGGTTTCGGTTTACACGACTAGGCGTGTAAGCAACGCTGAAAACACCCCAGCCCAACACCCCAAAACGTCGAGCGCCATGTTGCTTCTGCCTTGAAGCGGTACGGCGGACGTTGCAGCCGAAGGTGAGTGTTTGATTTTTTTTATCAAGTTTGTATAGAATGTAGCACGTCTCAGATTTCTATTACTTGCCATTCAAGAACGTTAGATTTGCTTTGAGCAAGCCGGCTCAGGCGTTAAGCCCGATTCACACAACCGGCGTTTAGCCACCCCGTCGATTGGAAACACTCGACTGCTCGCCGGTTCTTTTGCGCGAGCTTTCGCTCGGGCGCTGTGAACCCTATGAACTGTGGTGCTCAAAGCTGGCACAATTAGGCACGGCTATAGCGTCCCGGTGGAAGCTGCAGAGAGCGGAAACCGAAGACACCGTCGCATAAGAGTGGCGAAGCCGCGATCCTGCGCTGATCGTTGTCCCACCGCTCTCTCCGGCAATATGGACACTTCGCTCCTGGGTGTCTCGTATTTCGACGTTTTAGAGAAACTTGGCAAGCGCGAGGACTCTCGATATCGTTTTCTCCGTCGCCTGCGTGGAGGAAACACGGTGGCGATAGAAACATATGCTCATGCAGTCAGTCAACTTGGACAATCCCCCTGTTCCCTCAATCCTATCGCATTCTTTGACTGCGTTTGTGACAACAACGTTTCCCCAGTGTGAAACCTTTCAGTCACAACGGGCTACAAACTGGATTTTGCATTGCATGTAGCCCTGAGGGAATTCTTGGCCGGAGACACCAGCACATTAGTTTCATTGGTAAGGTGACCGGCCACTAACGTGTTTGGCAAATGAAGCGATCACGGGTAAGTAGAAATGCAAACAATGTTGAATGAATATTAAAGGGCAACTCCGGCCAAAACTCAAAATGAATTAAATTACTGGTATCGCTTTAGTGACCCAAAATACGACCCCAGCCAAAATTTCACGTCCGTGGGACGCCGCATTCTCAACTAATGCCGATAATAAAAACGCGACCCGCCGCGAGCCGCTGCTCCTTAGCGGGCGGCCAGCGGGTTGCCGATCGCTAAAGCAACATTGGGCCGTGATGTCAACATCGTTCTCTTTTTTCCTCCGTTCCGGACGGGCGCACGGCGCAGCCGTCGCGCGCGCTTCTTTGTGCCGCTACCACCGCTACTTCGGCTTGTAATTGCGTGTTTAGCCGTTGCTTTTACCTGTAGCCCGTGTAGCTTCGGTATAGCCTTTTGTTTATTTGCTTGTGAGGACTCCTAGACTCGTTTTAGCGAGCAACTCGGTGCACCCAAGGCTGCCCAGCTGTTCCTCGAAAGATGCCGAGTACAACTTAAAGCGCTGTGGGCTGCTCAAACAAACCGCTGCGCAACCCGGAGGTGCTTTTTCACAAGTTTCCAACGGATCGGAAATTGGAGAAGGTGTGGGTGAACGCTGTTCGACGAGTGGACTTTGGAAAGCCTTGGACGTCGACCCCCAGATCGAAGCTCTCAGCTCCGATCATTTTTTGCCGGAGAGTTACGAACGAAACCTACAGGTGTTGGTTGCTTGTGGCTTGTCAGCGAAGGGGTCGAGGCCGTGTCGTCGCTCTTTGCCCATCGTACATGTACAGAAAAGGTAAACATGATAAAAGTATCCTGATCAACAAATAAAACAGTCATTGTCGAGTGCAGCGTTGAAGATTGAGCATTCACGCTTCATTGAATGTCTGTTGAATGGGGAATGGTGGGCATGTAGAGTAAGCCACTAACTAGCTCCAAACACTGAAGTTTGTAATGAAAACGAAAACAATGTTCTGCTTTGCGTCACTGCTTGTTTACTACGCAATCTCGTGCGTAGTATTCAGGTCCGTAACGACTACTAGCGAACAGCCGGCGCGTGAAGCTCATGCGATATAAACATTCGCCTCCCAATCGTTCGAACCCGTTACGCAGCAGTATTAATTAACATCGCGCTTGTGAATACCACAAGGGACTTTAAAGAAATCGCGAAAGTTCGGATTTGTAAGTTACAACTCTTTAATTTGCCCGTGTTCGGCTGGAGGTAAATATAATATTTAAAAATAAAAAAAAACAAGAAAAAACAACACTTGCCTTAGTCAAAAGTTACGAAGGAAAACTTAAAATCCTACGTATTCTAATAAAAAAAAATTGTTGTGGGTGGGGGTGGGAATGCGGAAGGGAAAGAAAGTGTTCTCGCCTTGCTAAAGTTCTCTGTTTTCCTTTATCACCCACAAAAACTTTTGCTAGCTTTGAGAAGAAAATGGCTGCCCAAAGATTTTTTTTTTTTTTTAGTACGGCAAGTTTTTTTTTTATTTGTACAAAGATTCACTACCTGGACGAACTTATAGAGTGAATTAGTGTCGTAGCTTACAAATTCGGCTTTTACACACCTGAAGAAAAAATAACGAAGAAACACACGTCTACAGCTTGACACACGTCTGTTCGGTTGTCGCGGAACGCGCCGGAGAGCCTCAAAGCTTCGTGTCTGGGACTGACCCGCAGCGCGAAAGCTCCAGCACTGTACGTCACTGGCAGCGCGGCGTAGAGCAACGCCGCTCCATCCACGGAGCCCCGATGACAATTTAGGCCTAGCGACGAGTGCTAGAGATCGCACGCACGCCGACAGCTGCCGAGTACGGCACCGAACGAGTTCACTCGTTTTGCAGTCGCTAGCTTTTTGGTATAGAAGCAACGAGTACGGCACGCATAGCGCACGCACGGCGGCGGCCGCCGAGTACGCCACCGAACGAGTTGACGGGTTTTCCAGTCGCTAGCTTTTGGGTATACGCACTAACTCTTGCTACATATGCTGGATAACTACCACGTATACAGAATTAAAACAAAACCAGCTTACCTTCTATCTTTAGACGGCTAGCGCAACAAAGGTAGGTGCCGCTTGGACTGCGTACTCGCTGAACGAGAACGATGTTGGCGTCACGTCCACATAGCGGCTGATTTCCAGTGTTGCCGGAACCTCGAGCGGCTAGTTTCGGTTTTGTCGGCCGCGTCCCAAACAAAACTTTGAGACGTCGATATCTTTAAAACTACGCACAATAACGAGAAAAAAATTACACCTTGCAATTCAGGGGCGCAAACTGCACTAAAAACAGCCATAATCCCAAAATCGAAAGTATGGACCGGAGTTGCCCTTTAAGGTGGTTGTAGCCAGAGCCTGCCAGTTGAAATCAACCATTAGCAATGTAGTCTGCGGTAACTTCTTTTTGCACTTAGGATTGCAATTTTAAACACAAAGCCACTCCACATACACTCTAAAAAAAAACGTGCCAACTAGCACCTTTTAGGGTTCTTTCGCTTGTCCAATGGGCGGCACCCTTAAAGGTGCAGAAAAGAACCCACAAAAAGGGTTCTTTCTAATGAACCCTATTTCGGGGTTCTTTTCGGATCGTTTATTGGTTCTTCTTACTGAACTCTATTTTTGGTTCTTTTCAGAACGCTTCTGGGTTCTATTTAACGAACCCTATTACGGGGTTCTTCTAAGATCCTTTTTTGGTTCTTCCTAATCAACCCTATTTCGGGTTCTTTCCCGAACCCTTTTCGGTGCTCATGATGAACCCCATTTCGGGTTCTTTCCAGAACCCTTTCTGGTGCTCTTAATGAACCCTATTTCGGGCTCTTTCCAGAACCCTTTTTGGTGCTCTTAATGAACCCTATTTCAGGGTTCTTTTCGTATTTAATGAACCCTATTCGGGTTCTTTCCAGAACCCTTCTTCGTGCTCTTAATGAACCTTATTTCGAGGTTCTTTACGGATCCTTCTTTGGTTTTTCTTTATGAACCATATTTCATGTTTTATTCGGAACCTTTCTTGGTTCTTTAAATAAATCCAGAGTTCTTTAGATTATGTTAGCGTTATTTTAGTAAACCATATTTTGTACTTCTAACCCTCTTTTATGACAAATCGGTTTTTTTTTTTTCACATTCCTAGTTAGTTTTAGTAAATCGAATTTTGTATTTCTTACTCCACAAGGTGATTTTTTTTTTCTACCAACAAAAGTGTCTTTAGATTGCTCATTAATCGCTAGCACTGGGTCTTTTCGACAGGTTGACAAACATCAGTCTGGCCAGCGTTAACACACTTCATTCCTGTACGTAATTAACTAGGTGACAGGCAGAAAAGTAAAGATCATGTCCATTCATATACTTTATTGGGGTCGCGAAAATTGATTCTTCTGTTCGCAGTAAAAAAACTAACAAAATTTAAAACAGTTTTAAAACGAGACGGGTATCACTGCCAGCAATGGGCACACAGCTTCTACTGTCGTTCTGATGCCGCTCACTGTCAGGACACCGTCCAAAAAGATGTCAAATTTATTTTCCTGGAGATGGATAAGTGGCATCAGTGTCTGGACTTCCTAGAACAAGAAAGCAAGAATATAAACACATGTATTTTCCTCCGTATAATAATGCTGCGAGTTACTCATTCGCCACGCTTTCAGATCAATGATAATTGTATAGGTTTCGCTAAACATTTCATTTCTCGTTTAGCCTTACGCTCTAAAACATACCCGCAGATGTGATTTCCTTTAAAACATTTAGTGGGTCAATCATGTGCGATCTAGAGAGCGCGGCCAGCGGATGATGAAGCATCCCCTTCGGAGCCCCCTTCGCTACAACACTGTGTAAAAGCGAAAAATGGCACGCAGCATCAAGTGTTCCCTTTCCAAGCAAGAAGTAGTAAAGGAAGAAAATCGGAAGTCGATGAGTTACAATATATGTACAGTATACACGTAAAACAATGCCCACCGTGCCACCGCATTTTCTCTGCTCTTAAAAATGCCCGTGGGTCCACTTCTCCTAAGAATACTCGAGAGGGCGATCAATGCAATCTACGAAGAAAGCTCGGCCAATGGAGAAGCTGAAAATATGTTTTGACTTAAAAATAAAGTCTGTAACGTGACAATGAGCATGAAGTCAGCACGTGAAACGTCATGCTCAGTGACATCTCTCGCTTCATTCATATGTCTAAACATGCTTTGGCCTTTTTATTCGCCGAGCTCTCTTCGTGGATTGGTGTGATTGGCTTCTCGAGAATTCTGCGGGAAAGTAGATGCACAGGAATTTTAAGCATGCTTCAAAAACGTTGGTTTTACCCATATTTCATGCTCCTTGCCCTGTAGTCAGTAACAGGTTAAGAAAAAAATCTACGAGCTGGAGAGGAGGAAGCGGACAAGAGCTTGTAGGGGAGAGGAGAAACCTTCTCTCCATTTCAAGCGTCCGTCGGCTTTCTTCTTTTAGATTTTTCTTAACCTGTCATTGACTTTCGTCACTAATATTTTCTTTAAATTATTTTCAGAAAATAAAGCAATGATTTGCTTTATATTACTAGCTTGTATATTGAAAATATAACCCTGACAAGCTTGCATTACCGTCTGTGACAATGGACTATACTCGGGGGTGACTTGGGCAACTTTTTTGGCAATGGAGTCGAAGTTAAAAACGCCCGCGCATCTTGAGCGCCAATCAAGGTTATGCGAACGCACTCTTCACTTCAGAAACGCCACAGAAAGTTCTTTCCGAGTATAAGTTAACCCGGTCTTAAACGAATGGCTCCGATAAGCGGTCATCAGTTCGTAATGAGGTAGTAAGTTAACCCAGCATATTTATGGTGGCCGAAGGTAAACCTCTGTGCCGTCGCAGTCTAAAACTTGTCATTGATTACAAAACCACCGACTAAAGTGTACCTTCAAGCAGCTCTTCGAGGTTCAGAGCGACGTTCTTTTCCTTTGAGGAACACCAGTGTAGAAGCTGTAAATCCCTCCCTCTTGGCTCTCCAGTCCTCCGGATGTCTTTGCCGAACGGCAGTTTAACGTCTTGTAGTAACTGAAAAATAAACAACGAATAGAGAGTGTTGCTGGTTTACAAAAGTACATTTATGCGCTATAGATACACACACAAAGACACACACACACATACCCAAGTAGCACAACTCGCCGGTTTGGGACTGGGGCGGTACCGGTCTGCCGGTAAGATCCTACTGGGGCGACGCTGGAAACGCACCGCGGGGCGACAACGGGCCAGTGAGATTGCCAGTCACTGGCCAGTGACTGGGACGCCCGGCACTGGGCGTCCCAGCGAGTTCCCGGGCTGCTGCCAGCACAAATCCCCAGCGTAGTACCAGTAACGCGGCAAGATACCAGCAAGACCCCAGGCTAGCGGCCTCAAGCCATAGAGTCCCCGGGCTTGTTTTGTCCCAGCGAGTTCCCGGGCTGCTGCCAGCACAAATCCCCAGCGTAGTACCAGTAACGCGGTAAGATACCAGCAAGACCCCAGGCTAGCGGCCTCAAGCCATACAGTTCCCGGGATGCTGCCAGCACAAATCCCCAGCGTAGTACCAGTAACGCGGCAAGATACCAGCAAGACCCCAGGCTAGCGGCCTCAAGCCATACAGTTCCCGGGCTTGTTTTGTCCCAGCGAGTTCCCGGGCTGCTGCCAGCACAAATCCCCGGTGCACTACCAGCAGTACCGCAAGATACCAGCAAGACCCCAGGCTAGCGGCCTCAAGCCATACAGTTCCCGGGATGCTGCCAGCACAAATCCCCAGCGTAGTACCAGTAACGCGGCAAGATACCAGCAAGACCCCAGGCTAGCGGCCTCAAGCCATACAGTTCCCGGGATGCTGCCAGCACAAATCCCCAGCGTAGTACCAGTAACGCGGCAAGATACCAGCAAGACCCCAGGCTAGCGGCCTCAAGCCATACAGTTCCCGGGCTTGTTTTGTCCCAGCGAGTTCCCGGGCTGCTGCCAGCACAAATCCCCGGTGCACTACCAGCAGTACCGCAAGATACCAGCAAGACCCCAGGCTAGCGGGCTAAAATCGTACAGTTCCCGGTCTTGTCATACAGCCTAACATGTGGTTTTGTGTGCAATTTACACCTGAATAGAAATGATGTAGTTCATAAGAAGAATAATTTTAACAACAAATGAGTGTAAACAATTATGTTGCACTGTACATGAAAGTAAATTTCTGGCATAGGTATACACCTTATTGGTAAAGCGGCTGCCACAGCCATCTGTCGCTCATACACATGATAGCAAATAAAACATACAAAATTGTTACCGTAATTGTTTATTGTCAGCTCCAGTGAAGCTACAGCTTGGCTGGTCATCATGGGCTTGTCGCTAGAGGAGTGCGCTGGATGAAAGAGGCTGCATGTCACGGGCCTAGGAAATGTTCTTCACACTTTTCATGCAGCTTGTGATGCAAGTCGACCATGCACCCAGGAAGGGGAGTCCTTCATTAGAGCACCTGCTAAGAGAATCAACAGCACAGTAAAATGACAGGGTTAATCAATACCAGCTGCACATGATAATCCAGAAATTCCAAACTGGGCAAGCGCTTAAAAGGTTAAAACAGCGCAAAGGACGACGGACAGGCTAAAGGACACGGACAGAGCGCTGACTCGAAACCAAATTTTCATTGAACTCAACGGCGCAATATATACACAAAAAAAAGAAAATCAGCCTGAAAAACACCCAAAACAAAAGCACAAAAACTAAGTAAGTATCACCTCTAAAAAGATAAACCAAGCTAATCAAGTGGCCAGAAAACCAGAGGCATGAGAAAAGAAGCCCATGCAAAAGAAAAACTTTTTGTAACCAATGCGTTAATTGTCTTCATTTCATTTTCAATCTGGAAACTATATCAAAACAAAAATACTTTGATTGCCATAAGGGACACCTGTTACAACACACTGGATAACCAAGCGGCAAAAATGGCCCAGTCATCTCATAATCAAGGTTAGCTATTCGCATGAAGAAGGCCCACTTCAAAGAAAGGCTCGTGGAAATCATCTACTTTAATTAAAAAGGGCATGTCGAGAGACGGGCAAACTCGCCGGAGTAGTTGGCATGTAGTTTAACATTGCCGTTCGTCCCGATAGGTGCGAGAGATCCAGCATTTTTAGGTAAATATAGCGATTCATTAGTCTTACTGAGACAATGACAAATCATATCCTTGACATATTCGCGACCCTAGCAAAACGGACAGCACCAAGCGGGAAAACCGGGAACCAGCCAGAACAGGTCGCTCTGCGCCTCTCCACGTCTCTGGCGGCTTTCGCGGACACGTGTTGTCGACGCGGTGGCAAACAATGTAATTTGATGAAGGTCTGAATATTTCTCAAGTTTGCCTGAGTGTTCATCAGTGTGATGAAGCCTCAGTAAATTGTTTTTTTCTATCACGTGTTTGAAAGCCTGTTTACTCCACAACACACAATCGCGTGCTTTCAATTTCTTGGATGGGGAGGAATCAAGGAAAAACTTTTTGATTTCTTCTCTGGCTCGAATGACATTCAAAGTGACGACTACTCGGTAACTGATAAGTGGTATGTAAAACAGACGAGGTGTTTCACTGGAGGGAACCCCAATGCTGCAGTCAAGTGAATGGGAAGGTTCAATAGCTGCTTTTCTTGAATTTGGCTGTGTTTGATTAGCGTCAAGATTGAGCCACCCACGCTGGTCGGTGCATTGGCTATTCATCTTGGCAGCTTTTCACCGAAAAAGCCTCTGGACCACACCGAAAAAGTTGGGCTGATTTCGCATCTAGTTGATTCTCGAAAACCTCCTCGCTGCATACGATTAATGAGGGATATTGTCTGCTTTCAAAAAATGGGGGACGCGTCTCGCAAAGTTAGAAGCTGTCACGACATTATGATCTATTGCGCCTCCAATATTTATAATATACCCTCGTTGAAGCCAGCAGCAATATTAGTCTACATTGCTCAGGTTGTCCGGCCACAAAAGATACTCTCCTTCTCCATTCAGGATTTGAAGTCAAGTTTAATGCAGAGGGGTTCTGCGTGAATCTCCGATGAAGACTCTCTTCAAATTTGTCCGCAATCATCTTCGGGCTCCCGGCTAGAACCATATGGCTGAGTTTAGGTAGTATCTCTCCGTCTGCCAAATATACTTTGATTCAGCAGTTCACCTAATAGCTTGTCAAGTAAGCTCATATTTCAGCCCAAATAATATACTAATATCCCTTTAGTGGGACATGGTACGTAATATAATGCATAACCCGCACATTCGTCAAAATGACTTCGATTGTCACTAAAACCTGAGTTGAAATACGAGTATCAGCTGCTTAGTGGGGCTCAAGAAGCTCAAGCTTGGCTCAAGAAGTGCTTGCTTAATTTTCGTAATTTTCCTGCAGCCTGTGTTGCTGATCGAGCAGACGACTGGAGCTGTTTCTTAATACGCACAAAAGCTCGATTTCGCCGACAGATAAGTCGTATGGTCGAGTGATGCGAGTTAGTTGAAAATTACTGTCGGTGGAACAATTCTGTAGTCCTCGCTGCTTTCCTTACCTGATCAAAACTGATTAGAGTCTATTACCGTCTCTCCGGAGCCCATAGTTTCGGTAATGAACGAAACCTCCGAAACAAAAGTTTGACATGAAAAGAACAAAAAGCACCGGGAAAACAAAACTATGCTCTGCAAGTTTATCTGCACCGGCTACACTTAACCGTCGCAGTTGAAATACCTATAAAATAGGGCATTAAACAAAAGAAAATCTGTTAAATTGAATGCGCTACCCGTTCAGGCGGCCCGGCCGAGCCGACGCGACCTGTTCCCAGCCGCCATGTTTGTTTGGTGGTGGCGCCCCCTATAGATCGTTGGAGTCGCGAATACAGCTCATTGTTGTACACATACTAATGAAATTGGGTAGACACATGTAAACATATAATATACTGCAGAGTATGGCCCCTGTGTTCCCACATAATGGCAACCTGACTAAAACTCATCTGCAGACTTCACCAAATAAAAAATAGCGACTTACCCAGAAACTAGTATATATTATTAGCGTCTACCATAAACTCACATTGAGTGTTTACCATCGGCATGCCCCATAGCCCTTGAAAACGCCCGGAAGCCTCACTTACTTTAAGCATATGACATCATATGACAAGAAACATTCCCTCGTGATCATCATTAATATCTACAGGTGCGAACAGTTCAGGCAAATCAATAGAAAGATAACAAATCAGTAGTGAGCTGGTGTACAGTGGCTGGTAGGTGCAGGTTAATATGTATGGGACATCTATTTTGTGAGTAAGATTGCTTATCTGGTCAATTTTCTTCACAGACCCATCACATACTGAGACAAGGTTCTCAATACAGTGAAAAACAGGAAGGAAGAGTGAGTTCCAGATTTAGCTTTGCACAAGCTATGTGGCAACTGACTTCATCCTCTTAGAATTTATTGGAGTGGATCTGGGTATGATTATGTCTAGCCCAACAATACTGCTAGGAGCACCTTCAAAACCTTCAGAAAGGGGTAGAGGAAGTTTGAATCATAATTTCCGTATTGCGATGAGAGCTGCTCATACTGAGAATTGATGTGAGCCAATGTCGGCCATCCTTCTGCCTGAAATATCTATGTGTCAGCCACCCCCTATCAGAAAAAGTTTCAGCTGAGCGCTTTTTACGGGCCGCTCCGCTCAGCCACTGAGCAGGAAAGTAACCAGGCACGCACGTAACGCTCAGTCGGCAGAGGTCATCAAGGTGCAGGAGTTGTCTGCTCCATCGGCATCTGCGCTCCGACTCGTCGTTGCTGACTGAGCGTTGTGAGCATGCAGGTGCTTTCCTTTTGAGTGGAGCGGGTCGTAACAATGCTCAGATAAAACTATCTAATGTCTATGTCGCAGCCTCAACAGCCAAACGAGCAGTTTTCTTCCTCGCTTGCACAATAGACCAAAATTGCACTGCATACTGCTTTAGAGGCTTGTTGGCATGTTTCACACTTACTCTCTGCAGACAGCTAGGACTGTCGGTAAGCGAGGAAAAAAAAAAGTGTGAACACATATCATGCACGCCAAAAGAAAACATCAATGGAACTACACGAGACTGCATTAAAGTTGCCAATTGGGCGCGTTTTATACCGCACAGCCACTGTGTGTGCTCAAGTAAACTAGCTCTACATATACCGCTCAGCACACCACAGCTAGGCTGAATCACATAAGTGTCACACTTGCCGAGCTTGAAGTACAGTCGTGATCTCTACGAGTGTGAACAAGCGATCGTCGACTGCTCAGTACTGGGAGCATCATGCACCAGCGGACTTGCTCTCCTTTTAAAATGCCTTGCGAACCAAGCATGGTAAGTCATCTGATAAGGAGAGAACGTCACCACGGACAGCACTGAGCAGTTGATAATCGCCTGCTTACCTTCATATGTATCAAGTCTATACCTGGCCGAAGTAGGCAGTATGTGTGCAGCAGAAACGGCTGTACTGAAATCTCAAAAGGATGAAAGATCAGAACAGGCTTGGTAAGCTTTCACATTGCAAGTATGCCCATGCGAATTTCACTTTCTAAAACATAAACACGCATTTCAAATTGTCATTTAGGACAAGCTGCTATTACACAGCTGTATATATAAGGCAGCTTACCATCAACAACCTTTTCAGACTGCCATGGACCTGATCCTCGGGTCGGCTGGTGATGCAGGAACGAATTGGCCTAGTCGATGCTAGCTTCCGTTCGGCAAGGGCTGCACTGAGTACAAAGGTGAAAAAAGTGTTGTAGATAATGTGAAACAAACAAAAGCAATCCTAGCATCCACAATTCGCTAGAGGCACTGAAAACAAAAATCAGAGGTTGGGTCAATTATGTTAATGCAATATACTTCGGACACATACCATGACTGCAGGTAAGATATTTGCTGCCTTCAATCTAGATCTGCTTGAAACTTTACAAGCCAAATAACAAATATTTTATAAGCTGAAATATATTTCGATGGAACTACAAAATCTGAAGACTATCTCTGCAAATATGGTGCTATCTAGTACATTAGGGATGAGTAGAATTGGATTACAGCATCCCCCTTACAAAGATTGAAGCAAAACAAGTATAGAGTCTGCCGTGCCACTACAGTAAAACCTCGTTAATTTGGATCTCATGGGACCGGCAAAAATGTCTGAATTATCCGAAGGTCGAAATATCGAAAGGACAAAGAAAGCTGCGCGAAAACGTTTCCTTTATTTTGAGAAGAAATCTGTTATTACCGCCTGCTTTCTGGACGACACTTGGGCGGAGACGGCAACTTTCCTTAGCGCGGTCGAGTGCTCCACCGCACTCGCACTGTCAGAGCTACGCATCCCGTGCGCTGACAATGTAGTACAGCAAGGCCTCTTCTAGTTTCGGGTGCACCACCTTCCAAGGCCGCTTTCTTTTCGTGTTGAACTTCTCGCTCTCGAAAGCCTGTAGGATATCGGCCACAATTTTTACGTATGTAGCCAAAGTGCTTCTCTTGACGTTGCAACCTTCCATCACTTGTCGAGAGACGCCGCCCTCCAAGGCCCTCAGTATTTCCACTTTCGTCGCTAAATTCTTAGCCTAGTACAGCTGCAACGGAAAACGAGTAGCAAAACTGACCAGTAATCGGAGCGGCGAAATCGCGACAGCCGGCGCTATTTTCCCCGAGCGCCGATAGCGAGAGTGCCTGTCACGTTGCATTTTTCAATGCAGGGGTGGCCAGCGAAAAATTGAGGGATAGGATAGTTGTTAAAATGGCGGGCTTTAGGATCCCCGCGTTGAGGCATAAAACGTGACTGTCACTCTTGCTATTGGCACGCTCGGGAACAATAGCCCCGCGTGTCGCGATTTTGCCATTCCGGTCGTCGGTCACCTGTGCTACCCTTTTTCCGTTGCAGCAATGCTTCTGCTGCTTCCATGCCAGGAGAGTAACGCGCTGAAGCACGGCGATCCAGAGCAAAACTGGTGCGAAACACGGAGAACCGAAAGAGCGAAGACCATGGGAAAACCGGAAAAACCACGTGCGCACTTCGGATGGATAGCGGTCATACCCTTTGGAACAGACGGCAGCTAGCACCACCTGCCGAATTTGTCCGAATTAACCATAGTGCGCCGCGTTCCCTCCGAATTAATGAGCGTTTGCTGCCATTGACTAATACATATGTTTGACGGGACCGGATTGACAGTTCAAATTATCCGAATTAGCGGGGGTTGAATTAACGAGGTTTTACTGTACAACAGAAACGACTCTACTGTGATCTCGTGGAGATCAGAGTTCGGAACAGGCATGAAGGATTTGGCACGAGAAATATGCCAATGTCATTATTCATTTTTGCAACATTAAAATTACTCTGAAAATGCGACCAGCTGCAGGGTGTATTCACGCAAATCTTGCGAGTGCTGAATTGTAGGCACAGTGCCCTGGTTGTGTTCATGTGCGATATATGACCAAATACCATGGAGACCAATACTGCAAACCTCTCCGAAAACCAATGGGTGCGGTGGCGAACGGCGTGAGTGGCGCTGTTCACCTCTCTTGCCGTCCATTTGTGTTTGCGTGTTGCCACTTCCAATGGGAAGGCTGCAGCCATTATTGGGAACATTAAACAAACAAATAAAAATACAAACACAACACACACAGCAATACTGGCAGCAAGTTGAGACGCACTTCTGTTGTAAACTCAGCATTCCGCTTACGAATGGGATGCGCAATTCCCCTAGAGTGTTTCATTCCACGCGAGTGGCATCGGAATTGCTAAAGGCCAGTCCATAAACACAGTCTGCGTTAAAAACAATCCTATCAGCAATAAGTTGCTATTATATTGCTCGATATATAGAGCACCTTACCATGAACAGCCTTGGCAGTCTTCCATCAAGCCTGGCCTTCAGCAGAGGAAGCTGTCATTCTGTGAGGCCTCAGGACACTCACATCAGGATGGTGAAAGTGAATGCCAACTTCTACTTGGTAAGGACTGCAGCAAGTATAAAGATGAAAACACAGATTAGAATATACGATAAAAAATATCATGGACCAACTTGAAAAAAGTGCACAAAAAGACAAGGACAAAAGGACAGGAACACAGAGGACGCAGACTGGTGCACACTCACAACTTGATCTATTGAGCATAAAAGAAAAAAGAAAAAGAATCAGAGAAATCAGAAAGGCTGTGTTCGGAGAACGTGAGCTTCAGAAACCGGGGCGTGAGCAAAAGATGTCAGGTAGATTGTTTTACAGACACTTTGGAATTAACAACAGCCTTTCCATGTAATAAGGTGGTGAGTTCATTCTGATTGAACATCCTGAAAAATAACAGACAAAAAACAAGGAATAAAGGAGAGGAATACATACACTACATACGAGTGTAGACTCCCAACTCACAAATTGGAGAAGAAAAAAAATAAAGAATGCGGAACGAGCTTTAGCAAAAGTTCGAACAGGTCCAAGTGGAATGTGCTGACTCCCACCCATATGCATAAGACTGTAAACACGATTTTCTTGGCAGCTCAGGTAACAGACGGATGTGCGAACACATTGGTGGCCCATACTATGAATAATAAAGGCCTAAAATAATTCCCTTGTATGTTTTTCACAGTATCTGCTAATTATTCACGTTTTCTCTAAAAGCCTCGTCCCAATAGAGTGACAAACACAGATTTTTGTCCGACGACACCACAAAGTTCCGTGTCGCCGATGCTGTCCCACTGCAACGGCCAACACCCGCGACAATTGCTGACAAACCATCGACGACGGACGAGTTCTTGTCTGTTGTTGGACTTGAAGCGCAGCAAGCAGTCCCACCGAGGAACATCTGTCGGATACAAACTTATCCTCCTCGCCCGCGTGTGCCCTCTGTTGCCTCTCTTTCCACCCTTCCACCCTTCCTCCCGTGGCTTGCTCCACCGCTCGACCTTCAGAGAAGCCCTTGGTAGCCTCTCCCCGTTCCCGCAGTTCCAGTCCCTCGATTGCTCATAGTGGTCGCGGGCGCGGCTTGCTTGCTGGCGCTGGGCAGTCATGTTGCGAAAGGCTTGTCTGTGGCTGGTTTTGCTCGCAAAAACTTTGTGCGCGATTTGGTGCTTCAAGACGCCGAGGTCTACGCCCCTAAATCAGGATGGATACACCCATGTTCGAGGACTGACCAAAGACCGCTCACCACGAAGTAGGACACGACGTTCCGCGGCAAGCCATTCCGGCAGACGAGACTTGTCATCACGTTCTGTGATGATCGGGATGCCGTATTGTCCCCCATAAAACGCCTGCCCTCGATCATTTGGATATGAAGTTTTAAACATCCTCAAAATCAGGGTGAAATTCCTTGGTGCTAACTTAGAATTCCTCGAACGACCCCCCCCAAAAAAAGGAATGATTCGGGTATTCTAGTTCAGAAAAAGTTTGGTGTCAATTGTCACGACTGTTTGTGGAAAGTCGCCAACGGCAAATGAAGAGAAGCGGAAGCTTTAATCAAGAAACAAAGTAATTGTCTCCACTTTCACCGTGTTTGTCGGCGCATTTAATGCCCAAAGAGCAAAATATGAAAACCGCATCGCCAGACTGTTTATCTGTGTATTTTGAAGTGTTTTGTTGACAACTCCAATCCCACTAGGAAAGAAGTTTCCTCGTCCCCGTGTCCTGCGTCGTGTCCGCCAGGTGGGACAGCGTGTGTCGTGTGTCGCTCGTCGTGTGTCGCTGTCTGTCGCTCTAGTGGGACGAGGCTATAAGGATGACACATGAGCAGTGTAAATAGTGCGTAAGTAGGTGACAATTCATCGTAGACTTTAGAGAGAGATTAAGCTGTCTTTATGTATTGGCCATCAATCTGTTGCCTTAACAGACAAGGAAATTATGGTTTTAAAATCTGCTCTTGCTAATGGGTGAATCGGCGCATTCCACTTGGGCCTGTGCTTGAGCTCCTTCCGCATTCTTTATTTTTCTCCTTCTCTGTTTATGCGAGTCGAGAGTCTGCGCTTGCGTATGGTTTACACGTAACTCTGCTTGTCTCCTTGCCTTTTGTGGTGAACTGTTTTTCAAGCTGTTCAATTAGTAAAGCTCACCACCTTACTACAATCATGCAACAACTAAAAACAATTACAACCTACACCATTCGCTCAAGGCAGTACCAAACGAAAAAATACAGGGATTGGGTGAGGCATGTCTAACACTATATACTTACACTGAACTAAATATACCTCTCATAAACTGGCGAGACACTACCTTAATCCAGGACATGCTTGTAAATTTCCCCAGAAGCGGCATCAAAAAATTATTTCGTGGGCACAAAGTTTTGCGATCAGGAGCGGTATGCTATGCAAATCACCATGGGATGAATTCATCGCGGCACCAATTTTTGACAATTCTTTTCTGATAACGAGTCACGAAAATAAAGCCGTTTGCAGACGACTGCGCGGCGGAGGCTACGGACTTGCTCGATCCTCCTCCGCCTTTTGCCTGGCTCAGTTCTCCGGACGCAAATACGCACACGGAATCCACCCGTAGTGTCTAACCTAGAGCTTAGACGATGGAGGGGCACCGCGCTGAGTTGAGTGCTTTATTTTTTTTTTTTTTTTTTTTTTTTTTGGGGGGGGGGGGGGGGGGGCATTGCGCTCTTCCAGACATCCTAGTTTACCAGTGAACAATACGGTGGAGGGAGGCAATCAAACTTCCCCCCCTCCCCCTCCCCTTTCCGCCTCCACCCGCCGGCTGGCCGGCTGGCCGCCCGCACGCCCGCACGCCCGCCGCCGCCGCCGCCGCCGTCCCCCCCCCCCTCATCTCCCAAAAAGTTCCGCCGCTATTGATGGACCTGGACCGAGTACACAGCCTATTTGTGAACGAAGCAAAACAGCCTCGCATAGCACCATTCGCGCACAATTAGTAATACTGGTAAAAGCAAGCGATCTAGACAATAACAAGCATTTTGAACGGAAAAAAGAATAATCTAGCCCTAACGGACAAAGAAAGGAACTTACTTTGAAACGACCGTGCCATGATCTTGGCTGTTGAGCAGATTCGACGTAGTTCCACGGCTCACAGTCGCTTCCTTCGTTTTCGGACACATTTGAAACTAAGTTGAACTCCACGCATCACGACTAATCGGTAAATTGACCTCAAGACAGAGACGTGAAACACACGGCCAACACGTCCGGCAAAACAAGGCTGCGGATTGGATTGGATCGCGTTCGTTGGCTATTATGGATGTCTAACGACTTTACGGAATCTATGTGCGCGTATTGGCGCGTATCTTCAACACGCTTGCAATAAAACGATCAGCAAAGCGCATTAAAAAACTATTAAAAGACACAGTAATAATAAATCATGGAGTATGCAAAAATTGCCACAATATTAGAAATACGTCCTGAACACGTAACAAAAAATTACATACGAAACTAACCGTACAATGTATTCAAACGAACTCAGCAGATATATAAACTACGAAAAACAACACGTTTTCGATGTGGCGATTTGGTCTTGCATTCGTCGTTTGGCTTTCGAGGCGAGCAGACGTATCGCAATGAGCTCCGTCGGAGCGGTATCAACGGCCGCTGATAGCCGTGGTTTCAAGGATGAACGCAGCAGCGAGGACTACAGGATTATCATGCCCCCGATCCCGGCGGGCGAGCATCTGCTAAATTCTGTCTTTTTGCACGCCGATATCGGAGCAAGACCGTACCGGATCGAAGATTTCAAGGCCGGGCTGGAGAACGCAGGAGTGCTCAAGGACATAGCTGCGTTTGGTTCATTTCAGATGAACCACGTATGGCTGGCGACCCTGAAGACACCCGCTGCCAAAAAGAAGTTGGCTGACGTCAAGGCCTTCGAAGTTAAAGGCAGACAGTGCATCATCCTCGACCCGGACCGGGCGGAGGTGCGCCTCAAGTTGCATTGGATTCCGTTTTACCTGCCCGACGACTGCGTAAAGCGAGCCCTGGAACCTTTCGGCAAAGTCGAGGAAGTTTCCCGAGAGACCTGGCGCGTCGGCGGATTCGAGGGAGTCCAATCGACCACGAGGACGGTGAGACTAACCCTAAAAGAGGGCGTCACCATTGAGCACCTGCCGCATCAGCTCCGGCTCGTTGGCTGCACTGCGCTGGTCCTGGCGTCAGGACGGGCACCGCTCTGCCTTCGGTGCCGCAAGACCGGTCACATCCGGAAGGAGTGTCGTGTGCCCCGCTGTGAAGGCTGTCGACGCTTCGGGCACACTAGAAGCGAGTGTGTCAGGACATACGCCCTCGTGGCTCACGCGGGGGCGGAAGAAGACCTGGCGGAACACATCATGGACCAGGTCGAGGCGGAAGCGGCGACGGCAGAAGCCGGAGGGACCACCATCAACCCGGAACCTCGGGGTCAGGGTGGAACATCCGCAAGTACTTCTTCAGCCCAACCCCAGGTACCCCCAGCTGAGGTGAAAACCCAAGCGAACGTCACTCCAACGCAAGAAACGGCAGGCAGTGGGCCTACTCACCCTCTGCCGCCCCAAGAACCCGACGGCAAAGAAGACGAACACCAGGCACACCGGGCGTCAGTAGCCCCCGCCCAAAAGGCGGACCACGAGGACGACGGCGTCCAAATGGAGGCCGTGGACGGCTCTGCCAAGCGGCCTCTCCCGCCATCAGCTACACCGGACGACGAGCACCCAGCGGAGCTCCAGAACACGGTGCTCGAAAGGTGGAGAACGGTCATGTCCAAGAGGGGCAAATACCAAGGAGGAAGGCCTCGAACCTCGGTAGAGGTCAAGCCTCGGGAAGAACCGCGGTGAGGCGTCCAGAAAAAAGAACACTAGGGTCGTGAGTGGGTTTTTTTCTTTGTCAGAATGACAGTGTAGTTGCACGGTTTTTGCTTTAATCTCCGCCAATTTTAATATAGCCCTCATATTTGCCACCCTCAATATACGTGGTTTAAATTCGAGGAAGAAGCAGTACCAGTTGCAACGCTTGTTATCTGACGCGAATCCGGATTTTCTTGCAGTGCAAGAAACTAAAATGGAAAGTGATAATGACATTGCGATTGCGCTAAAGCCTTTTCTTTTCAAATATGAAGTGTGCGTGAGTCAGGCGGTTGGTTTTTCGGCGGGATGCTTCCTTTTTCTGAAAAAATCCATCAATCTTTCGAACTTACATGTGACTACAGATGATCGCGGACGTTTTATTTTATGCGATTTTAATTTGGCAAGTGTTCAGTGGCGGGTTATATGTGTATACGCACCGAATAATGCGGGAGACAGAGAACAGTTTTTTCAGTTTCTACACAGTTACGTATACTGTGACAGAACAGTTGTTCTGATGGGTGATTTTAACTGTGTTTGCGATGAGAGCGATAAGTCCTCGCAGACAGCGATAAGTGATAACAGCGTGAGCGTTTTGAGAGACATGGTAATCTCTTGTGGCCTGGATGACGTAGGCGGATCGTGCGCACCAACGCATAGTCTGCGCTACACCCATTTTCAAGCTTCTTCCCACGCTCGTCTTGACCGTATTTATTTATCGTGTGACCTATTACAACAAGTGCGTGAGTATAGCGTCCAACCAGTTTTTTTCTCGGACCATTGCCTCGTAAGCTTTAAAATAGGAAAAAAAGAAAGCGCAGCCTCAAAGTTCAATTGGGGCCTCTGGAAGATCAACAGAACACTACTTAAGGACGAAAAGTTCTTTGATACTGTAGACAGACTACTGCGTGACGTTAGCAAAAGGGACGGCGACTTAGGCGAAATGTGGGAAGTATTAAAAGAGGAAGTGAAATTGGTAGCGATCGAAAGATCGAGCAACATTCTTTTTCAACGCAGGGAGCGCGAAAAACAACTAAAACGGAACCTGGAAGCACTTCACCGCTTAGAGAGCCAAAAACCAGGAACAAGCATGGAAGATATACGAAACATTAAGGCAGAGCTAGACAAAATATACCAAGAAAAGTACAAAGGGGCAGTAATACGTTCACGGTCTGAGAAGTACCTATTGGGGGAGCAGCCCACCAAGCGAGCGTTGTCCGATGAAAAGAAATATGCGTTGTCAAAGGAAATCCGTGAAATTGAGGTTAATGGGGCAATAAGCAGGGATAAAGAGGTCATTCAGCAAGGCTTTGTCGACTATTATAATAAGCTCTTTGGCGAACGGTCGCCTCCTAAAGGTTTTCAAAATCTAGATGACTTCCTGGCTCTCATGCCCCAACTAAGCCAGGACGCGAAAACATGGCTAGAAGGAGACATAACCATAGGAGAGATCGAGCTAGTCATTGATTCGTTAGCGCGACAGAAAACGCCGGGGCCCGATGGCCTGTGCGCGGAATTTTATCAATGTTTCAAAAAATCTGTCAGCCCCTTACTGCTTTCGGTATTTCAAGAAGCCTACAAAAAGCATAAATTGCCACGTTCATTTTCTGAGGCCCATACAATTTTTATACCGAAGTCGGACGACGAAGTCAAAAAACGCAGTGTAACAGGCTATAGGCCTATTTCGTTGTGCAACACAGACTATAAAATATTTACAAAAGTCCTCACGCGCCGCCTTCAGAAAGTCATCGTTGACCTTATTGGAGAGCACCAAACTTGTGGCATACAAGGGAGGTCTATACAAACAAACATACACGTAGCAAGGAGTATTTTAGAAACAGTGGGGGGTAGCCGCGTGGCCATGATTCAGTTGGACTTCGAAAAAGCTTTCGATAGGGTTCGGCACGACGTGCTGAAGCGGATTTTATCACACGTAAATGTTGGGGACCTAATTTTGGAAGGCGTGACCATGGCTTATGATAACTGTGGTACAAGACTGGTAATAAACAATTCTTTATCAAGACGCATAGAAGTCAAGACATCGGTGCGACAGGGCTGTCCTTTGTCGCCTCTACTTTTCTCATTATACTTAGAACCTTTTTGCCTGAAAATTGCAGCCTGCAAAAGTATTCGAGGCTTCACCTTAAACACGGTGGAAGTTAAAGTATCAGCATATGCGGACGATGTTGCCGTTTTTTGCAGTGATAAAGAAAGCATAGAGGAAACTGTGAAGATCACAAACGAGTATTGTGATGCCACAGGAGCCGCGGTCAACTGGGGGAAGTGTTGCGGGTTCTGGCACGGCAATTGGACCTCAAAGCCATTGTCTTTTGCAAGAATTGACTGGACAAGCACTCCAACCACCTATCTCGGGGTGCCGTTACAACACTACAAGGACAGCACACCATATTGGACCGGAGTTTTGGAGGATTTAAAATCAAAGACCGCCACGTGGGTTACTCGGGATATATCTATTTTCACCCGTGCCACGGTATGCAACATCTTCCTCATAGCGAAGCTATGGTACGTTTTACAGGTTCTGGCGTGTAAACGCATAAGCATCCAAAAGGTTCATAGAGTTTTTGCCACTTTTATATGGAAATCCAGTTGGGAGAGGATGCGAAGAGACAACCTCTTTCGCCGCGTCAAGACCGGGGGACTGGGACTCACGCACTTGTACGTTAGACAACTAGTTTCACGTTTCTGTTATCTGCGTGATCAGAACCACCCTTTTTTGCGCACTGTTATCCAAATGAAACTAGCTAATTCCCTGCCCGCCATGTTAGTTACCAGTGATTGTGGTAAACCTCTGAGTCTGGTCGGATTTTTGAAAGAAGTGAAGGATGCTGCTTTATTTTTACAATCGCGATTTTCTCTGGAATACCTTAATAGCGTCAAGAAAAAAAAGTTGTCAAGGTATTTAGTTGAAATTCTTTTTCCCACGCCCCTGTACCGCTCAGTTTATAGCCATTGTCCGGGACAAGATGTGTTGTGTCGCGTCAAAAAGATGGCCGTCCCGCCCGTTGTCAAATCATTTTTCTTTAAACTTCATAGTGGTACATTGCCTGTCAAACCATGGTTGGAGGAAAAGGGTCTTTTCGTTCCTTGGTCGATTGATTGTCTCCTGTGCAAGACGTCAGAAACAATAGAGCACATTTTCATTTATTGTTGGGACGCGGTCTTCTTTTGGGACATACTACAGAGAACGTTGAAAAAGGACTTGGTTATAACGCATGAAACAATTCGTTTCCTTCCAGTCGATAAAGGGGACACGGTCCCCTATGATATGTTTATAGTCCTGGGTCTGTTTAGTCTATGGAAAACCCGAATGGAACTGCGTCATGCAGACCTGCACGTTAAACAGGCACGTTTTCATTTTATTGATGTGGTAACTCAGGTCCAGTCTGTGTACTGCAGGACTCCTGACACAGCGCCTGACTGGGCACACTTGTTTGAATTGTGTAAAAATATGAAGGACTTTTAGTTAGCCCATGAGTGTTTGGGCGGTTTGTATGAATATTGACATGGCATTTGTATGCTGCACATTGTGTCCAATAAAGAAAAAAAAAAAAAAAAAAAAAAGATTTGGTCTTGGTGGTTAACGCGCGATGCGGGTGATCGTGTGGTCGGTGGTTCGAATCCCGGAAGCGCGAAGTTTTTTATTGTTTTTTTTTACTACGTTTTTTATTTCTTTTTAATATTTTTTTTAATCTTTTTTGCAGTTGCCGGCCCCTTACTTTAGGGTAAAAATCACGCAAAATCTGGAAATAGGAAGTGCGAGCCAAAATTTAAATTGATGCAATACACAAGCCGTGGCCCTCTTGTTTTGCCGGGATAATTCGCTCCCTCCGTGCTAATTTCTGGGTCAGTGTAGTAGGCAAACAACGCAAGTCCTTTCAACGAAGTAAAGAAGGTAATAATAATGGGAATATTGAGAGCAAAATGAGAAAATGAGTAAGTGGTCAAACTGCCACAGTGATGCAGCCGAAGTTTGTCTGAAGGTGGTCAACTTTACCCACTGTTAAAACAGAAATACCGCTATTTTAAGACAGTTATTTATCTGAGCTCACAGCGCGGTACGTATTAAGCACAGCTCTTATTTTTCTGACTTACGGAAAGTAGTACTTAATTTTCTTCTGGTACAACAGTGATATTTCCCTCGCCTGCCGCCTGATTTTACTTATCAAGGTTGCGCTCCGCAGTTTTACTTTTTTATTAGACCTAGACATGTTTTTATTCCTGAGATCCAAGAACAGTGCGGATAATTAAACTAGCTTTAAGAGACGGCATCGTTCGGTATTAGAACATTTATGTTTCGCAGCGTCAAGGGGTCACATTCACGACCCGGCAGTGTAAACATCCACAACGCCTTTATCGTGTTAAAAAAAAAAAAAATGTTTTTATATTTGTTTTTTTTTGTTTTTGGTGCGGTATGTCGTATATAACATAAGCTACCGGGGGACAGATCGTCTGCCTATGTCAATATTTGAAATATTTCTGTTAGATGATCGTAACTACCACAGAAAACAGCCGATTCTTGACTGAAATAGCATATTTTCACACTCAATTAAAATCACCAATAACACGATCTCAGGAGAGTTGTGTACCTCTCGTAGCGTCATAAGCAATACACACTACTCTTTCTTGTCCAGATTCTGCAATGCAATGCAAATTATAGTTTTTGTAACTCAAAGCGCGTGCTCAATCATGCCACGTGTTTGTTAATTGTGGTTGTTGCTCTTCATTCGGATTCTCCGCTATACCGTTTTTATTTTAATTTTCTTATCAGAGCCAAATACGTGCGTATACCACCGACCTTAAGTATAGTGCATCAAATTAAACTAGCTTCCTGAAAAGGTATCGTTCGGCGTTGTGTAATTTATTCTTCATGGCGTTGGTGGTCGGATTCTCGAATCCTGAACTGCAAATGTTCCTCGCCGCATTGTTTTTTTCTCGCGTTTTCGCAATAAAACACGTCAGCCTTGCCATGCTGGGATCAAATACACCAGCGTCGGCAGTTATTTGCAAAGGATTGATCTATGCGAATATTTCCACTCGCTATTCATGAATTGCCACAGTTCGTCAGAATCTGAATGACTTGACTGCATAGTAAAAACGGCAAAAAAAAAAAAAAAAAGATAAAACGATGTCGGTTAGTAAACGGAACTTCCATGGCGGGGCTCGCCAGCCTAAACAGCAAAGCGCCGATGCCGGCCAGTCACTGAACTTCCGTGTAAATACTGGCCATCAGAGACAGCAAAGCGCCGATGCCGGCCAGTTACTGAACTTCCATGTAAATACTGGCCATCAAAGACAGCAAAATACCAATGCCGGCCAGTTACTGGAACCTCCATGGAAAGACTGGCCAGCAAAGACAGCAAAAACCCGATGCCGGCCAGTCACTGTAACTTCTTCGGCTCAACTGGCCAGTGAGCAAGACGAAACCCCGACGCCGGCCGGGGCCGGTAGCTCACCGGCGCCAATGGCCGGGCGCCGCCATCCTGTTACCGGGACCGGCCGGCGTAGTCCCGATACCGGCCGACGCGGTGTGCTACCTGGGTATATATATATATATATATATATATATATATATATATACCGGGTGTTTCTGCGAAGACTTTCAGAAATCCTAAAAATTAAAGCGTCAAAAAAAGAAACAAACTTTCTTCGGGAACAAACTACCAGCCACGGCAGACGTCAGGAATTGCCAAAAATATAGTAATTAGCCAACTAATTAATTAAAATTTGTTAATTAACTTTTTAATTAGTGGAAATACACATATGATTCTAATTAGAAAGTTGCTGAGCGTTATCGAAAACCACTAAATCAGTCATTTTCAAAAAGACTTTCGGCGCGTGAGAAGCGTAGTATTGTACTAAAGTTACCACTCGTGGAGCAGGTACAAGGATGAGGCTAGATAAGAGACGGAAAAATCGCGCGGGCGCCTTATCGCAACCGCTAGCTTTGTACCTGCTCAAAGAGCGGTAACTTTAGTGCACTACTACGCTTCTCACGCGCTCAAAGTCTTTCTGAAAACGACTGATTTAGTGGTTTTCAGTAAAGCTCAGCAACTTTCTAATTGGAACCATATGCCTATTTCCCCTAATTAAAAAGTTAATTAACAAATTTTAATTAATTAGCTGGCTAATTAGTATGTTTATGGCAATCCCTGACGTCCGCCGTGGCTGGTAGTTTGTTCCCGAAGACAGTTTCTTCTTTTTTCAAACGCCCTAATTTTTTGGATTTCTGAAAGTCTTCGCAAAAACACCCGGTATATTAACTAAATGACCACTTATTTTCACTATAGTGGAATAGGGCTGGGGGACAATTAAAATAATTTCGATTTATGTTTTTTTATATTGATTAATTAATCAATTTATAGGTCGCGCTGATCTCCGGGCATGATATTGTATCTCAGGAAAGGCCTAAAGCAACCGATTTTTTCTTTGACAAGTTTTTACTACATCTTATAATGGG
Source organism: Ixodes scapularis (assembly GCF_016920785.2). NCBI lineage: Eukaryota > Metazoa > Arthropoda > Arachnida > Ixodida > Ixodidae > Ixodes > Ixodes scapularis. Next base: position 135,340 of record NW_024610104.1, on the reverse strand, counting down.
TACTACACAGCAACTTGTCATTGTGCCTCATACAGAAGTAAGGCATGGCAAACATTTAAAACAAAATATCCGTACATATTCGTACAATAACATGTTTAAATAGCAACTTGCCATTGGGCCTCATACACAAGGAAAGGATGGCAAACATTTAAAATAAAATATTTGTACGTTATTTTTTAAACTTCAAACCCACTCTAGATAATGATCATATAAAGCACTTAAGTAGGCATGAGAGACAATTGTGTTATAAACACACAAAAAGAGTAAAATGAGTATTCTTCTTACTTTTTTGTTTATAAGACTTTTCGTAACTCTAAATTCAACCAATATGCCGATTAAACTCACTTGATTTAGAGTAAAACAGTAGTTAATGAATCGGAATGTTAAGTAATTCATTGCCTAGCCTTATTACGAGGTAAAATTATATCATTTAGCAGGTATCAGAAGCCTTTATCTCGTTTACAGGCGATAAAACGGGTAGTAAGAAACTTTTGAAGTTCTGATGACCTGTAAAAATCACGAAAATTTAAGACTAAATATAAAGAAGACAATATTTAATTACCATTCCGGGAATCGTCATTGCCGGAAATTCCTCCAGGACTGTGAGGACTCCAGCCTCGCTGAGCATCAATTCTTGGCTAGACTGAAACGCCCGCATCATGCGGTCTTGTATCAGGTCGACGTTCAGAGGCACTTTAGTTATCTCTTCTTTCATGAGCAAGACATGACGGCGAACGCTCACGGCGTCTTCATATTTGTCAGTACCAACGAATCCCTAAAACAAAAACAATTTGTTACGTTGATGCGCCGTTTACGCATGTAAGCTATTTACATAAAAGTTGCAGCAGTGACTATAGGACCAAGTAAAACAGTTATTTGTATCAAACATACGTCCACATTTGTGCAAACACAAAATGCACAAAAAGTTCGCGCTTGTCGATTTTCGCACAACACTCCGAGAGCCAATTGTTGCAACCTGCGAAGTCCGCTCAGCGAATGACGACGCGGAACATACGTTTAGACCAAGAAATGCAGTCTGCACTGTTACATTAAGCAATGCAAGCGGGACGTTTTGAATTCCTTAATGTCACAGCGCAGACTGCATCTTTGGTTCTAACCCAATGCTCGGCATCGTCATTAGTTGAGCGATGCCGTAAACTGCAGTGATTGGCTCTCGGAGTGTCATGTACCTGGCCGGTCAAAAAACAGAAACGTTTACAGCACCTATTCGCTCGCGTTTATTGGGGCCATAAATACGGATACATTAGCTAATTAAAGCCCGGTAACATAAGTTTTTACATTTACGAAGAGATATCATTGCTCATTTCATTCGCGCTGTAAATTCGAAGTTCTCTTCTTGAGATCTTTCTGGCGGAAAGCTTGAACTCAGTATTTGGTCATATTATATAAAGTCAGTATTGTAGTAATGAGATCAGTGTTCGCTTCAAAAACGTTTTTTTCTTGTGTAGTTTAACATACAAGACTGTCAAAATATTCTGTTTCTTTTTTTTTTTTCCAACGTGCTTGTTTGGACAACTCCAAGTTAAAATAGCATAAAAACAAATTTCAAACGACAAGTAGCTTAATTAATAAGAAGCCGCCCCCTGTCCTACTTATTCTGCCTATGCATCAAACAATTTCCGGCCAATTGCTATAAGTACTACTGTACTTATAGCAATTTTGAAGATAAATTACAAATACTGACTGATTAAGAAAAAGTTTTACCTTGAAATGATGAACAGGCCGATTGCAGTTCGTTTTCAAAAAGCCACCTGCAGACGTCTCCAATCGTCCATGTGCTCACGTCCGCTGACATGTTGCAACTTGCAAGTGATGGCTAAGAGGAAAGGGAGGAAGGTACTTCCTTCTAGAGCCTCAAACCCAAAGGGAGAGGAGGTCAAACACTGTTCCGATCCTCCACTCGTACGAGCGAGTGCTGGCACTCCCTCGAGCAACGAAGCTAGATCCTGTTGGCTCTAGTGACCTTCAGCGACCCATCCCTGTTCACCGCTAAGCTGACAGCGTGGTGGGAGCTACGTGCTTGCCGAACCAATTAGTAGCCTGGTTTTTATCACCTGACACATTTCTCTGCGGTTGTGATCACGTGGTGCAAGACAGAAGGTTCACTGGTCAAACAAGCATGACGATACCACCGAACTGTCAGCCTAGTGGTGAGCAGATTAGCACCCGAAACGTCGCTTTTCCGTCCCTGTCTGCCAGGAAACAGGGCGATCACATCACCAAGCATGCCCGACAACCGCCGGTAAAATTGTTAGCAGTTTACTCTTTTGCCCAAAAGAAACACAAAATAAACAAGAGCGAAATTCTCGATTCGGTGTGACACCTTCCGGCAACGGAAACAAGCAACAAATTGGGTTGAGCAACGCGTGTTGGCCTATTTGGTGGCTGAGCGACTTGTGTGCCGGCAATACGAAAACGCACCTAGATTCGATGATTCAGTGTCCAGTCAGTGACGTGTTTTTTTTTTTTTTTTTTTTTTTCTTTTTTATAGGAATTTTCCAAAATAGAAGCCTGGAAAACAAGATTGAATGATAATGGAGCCTATTGTGGAACTGGAAAGAGAAGTGACAAAGCAATCAGACAGAGCAAAAAGAGGTCTTTGACAAATAATTTTTATTCCAATCGGAGCGACCTCCGAACCGCCAATTGCCATTTCTGAACAAATATTAGCTCAGTTAAGCGCCACGTCACGCAAATGCTTGGGCGTGCAGTCGGCGCTTACCCCTTTTACACTAGAAATGGGATTCGAAAACACAGAACCAGCCCGGGAACAGGAAAAATGGCCCCGGACAAAATTGTTTGAATAGTAAACCCGGACAAAATGGTCCAAATAAATTTTGCCGTATTTTTTCTTGCTCCTTATTTTTATTAGCTTTAGTCGGTACAATCCCAACATATAAAAACATAAATATTCGCATAATGCAATACATTTTTTTGTGAAATAAGCTTTAATTATTCAAAGAAACTAGTTGTAAATGTGCGCTACGTATGGCTTCACCAAGACGTCTTCTTGTAGCTCTGTTGAACTAACGAGGGAACTCCTTTAAAGTAAAACATTAAGTTCACAAAATGTAACTGTACCGTACCGATTCAAAGCTTCGAGCGGGATATCGGAAAGAGTTGTATCAAGCAGTAAAATAGTTGTTGGGCTAGTTGTTTGATCGGAATGATAAAAAAGAGTGCAAAATAAACGGTACAAAGTCGAAGAAAAACAAACACGAGACAGGTGCCTGCCCTGTGTGTGTGTTTATCCAACATTGTCACGTCTATATTGAGCTTCTATTTTTATAGTCTCTACAAAAGTTGCATTATAAGAGCATTGAATGTACGCTTCATAAAACTTCATAGTAGCTCCTCATTAAAAGATGAGTGTCTAAAAATCACTTCGTACCATTTTGTCCGGGGCCATTTCGTCCAGGGCCATTTCGTCCGAGGCCATTTCGTTCTGCATCCTACCCATGCCATCTTGCTCGCGAAAACTGAAAGAACAGCAGCGACCACGTCTCTGTTTTTTTTTCCTCGTGCCATCCCATTTTTCTAACTTTTGGTGGGCGACCTCGAAGTAGCGAGCGGGGTTCACCGGCGGACGGAGCAGTCATTTTGTAGACTGCGTTATTATTCATAAATTTGAACGCACAACATATTGAAGTTTAGTTTTGCTTCACTCAATACGCACTTATAGAATATGCCTATGAGATTATTTCGGGGTATCGTTATAGACATAACTGCCCCTTGAAATCTAAAAACCACCATTCACAGGCTGATTTATTTCTGAAGATAAAGATGACTGGAACAGACGACACTAACCTTCCGCGCAGCAGGATTTTCGATGGCACTCGCGGATTGGTCCCAACTCTATTTTTGCGGCTTGACGCGTGCCGCGAAACAATCAGAGGCGCCGTATTGGGAGACGGGCGGTGTCATGACCACAAGCGAGGATAACTGCATTATATACTAAAAAAAAAACAAAAAAACAAAAAAAAACGTTCCTTTGTTCTAGTTATTTTCCATTCGTACGCGCAGTTATATGTACATTGTTTAAACACGAAAGCAAGTTAGAAAATGGCTCTTGTTACTAAAAAAACGCGACGCCGCTTAATCACCGTATCACTCATTCAACACGACACGCACTTTTTTGTGTGTGTGTGTGTGTTGCTCAATCACGAAGTTTTACGCCTTTGCAAATTTGTATACAGTTTTTTTGGGAGGAAATAAAGTACACATTCGATTTCCGCAGGTACAGATTTCTTCAAATAAACTTTAATTCAATGACCCGTTTGGTTTAACAAATGAGTACCAAAGATTAGCTTAATACTAGCATTTCTTACTAAATAAAACACGGCTAGCAGTTCCGTTTGCAAACGAACGCCAGTGTTCAGACCGCTGAAGCAGGTGGCCCGAAAGTCAAAGTCATCGAAGCTTGTTTCATCTGTGGTCGGAGGCGAAGATTATCTCGGCCTCAAATTGCACTCGACTTGGTAAATAACTACGACAATCCACCTCTCTAAGCTTTCAAGGACTTGACAGCTCACACGGGCAGCTTTGTTTCCACAGAATGGCACACCCAATTTCTCGCGTGCAAAGCCTTTCGAGCCTGGTCATTGTGTCCCTCTATCCGGAAGAAGACTTAAGCGACCTTCGTTTTCCAAAGATCGCTTTATCTCTTTCCTGGCTGCAACAAGAACCCTTTTCGCTCTTTCCAGACCGGAAACTAGCTCTGCATTTTTTTTTTTTTATTTTGCGAGGGGTTCTTTTGGTTGAGAAAGCACGCTTCATAGGGATCTTCCCAAAAATCGGTTCTTTTTTATTGAAAAGAACCCTTTTTTGCTCATTTGGCTCCTTTTTTCTGAGAGTGTAGCTGTCGAAAATCGTGTAAACAACAGCAGTCATCGTCCCCGGTTCGGATGAGCGAAGCCTTAGCTTGATGAAAAGAATGGCGGTCTATACTTCTTGGTTGTTTCAATCACAACCTCGCACAGCTGAACAGACAAACAAATCAAGGAAATATATCCCACGCTGGCTTGCAAATCACAGCACACAAGCAGGGTACATAGCACAGCAAAAAACACTGGCAATGAGCACACGGAGGCATGCAGCTTCCTTTCTTTTTCCCTCGGCGAATGATTGGTTTGCTGCAGCATTCCGTAAGCACGTCGACATTCAAAAGTTGAGCCTGATCTGTCTTGCAGTGCCTTGCGGAACGGCAAGTATCGCCCACCATTCCACAAGGCACTGCAGGACTCGCAAATGTGTGAACAGTGCTTTGCAATAAAGGCCATGATCGGGCAGCAGGTGCCCATCTAAAGACATTTAATATTGATTGGCATTGAACTAACATTTGGGCTTCATCACGTAGCAAGCATGGGTAAGGTATAATTCAAGAACATTTAATGTTCGACGAGTTTAATACGTTGTGGTGCTTTCCCATCTGTTTCGGTGTCACGGAGTGGGGTTCAAATTAATAAAAATAATTCAATGATCCACTCTGAGGATAAACGAGAAATTACGGGAAAAGAACAAGAGAGCTAAGTTCGACCATTGACTAGCGCTAGGTCCACGCCTGGTGTATAATCAGTAGAGAAAGATGATGACACGGGGAGGATAAGCAAATAAAAGATTAGATTTAATAAAGTGAAAAACTAAGCTGTACACGGCAATAGAGCACTCAACACAAACCACACTCCAGCTCAAAGCTATGGAGCCCTGCGAGCCAGAAACTAATACTAAAAAGACTCGACGCTCATAAAACCGGAATAAGCCAACAAAACAGTGACGAAAACCCGACACTAACAACCAGAGCAAACTGAGATGGAGCTCGAACGTTACCGCTACACACATGGGATAATCCCCCAAAACAGTCGCGACAGAAAGTAGCACTGTGTAAAAATCTTCCCAACATTGAACAATTCGTACTTCAGAGCCAGAGAATGCAGTAGACAAGTCCTAGAAAACCAGGCTTAGCTTTCCGGTAGGTGCTGAGTCCAAAGCAGTCCATAGTCTGGAGTTGTCGGCCGAAGAACGGCGTCTCGGAGTCCGGCGGTACAATTGGAGGCTTGATGAGGTCGACACCGCGCACCACACAGCCACACACGCTTCAGCGCAACAAACTCAAACACTTGCCCGACAGGCAGGGCAGAAGCCAAAAATTGCACGTTCCAAGACTCATCTGCAGGGAGTAACCGCATTGAGCAGCGACCCGGCCAGCTCTGGGGTTGGACTACCTTCTTTGTTCCCGAGCCCCCTTTTATAGGCTCGTCTACCGACCAACCTCCCGTTTCCCCGCCTTTCGGGTTAGTCAACTTTCAAGAAAAACAAAGCTACACAGCAACGACCCAAATGGCAAAACCTATTACATTTTTCAGACAACCAAACATATGTGCCCATCCATTCCCCCGTACGAGTCCAAAAACATCAATTATCACCGATACGTAGAACACGACAGGCGGCAGACTGAGCAAAGCCGCCGCCTTCAAAAAGCGCGCTAGCCAGCTTAAACATCTTTGTATCCCGGCGGCGCCCCTGCATGTCAAATCGGCACCATACGCGAGCCAGCATACGCACCCCTCCGTCCGCGAGGTCAAAGCCACAAACTGTGACCTGGGATGATCTACGTCGCCCGTTAACAAAAACCCATTCCGCAAACGAGCAAATTCGTTAGGGACTTAGAAAGGATCTACGACGGGACGAACTGAGATTAAAAGTGGCACCACACTCCCGCTTTTTGACCGTACCAACACTTAAAGTGGTCCAAAAAAAATATCATAAAAGTATTTAAAAAAATGAAGAGAAGCCTGAATTTGTGACACCCGGTTTCTCCATCCTGTGTTTTTTTTTTTTTTTGTGCTTTTTCTATTACGAAGCGAGACATTATTCCAGCCGTAGGCACCAGATGTAATTCCTGTCTGCGATCATGAGATTATAGGATCCTAGCTGCCCGCAGCTAAGTGTCAATTACATCCGGCTTGTGCATACAGTGCAACATCTTTTGCTATTCAGCCGATCATCACTTTACAGCCTGGGTATCTGTTCTTGTAAACGACAGTAGTGCTACATGTTAAACGGCTCTAAAGCGATAGAGCAAACTCACATCTCATTATCTTTTAGCTGAATTAACTGTTTGTTTGGTTATGCTTGTTATCCAATTTTTGTTTTAAATTTAATTTTCTCATATAAACACCTTACATTATAGAAAAAAAAAATATTTTTATAGCACGGAGGTGTCCATATTATAAAGACATGACTGTATCATCTTTGAAACTAGTTTGCCACAGCCAGTGTTATAATATGTATTGATTTTTTATGCAGTGCCTGCCTTTCCTTGCCCCTTGTGAGGACGACTGAGAAAGCGACTTTGCGCCACAACGACGGATGGCAAGTGTCCCAAGTGTCGTCACCTATAGCGGTCATGTGCTATGTGTTCGCAGCATTGTAGGCCGACCAAGGACCACTTTCAAAAGGGAACTTTCGCCATGTGCACAGTATGGCCGTGTACAATACGGGGCACGTACAGTCAGAAGAATTATGAGAGGGAACATGCGGGCGCGTGTCACTTGGTACAGGCAGAGCAGCCTAGCAAGTGTCATGCTTATGCACTGAGGGGCCCTGGTTTGAAGAGCCGAGGCAGAAGTTTCAGCGGCGGTGTCACCGCCCTGGCGGCTTGTCGCCGAAGCAGAAACGGGGTTAGCTAGCTTTGCTCGTGGCTTTCTTTGTGTAGTGTGTGTAGACCGGGGACCTAGGCTTATGAACTTCGGCAACAAGAATACTACACGGCTTTGGTGTTTTGGTACGAGCAACAAACGTGACACTATCTGCTACGACTAGCTACGACCACCCACCGCAGCGGTGAAGGCATCGAAGAAGCAGAACCTGTGTATTACGCCGTTGCCGTAACCCAACAGTGCTCATTTGTCATAGAGGGCTTTCCGCCCAGAGACTTTGCTCGTCACTGAGTGTTATTTCCCGTGTTTCTCTTTGTGTGCTCAGTGGCTGGACGGGCCTCATACAGCAGAGGCCAGATTCACGAAGAGCTTCTTAGTTTACGACAACTTAGCTAAGAAGTTCGTAAGTTAAGAACATCCTAAGAAGAGGAGAAATCGGTATTCACGAACGCGTTCTTAAGTGAGAGGAGGAAAGCGACGTTGTCGTACGGAAAAACTAAAACTTACCGGTGCTGTTGCTATGGCGACGGCGTCTTCGGCAGCACGAACAACCAATCGGAGAGCTCGGCATTTGTTCGGAGCCGTTCGGAGCCGTTCGGAGCACGTGGATTTTTCATAACAAGCACAGGCGGCCTTTCTGCCTCCGCTTGTCTGGGGTTCCTATCCGTGCAGTGATATGTCGACGCTAACACGATTTAAACTCGCCCGAATGCCGAGGCCGGGGTGCGTAACCACCCCCATTGACTGCTACGAACTCGATCGCTATCAAGTCAATACAACTGTCATCGTTGGTAAAAGACGGCCCGCAGTCGTTTGCAAAGCGACGTAGATGGGAACAAATCGCCGCGGCGTTTTTTGCGGCCTCGGAGATGCAGGAGCGAGCCGACGTTAAAAAAAGATACGTTTGAACTACGACAGTGTAAGCAAGAGCCACGTAAATGCCTGTTACACTACGGAGCGGATGCGCGTGTTTGATCGAAGTGCTGGATTTGCGCTGTTGGACCGCGAATTGATAAGCGCTTCGGGACCGATCCTTTACAATTGCAACTCGATGCTGACGTGACACCCGGCGAAGAAAGGTTGGACCGGCATTGCGACCCACGAACTGTTACAGCGATCGACAGTGAGGTGCAGCCGTGTCAGAATAAAATGGAATACTAATAACAAAGTGTACATACCATGTGGCGAAGGTAATCCATACGGCGTTTATTTGAGCTTAATATCACACAAAACAGAGATAGAATCGATGAGAGCCCCTTTTCGACGACAGCGTTCGTCACCGTTGCCTCGGAAAACAAGGAGATGACAAGAGGAAGAGATTGACCTCTTAATCTAGAATTGAGGTCAGCGATCAAACTATAATACGGGAAGGGTTCACAAGGGTCGCGCGGGCATATTCCACTCAGCACGCCAGCCGGTCGTGGGCAGACGGTCTTCGCCAAGGACCGTCAGATCATCGCTGCGCCGAGTCGGAGTGTCTGCTAGGCCTATCTGCCGATCGGTCGGAGTCCGTACTCGTGGCCCTTGGAGTTTTTCCCGGGTGTCTGTGGATCCAGCGTTCTTGTTCGTTCGTCGTGGTCTGTTTCGAGTACTTTTTACTTGTTTCTTGCTGCTTGAAGTCGGGACGCGTGAGAAGCGCACGTAGAAAAATAAACATCCGTTGGTTGTCGCGACCAACTGAGCGACGCTGTCGGCCATGCTGATTTGATCGTAAGAAGTGCGTAAGACAGCTTCGGAGCTGTCGTAGGATTTCGTCGTAACCTGCGCAAAACTTACGAAAATTTTGTTTCGTGAATACGGATTTGTTCTTAAGTTTTGTCTTACGCACATTTTTGGCGTAAGATCGTTTCGTGAATCTGGCCTCAGTCCTTCAGGCTCAAAGGTGACTAAAAGTTGAGGGTGGATGGACTTGCAGCAATCCCCTCGGTTGGTGCGTGACAGAACCTTTGTACGGCATCATCGGGAGGATACTGTTGTAAGTTAGCAAGTTGTCCAATTGTATGTTAATTATGCTAATATTTGAAAAAGCTTGTTTAAAAGGATGCTGGACCAAAATTTGGATTTCATAAAATAAGGCCGCGGAAGCTTTGAATGGGAGCTCTACAAACTCCGAAACATCACTCGTACATTAATATCTCAAACGGATGGCCGCATTCTTGGACAGGAAAGGGCACAATCAAACAAGAAAGACATCATACTTCTCCTGGTACACTTTAGAATGAGGGGAAGCGGCCTCACTTCTCTCATTCCCGCTTCGGTTCACCTGCTTAAGGGGATGAAGCCTAGAGGAGAGGGAATGAGAATCGCGACATCACATGTCTCGTCGGCCTTGTTGAATCCCACATGTTTCCAAAAATACGGCCATTCGTTAGAAATAATGCTCTATGTGTGATGTTTTGGGGGTTTTGCAGCGTCCCGCCTACCGCCCCAGTGTTGTTTTGCAAGCTTCGAATTTCGGTTAAGCATACCTTTTAATATGAATGATTGTGTCATCAGAATGTTAGAACATGTCAGTTCTACACAGCTACTCTCAAACATTTTCGAGTGGTCTCGCCTGCCAGATTCAAAGGGGGGGGGGGGGGGGCAACATGTACATATTTTTATGTCTACAGCACAAATAGTTCCTATCATGCACTCTGAATAGCTGTCAATTGACAGACTGGGTAAAAGAGTGAGCACAAACAAGTCCAACTACCAACAATGCTGTCCATGGCGAATCTTGGACACCATGTCTTACGTTATGTGGCCTCAGTGGTCTTTGTATAGTTCTTTTCATTGTTGCCGGTAGAGCAGCTACCGATAGGGGGGGTCGCGAGGACGTCAACTTTGAAATGCAGTTTCTTCACATAATGTTTGCACTTTGGGAAGTTTCTACACATATACCTTGAAGTCGCTATTGTACGGATGAAACAACTTTGTAAGAGTGTCTATGAAAACTTTGGCAGGGTTCTCTTTAACGTGCCTGACTTACAACAAGGCTGTCCAACTTGAGAATTTTCACTGGTGGGAAGCTTATTTTCATATAAGAATGGTGTACTTCTTCACAGCGCTGTATGTATCCAACAGAAACTCCAGATGTGTTCAATAAAAGTAGCATTTGCTAATATTGTGTTTTCTGTGTATCTGATGCACTAGGTTGTATTTGTTTTGAACGCTTGCTACGTTTAGGCTATAAAAAATAGTCTAAATTTTATGCCGACAAGCTTATTGAAAAAGAAGTGTTCGGTCTGAATAAAAGATTCCAGAAATTACACTAAAATAAATTGCTACTTGGGGTAGCAAAAATGGTGTTTTACAGTCGACTCTCATTATTTCAAACTCCAGGGCCCGTTTGCTCGAAGCGCTAACCGCGGCTGAAGTTAGCCGCAGTACCTAGGAGAGGGATTTTCAAATCACGTGACTGGCTCGGTAGGGATGCGGGGAAGCGTGGCGGTGCCCCGGTGAGTGAGCGCCGCACGCTTTGGAACTAATATGTCGTTGTAGCTGCAATACCGGGCGCGTTAGTTAGCAACGAATGGTGCAGGAGGCTTTCGCTTTGCCTTACCTCACTTCATCACAAAGCATGAGCAAGGCTCTTGCCGCATTCTTTAGATAGTCTTTCGATTCTGGCCATTCCCAAGCCTAAATGAATGTGGTAATTGTCGGCTTAGCAACATCTTTGGAAAGCGGATTGTCTTGACTCTATCGGTCGGGTATTGATTGCACACAAAAGCAAACAGCATCCCTATAGACCTTTTTCTAAATTACCCAAGCATCGAGAAGAACGCTGGAAGTATAATTCTGCGGGCCACGCGCATTGGCCTTCCTCTTATAAAAGATTCGAAGTAAATAATCATAATAAATATTTGACCAACGCACGTGCAAGACAAAATTTGTTTTAGACTTTTTGCTTTAGAACAGTTACTACTTCAGACGCCAGCACTTGCAACGCGTGTAACTACACTTGTAGCATGCACCTCGGTGCTTGGGAAATTTAGAGAAAGGTCTAATATGGTCTATTGGGACGCTGTCTGCTTTTGTGTGCTATTAATACCTGGCCGATTGAGTCAAGGCAATCCACTTTCCAAAGACATTGCCATGCTAACATTTATCGCGTTCATTTAGGCTTAGGAATGGCCAGAATCGAAAGACTATCTAAAAAATGCGGCGAGGTCATATGCTCATGCTTTGCGATTTAAATGAGGTAAGGCAAAGCGAAAGCCTCTGGCACCATTCATTGCTGACTAACGCGCCCAATATTGCAGCTACAACGACATATTAGTTTCAAAGCGAGCGACGCTCACTCACCGGGGCACCGCCATGTTTCCCTGCATTCCTACCGAGCCAGTCACGTGATTTCAAAATCCCTCTCCTAGGTACTGCGGTTAACTTTAGCCGCGGTTAGCGCTTGAGCAAACAGGCCCTGGAAGCCACACACTTTAATTTGAAATATCAGAAGATTGAATTATCAAAATTCATCTAAATATTGTCACGAATAAAAACATACTTATTTATTAAACTTAAAATCAGTGTGTAATGCGCCGAACTTGTGCTGAGAAACATAAATTAACAAAGACTTTTGATGGTGTCAAAAGGACAACTGCCTCAAGCAGCCAAGCGAAGGTACTTTTGTAAGCGCGTGGGTATCTAGAAGTTTCTGAGCTCGAACAAAAAAAATTTAGAGTCGTCTCATCATTCCAGTCGCGCAAACAAAAGAAAGAAGGTCATGCGCTGGCGGGGTCAGCGGCATGTGAGTCGATCACGCTGCTGACTCGGCTATTTGCACGTGGCATTACTCCCCTCTTGTGAAAGACTCATCGTCTTTATGCAACACAAAATTAAATTAACAGCTTAAACAAGACTAGGTCAAAATACAGTCTCGTAAATAGCAGATTTTTGACAGTCCTACCGAGCATACCTAGTTCAGTTGAGTCGGAAGACGTGAATCGCCTACGGGTCGCAGAGGGCAGCGTGACAATGTTGATGTGCCATTGGCCAACGACTTACAACTTAGGTCTCATGTAGCGAATAACCTTGAGGTCGAAGCACCACTTTAACAGTTCCTTGCTGCGACGATGAATTGATGTTTAGATTCACAGTGGGTAGCCAGGCTGAAACTGGGCGTCGTGGTGACAAAGATTGTAGCAGTCATCGTCAGGAAGTTGTGGCTTGCATCAAAATGCGACCAAGCTGGCAAACTTCCTCCGTTTGTTGAGTGACATACCAGGCGTCGTCGTCCTGTTCGTCTTCGTGACAGATACCACACTTGCCGTAGGTATCGTCATCGGGTTCATCATCAAGGTCGCCGTCAAGTTTGTAGTCGTGGTCGTCGTTAAAGGGCAACTCCGGACCATACTTTCAATTTTGGGATTATGACTGTTTTAGTGCAGTCAGCGTCCCTGAATTGCAAGGTGTAATTTTTTCCTCGTTATTGTGCGTAGTTTTAAAGATATGGACGCCTCAAAGTTTTGTTTGGGGCACGGCCAACAAAACCGAAACTAGCCGCTTGAGGCCCTGGCAGCACTAGAAATCAGCCGCTATGTGAACGTGACGTCAGGATCGTTCTCGTTCAACGAGTACGCAGGTTGATCAGCAGCTACTTCTGTTGCGCTAGCCGTCTAAAGGTAGGAGGTAAGCTGATTTTATTTTAATTCTGTATATGTGATAGTTATCCAGCACATGTAGGAAGAGTTAGTGCGTATACCCAAAAGCTATTGACTGGAAAACCCGTAAACTCGTACAGTGCCGTACTCGGCGGCCGCCGCCGCCGTGCGTGTGCCATGCCGTACTTGTCGCTAGTATACCCAAAAGGTAGCGACTGGAAAACGAGTGAACTCGTTCAGTACCGTACTCAGCGGCTGTCGCCGTATGTGCAGTCTTCCGTACTCTGTCGCTAGGCCTAAATTGTCATCGGGGCTCCGTGGATGGAGCGGCGTTGCTCTACGACGTGCTGCCAGTGAAGTACAGTACTGGGGGTCATCTCGCTTTCGCGCTGCGGGTCAGTAACAGACACGAAGCTTTCAGGCTTTCCGGCACGGGCTGCTGCGTTAGGGCTGTACATGTCTGTTTTTGTATTCTTTTTTCCTTGGGCGCGTAAAAGCCAAAGTCCACTCGTCGAACAGCGTTTACCCACACCTTCTTCAATTTCTGGTACGTTGGAAACTTGTGAAAAAGCACTTCCGGGTTGTGCAGCGGGTTGTTTGAGCAGCCCACAGCACTACAAGTTCTACTCGGCATCCTTCGAGGAACAGCTGGGCAGTCTTGGGCGCTACGAGTTGCTCGCTAAAGCCAGTCTTTGAGTCCTCACAAGCAAATAAACAAAAGGCTATACCGAAGCTACACGGGCTACAGATAAAAGCAACGGCTAAACATGAAAATCACAAGTCCAAGTAGCGGTGGTAGCGGCTCAAAGAAGCGCACTCCGCGTAACGCTTGGAGGAAAAAAAAGAACGATACTGACGTCACGGCCCAATGTTGCTTTAGTGATCGGCAACCCGCTAGCCGACCGCTAAGGTGCAGCGGCTCGCGGCGGGTCACATTTTTATTATCGGCATTAGTTGAGAATGCGGCATCCCACGGACGTAATATTTTGGCTGGGGTGTATTTTGTGTCACTACAGCGATACCAGTAATTTCTTTAATTTCGAGTTTTGGCCGGAGTTGCCCTTTAAAGTCATCGTCCGGATTGTCCTTGGATAACTGTCAAAGCCGTAGTCGGGATCGCCTTCCATGAAATTGTTTGAGTCTTCGCCTGGGTCATCATCAGTGTCGTCATCAGTCTCGTCACCACGGTTGAAGACTGTTTGTCATCGAGGTCGTTGTCAGGTTGCTTGTTGACATTGTAGCCAGGTTTGGTCTTTGGAGTTGTCGTCCGTTTCATGATCAGCGTAGAAGTCGTCATGAAGTTTTCGTCTAAGTGTGGTAGCCAGGGGATTTGTCAAGTTCATTGTCCGGGTCGCTTCCGAGGCCATAGTTGAGGTCGTCGTTGATGTCACAGTTGGAGTCGTCCTCGGATGATTTCAAGGACGTCGCCTTCACGATCCTCGTCTTCAGAGTTATCGTGTTCACAGATGGTACGCTTTATGGGCATAGACTGCGTTACCCTGCACATCCACCAATATGTCATGAACAAAAACAAACTTGATTAATAAAACTTCAGATCAATGTTAAATGCAGCGAACTTGTGCCGAAAAACATAAAGTAACAAAGACCGCACATACTTTGACAGCGACAAAAGGACGACTGACTCGAGCAGCCATGCGAAGCTCTTTTTGTAAGCCCGTAGGTATCTAGAAGGTTCCGAGCTCGAACAAACAAGATTCTCGAGTCATCTCAAACATTCTAGGCGGCGTGCAAACAAACAAAAGATTCCCCATTCCACCCAACTCCATTGCAGAGAATTGGAATTTTCTAATACTAATTCCATTCCTTTGAACTCCTGGAAAGGAAAAACTGGGCCCATCCCCACTCCTGGAATGGCTGAACTGCTGCATTCCATTCTCTCAATCCCTCCCAATTGTGAAAATGGCACTTGACAGCTAGTACTAAGTTACTGGAAAATAACGTCGGCGTAAAGCTGGCGTTGTGAAATGCGTAGACAACTGCAAAATTCAAAACCCTACCCGCAATCATTGATTTTACTAAGTTGAGCGTTGGTCGCAGATAGCACTAGTGGCAATTGGTATGGGGGCACTGCAGATATTGATCGCACCACCAGGTGTAAAAGCCTCATAACAGAGAGGAAAACTAAGTCGCCCATCTTTTCTACAAAAGAACCGTATATGTCCTCCACTTTTACGAGATACATAATAAGTGAGGAGTCACGTGTATTAACGAAGTGCGGGCGGTGTGACATTGTCCCTGCCTGGTGGCCTGCAACTGGTGCTGTAATCACACATGGTCCTAACAGCCTTATGGTTGCATCTCGCAGCACCAGGAACGACACTTTGGCTGTGTTCCAAATCTTACCCAAATAGATCCGAGTTACTCCGGTGGGTCGTGTCACGTGACAACACAGATTGAAAAGTGCTGGGCACGGGTAGGTTTTGGAACGCTGAGGTACAAAACCCTTACCCTGGATTAAGATCGAGTAAATTGCCCTTGTCAGCCTACAACTCTACAGTTTGGGTTGCTTCACTGGGGTTGCCACTTTCATCCTCGAAGGAACATAAGCAGTCAGATAACCAAACCGTCAGTTACCTAAGTGCAATAATGCCGTTTCGAAAGCCCCTTTGACGGCATCTAAGCAGCTCGCATAAGAACAAAGCCTATTCCATTCCTACTCTATTCTGGGCAAAATGTAACTACTAATTTCATTCCCATTCCATTCCAGTGCTGCCACCATTTTATTTGGATTCGATTCCAGGGTTGTGGAAGTGCGGAATCGTTCCAACTCTGGAGTGGCAACTCCTCAACACTGGTGATAGTCACCAAGGCACCCAATTCAGTGTGAATGCTGTCCTCACAGCCCATCCAAAGCTGTTATTACTGTAACAAACTCCAGTACGACGAAGTAGTTGAATTCGGAAGCCTGTTGTGCAGATTTGTACCTTGCATTGTTTCCGGTATTTTTTATTTCTTTTGTATTTTATAATGGACAACAACCGTTGTAATCTCGGTATTGTTGCCAAACCTGAAGGTTTTATCATCGGTGCACTTTTAAATAAATATATGCCACAGCCGCAGCTCAGCGATGAGCACTTACACTGCGACTTAGGTGTTTCGTAAGTATTCATTTTGCTTGCGCGATAAGGATGTTTGTCTTCTGTTAGAATTAAAAAAACCAAAACAATATTCAACATCATGGATAATTTTGGACACCCGTGGCATGTGTGATCTGAGCATTTGTTCTTTTCATCTGAAGTGTGTCTCTTGCTTACTACCTATAGAGTATACAATGTTGTGGACGGAAAAGATGCTGCGACCGGCTCCGAGCAATAAAAACATTCTGTTTATTCTCATGTCGTTGAGCTCGTGGCGACGAGTATGAGTAGCACTGTCATCTTTGGCGATGCCAAGGCTGAACCGATAGACTGCCGCAGAGCTATCGCCCTCAGCTCTGCACTGTGAGGAATGGCACGATTTTGTTGAAGTGATTGCGGCTCCAGAGAGGTGTCGTTGCTGTTGACATGTACCGCAAGCAGGATGACATACTAGAGAGCAGGAAAGAGAGCGTTTGGAAGCCGTGCATTGTAGTTGACGCCGAGGTCAGGAAATGAGGCAGCAGACGGGGGAAATCGACCCTTTTGTGCTTTCAGTCCGGCTCGATCAGTTTGGAGTGTACAGCCTTGGACTGAAAGGGGGATGCCGGCCGACTGCGGGGCCGATGCAACATCCCCTAAGATGAGGAACCGAACTGAGAGCGAATGCTTGACATGGCAACGATGAAGAGACCCTGGTCGGCTAGCAACATGCCTTGTGAACAGTGTGAAGATGTCGATGAATATTCACTTGCCAAGCCGGTGGGGCAAGCAAGGTGGTCGCAGCCCATTGCTGGGAGATGCCGGTGCTAGATGCGACAGAGCAGAGGTGGTTGCGGAGGCGCTGCAGATGTGGAGGCTGAGAAAGTTGAATATGTGCCTACTGCATTTTCGTCCGAAAAGGCAGAGCCGTTGCCGTGCCCTTGGCCACGAAGAACATTCCCCTGGATAGCAGGTGCTCGGAGTTAATCATCATGTCCAGGTCACCAATTTGTAGCACTTTCGATGTTGATAACATAAGAGATGGTGCAACAGACTCTGAATTTAACTGTGAAAACATTCTCTTTATTCTCGTACCGTCAAGCTCGTTCCGACGAGTAGCTTGCTTTTATACACTGCAGTCATTAGCATTATAGTTGATCTAAGTATTTTGCAACACTATTAATACGGCAGATTGGGCGAGTTGGTACGGCATAATTACGAACCAGCGCACAGGTAGACCAGTTACTCAAAATCCAAATACACAAAAATATACACTCGCACAGCGCTGATGTGAGTTTTTTGTGTTTGGATTTTGGGTAACTGTCTACCTGTGCGCTGGTTCGTAATATTGCAACACTGCCATCTTTAGGCGGTGTGGAGGCTGAACCGATGAACCGCCAGAGGCCCATATCTGTATCTGTTTCATATACTGAATGCCTTTTGCACGGCTCTGTGTTTACTTTTGTCTTCCAGATTTTTACTGCTCACTTGTTTCTTTAATTTTATTTAGAGGATACTACTGGCCATTGAAGGCCCAAGTAGGAGTGGGGTACAACATATGCATTCACACACCTACAACAACAAACAAATAACACGACATTAAGAGGTTTACAACAACTAACCAGCAAATATACAGGATATATATATTTAAAAGGGGGGGGGGGGGGGGCGGCACAGCATGCATCAAGCAGCATGTAATTCAATCATTTGTAATAAGAGATGTGAAATATAAAACTCATATTTAAGATTGAACCTTATCAAACAAATGTGAATTTAATTAAGCTATAAATTTTATATAGACTGTTACTTTTTATACAATTTTGTCTAGATTTGTCAGGATACAATCTGCAAGTACGCATAAAGTAACTGGAAAGTTGAAAGAAGCAAATTAGAGTTTGCAAAACCTACTTCTCAATAGATATTTTTCCCCAAAGTATTTGCGTGATAGTGCAGCTGAAATAAGGCTCCTTTTTCAGTTTTTTTTTTTTTTTTTATTTGTAACACCTTAAAAATATATTGTATTCTAAGATTTCTTTTTATTATTATGCTTGGAAAATTAAGTTACCGATTGTGTTCAGTTTATTCTAAACTATTTATATGAAATTCCAGAGTGCTTTTGTGCATAACAGTGGCTGGATAAGGTTTTTATAATCTCTGATAGAACAAACTGACTAGTTTCTCTTTAGTGACCGTTTCCCCAAGGTGACAGCAGAACAAGTAACGGATCCCGACGTCAAACTGCAGGAATTTGAGATATATGTTTTTTTAGCGAATGCACACCACTGTTGTGACATATTTGAATATCCTTATCGCTTGCTTGGGCTCAGAGGGTAATGCAGGTCGGCACTAGCGTGAGTATAAAGGCTGAACTGCATAAAGCGATTTAGCGAGCGACGGCGACAGCGACGAGTCAGCGACGTATTACGAAGATTTCTTACTATCGCTCGTCGCGTCACTCGGTTTTTGGATTTCTAGAAAACATCGTTCCGCTTTCATGCGGCTTGCGTCGTCGCGCGAGTGACCGAGCGTCAGCGAAGCGGGTCGCCGTCGCTTTTCTCGTAGCTCGCAAAATCGTTTACAATCGGTTTATACTTCACGCTGTCAATAATATCGACTCGAGCGCGCATAATTTCATTTCCACGGGAGCGCGTGTAAATCAAACCCTAAACCAAGACGGGGGCTGCAGCCAGCAGCTTTGAGAGCGTCATACAATGGATTATAGTTTGACAGAAGCAAGCACACACTTCGCTAGCGCATTCCAGCCTTGAGCGCTCGAACTTCCGAAAACGAAACCAGATTTTGCTACATTTTGGCTAGCTCGAAACATTTTTTTTTAAATATAGGGTGTCTTTTAGCTATAATCTAGGCTAAGAGAAATGTGTACCTTCCCAAATTATATTTATGTCGCTGTACTATATAAGTAATAATTGTGTAATATCGTTACGTTCATATAAAATACGGGGGGTGTCACCGGACCTTCGCCTGAAACAAAAAGTCTGCTATATATACCGAGCGGGTTTCTATTACACTTGAGTAGGAGTGTCGAGTTGTCAGTGCCTCTGTTCGTTGTTTGTGTATGTAAATGCTTGAATGTTCATCTTGTGGTATCTGCTGTGATGTATGTGTTGGTATGCTGCCGTCCTAAAGCCCCTCGATGTGTTTGCGCTTGTCTTGCAAGTGGCGTCAAATGCGCGAGTGCACGAGGCTCATGTCTCGAGCGGCCCTTGGAAGCAAATGGCGGCGCAGCACTGAAATGAGCGGGCCTTGGAAGCGAATGGCGGCGGAGCACCCGCTCATGGCACGTGTCTCGCGCGCTTCCACAACAATGGTTGGCGGTACTTGTAAAAAACGCTTTTATCAAGGGGTTGATGCCGTCCGTGTTCGAGTGTGTCAGTTCCACAAATGCCGAAATGGCCTTCATTTTTGTAATTTTCCGCATACTCACTAGGTGGCGCAAGCAGCCGCCCAATTTTATTTTAGCTTTGTTTGTACGTAGTCCATTTATGTGTAAGGAACCACACCACATAGCTACAGTCTAGGGCTATGTTCGAAATCTTACCCGAGTAACCTGCCTCCTACGTCAGTGGGTAATACCACGTGACATCGCGAGTAAACGATCCGCGACTCGATTTTGGAACGGCCAGGATAATCACCTGGATACTACGCGGATTGGCTTCGTCTTGGGCGACGGCAAAAAGAAAACACAGCAGCGATGGCAGAAAATAGCAGACGATCCTTTTGATCATGGAGAATGCACCCGAAGAACGGTAATGTTAATGACGACGCGGTGTATTTTGAGGTGGATCCACCAGCTCCTTTTACTCACCTTCGTTTTGAGCTGTATATTGAGATCAAAATTACTTACTCCTTACAGCTAGACATAAAAAAATGTGTTTTTATTAATGAGCGCGATCGCTGCAATTCTAGTCACGGTGCCCTAAACGCATATATTCCACGCATTGTAATTTACACCGATTATGTTTTTCAAAAATATATTCCACACGGTGTAGCGGTCCAGCGCGAGGGTGCTTCCTCCAGAACATGAAACACACGTTCGCCTTGACGCGAATGTGATTACAGTGAAATTTTCGAAGCCTTCACTGCTTTACAAATGTTATCCTCTCATTACACACACTCTGGAGGAAACAAAAATATTACATTATCATATACCGAGTTCAAGTATTTTCGGCCTTGAACGTGAGATTACGGCATTCCCCCAACGCCGAGGAGAAGCTCCTGTTTACGCTCGCACTCAGATAATAACAAGTACACGTTCCCGGGGAAGGTGGACGGTCTGGATGTAATGCAGTCAATTCCTGCGTTGACAACAGCAAATCGCAATAACCACACATGCTGCACCTAGTTCTTTGTCATTTCGAACGTCCGCCACCAAAACCAACCGAGCGAGCGAGCTTTGACGGCTGTCGGCGCAGAAAGCAGACGACGAACAGATCACGTGACGTATTTACTCGATTTGATCCGACTTTACCCCCCGATCGAGGAGGGTAGCGCGAGTAATTACTCCGGAGTAAACAACCCGCTTCTGGAACGCGAGTTCTGACGTCATCGAGTAAGCTCGAGTAAGTTTTGGAACGCCACGGTACGAAACTTTTACTCCAGAGTCGGATCGAGTAAATTTTGGAACACAGCCTAGTAGAAAAGTAACCGCGTGTTTAAATGGCGCATACGGCGTTCAGTTCGTCTTCGTTCGCTGGCCGTTTCGGTAGCCGATTCGTACCCGGAAAGCCGCAAAATTTGCGTACACACGAGATATGAGTGGATACGTCGAAACGTCGCGTACAACTTTGCTCGCGGTAAAGAGGTGAGCGGGGCGTCGGTAACGCCGGTCGGGTCGGGTCGGTGTCGGAGCTATTCGTCGTCGCTCGCGGCAAACGGGCTTTTTCAATAAAGTTCATGTCTGTGGTCGCGAAAAGATAACTGCTGTGGAAATTACCCGGCGTCGGTGACAATGCAACCGGCTTGAGGCCTCGGCGATCGGCTGAACCGCCACGCGAACGAGACCTGCTCGATGGGGAAGCACGCTGCTGGATGCAGTCGATGGTCGCTCCCACTGTCGCGTAATCGCCGTAATGGATGCGGCGTCGGCGCTTGGGGGTGAATGCTTGCGGTAGTTCAGCACGTATGGACGATTACGAACGAACACGTGCAAACTACGCTTTTGCTGCGGCGAAAAGCCGTGTAAAGCGCTGGGCCTCGCTCGTCGAACCCGTCTTGCGTCAAACGGCCGCCATTGTAAAAAAACACCCCTAGACGTGTGATCGCAGAACGAAGTACACGTTCAAAGATGTTCATTTTACACGAGACCTCGGGTGCAAACGAAATACACCGAGCTTCGCGTGTAAAACGAACACCATTTGGGGAGTCCGCCCTGGGACAACGGTTTACACGTCCAGGGGTGTACTTTTTCGCTGTGTGTGTAGAACTTGGCATTCGCAAGTGATGATAAGTTTGTCAGGACACTCATTGGCCAGGAACTCGAATAGACCGATCTCACCAGCCAGTTTGACTACGCCACCGCTGCCGCAATGCATCGAGGGAACCTTAAGGTACGTTTATACTCCGACGTAACGTCGACGGGCGCGGCGCAGCGCAGCGCGCGCAGATACTGATTGGTGGCAGATATCGAGTTCCTGGTTGCCGGCCAATGAAAGGCGCGCGCTCTGCGCTGCGCTGCGTTTACTGCGCGCAACGTCGGAGTATAAACAGCCCTTTAGTCTTTCTGCACGTGCGACAACTTCGTTGGAGCTCAGCACCTGCAGGGCACGAACAGTCTCGTGCACTGCTGATTGCCTCCTGTGAACTTAAGTTATGGCTACCTCGCGCATGCGTCAAACGCTTGGTGAGATCGGTGTATTCAAATATCCACGGACAAATTGATTGCTGACGAGCGCATACATCCGAGCGACGCAGTTTTCGTGTCCAATGCGTGAGTTGGGGTCGGCTGACGTCATTTTGGCCTTTGTAGGCATTGTAAAGAGGATATTTAGAACCATACACACATGATGATAACGTCATAGCACACTGACATTAAGGGGCACAAAACGGGCCCAGCTACAGAAAATAAATATTACACTCGTAAGAAATAAATGCGTCTGTAACTTGTTAATTACAAAGACGAACACACCTGTGATAGTATGTGATGATGCATTGTTAATAGCAGTACATTTCGTACACGTCACTTGAGCGAACGCCAGTTTTTCACTTGAAAAACAAACCAAAAAACACTGCGATCAAATGCAAGCTATTGCAACGAAAGCAAGTATATCAAAATCTTCAGAACTGCCAATTCGTAAAATTGGCGATTAGTAAAAAAGGTTAAAGATCGCAGGACCTTTCTCGCTAAAAAAATGCTGTGATTATTCGGTGTCCCAGGGCTGAAACAATTTCCCTTAGGCCCTACACGCGCCATATACATTTCGTTATGATTCTCAGAAATTCAGACTTTCAAAGGAAGCTAGAAAAATGTGAAAATTTTATAAAAGCTATGTGGAGCGCAAGTTCTGCTTCTTTTTGCAGGGGCTGTGGCGACGTCAGAACGCCGAGATCTGAGTGGCTCCGATTGAAGGATAGTGGGTAGACCTAAAACCAAGCTTTCTTGAGGCATACCCACTATTCTTTATTCAGAACCAATCAGAGCTCGGCGTTCTGACGTCACCACAACCCCTACTAAAAGAAGGAGACAAACTTGCGCTGCGCATATCGTAAAATCGTTGATTAGTATACTTAGGAGTTGTGTGAATATTTATACAGCGTGTAGTTGGTCAGCCATTTCAAAGTTGCGACGAGTCACTCGCTGTAAATGAGCAATTTAGCCAATGCAGTATAACCGCAAGCCTGGGGTGTATAGGTCTTTAACGTGCACCACGCAGTAGGGATGCACAACCGCAGGCCGGTACGATGCTCATCCAGATCGAAACGGACAGGGGTGGGGATTGAACCCAGGTTCCCTGGTTGATTAGTAGAAAACGTAAACATCGCAGGAGCTTCCTCGCCAAAAGTTTGTGATCGTGCGGTTACCTGGGGCAAAAACAAATTCCCCAAGGCCCAACATGCGACGCATAGATTTCGCATCGATTCTCAGACACTCCAACGTTCAAATAAAGCTAAGAGAATGCGAAAATTGCATGCTAAATGTCTTATCGATCCTCAAACACATCCGGAAACCCGAGCACCGCTAAGGCGATATTACTGATGCTGTCGCACAGGTGCTAATATCCAGAGCGATCTTGCACAGAAAGGGTGTAAAGTATGATTCTTTCAGATCTTCACGTTATACCTACGCCAGAAAGCACGAAGCAGCCCTTAATCGTCGGCAAGCTACGGCACATCGCGACTCCGCCCACCGAACAAACTCTCATCCACCAGCTCTGGGCGCTGTCATCTTACAGATGACATCACGGCTCTTGAGAAGTCACGTGACGAGTCGTCACTTGGTTGCTACGGCAACCGAGCCATCTTAGCTTGTTGCTATGGTACCGCGTGTGACCAATCGCGGTGAGAGGCGGCACAGGGAAAAGCGTGGCGCTACTCTGGCAGCTACGCTGCCATATCGAGTGGCTCTAATTCCCGCCGGAGGCGAGCTTAGCTCCCCTGGAGGAGTTTAGTCTGCCAGAACATGGCGACATTGTAACCCACTGCAGATAAGCAATTTAGCCAGTGCGGTACGACTGCTAGCCTGGGGTCTTTAACGTGCACCACGCAGTAGTGATACACGACCACACGCCGGTACGATGCTCATCCCGATCGAAACGGGCAGGGATGGGGATTGAGCCCAGGATCCCTCGGTTCTGCAGCGCGAGCTTTCGTTCCACGTGCTCCGAGCTGGTATGCGCTAGCCCACTCGGCCTCCGATCCCACCCAGGGGCACACCATGCGCCCTGACCGTTCCCCGACTGCGCCAGCAGGGGAAAAGAAGAGGACGGACAAACACAAACCTTCAAACAAATCTGTCAAAGCTACTTGCGCGAGCGTCTGACTGTGTGTTGCTACGGCGTGTCCTCTGCACAAGACCGCGTGCGCATAAGACGCAAGACGAAGCCACGTGGCCACATATTTCTTGCAACAGTGCTAGCAGGGCGGGCCTGCAGCGTCTCCTTTGTACTACATTGTCAAAGCTAGCTTAGCTTCCACAGTGCTCCAACTCCATCACAGATAGTTGCACGAGCGCATGCAAATGAAGCGCCCATAGACAAAGCCGCGTGCTCTCGCAACAGTGCGGGCTGCGGCACACTGAAGCTACGCTAGCTTTGACAATATACCACAAGAACAGATAACATAGAACCAGAAAGTTTATGCCACAAGTGTATGAGGCTAGCTCAGCCTGTCCAGGGACTTCAGTTCATCCGAATTATTTTGTTTACACGAAAAATCGCGCACAAAAGACACTTTTTAAAACCACACTCGCACCCGCGCTGATTTGTCAACGCTGGAGATGTTATTTATAAATTCACAACCCAGCACACGCGTGTTTGTTGCCATGGTAAGCATGGACACGAACAGTGAGAATGGCACCGCAGCATTTTATTGTTTACAAAACCTCATCACGTGCATGTTCGCCGCTTTGGAAAGTGCAAAGCACGTGCCTTGGGCGCGAACGCTAAAATGGGGATGGCGCGTCCCTTGATCGCATTCCGGGGCAACGAATACGCACGCACTGTAGTGTAAAGCTGCGCGTTGGGTGATACAGTGTGACAGCCCAATTTCAGTGTTCTTTGTCATACGCACTATAAAGTGGCCAGATGTCCCGATTTAGGCGGGACAGGTCCCGCTGTACCGATTAAACGAAAGGATGCATCAGGAGAGGGCGCTGAAGGTTTTAGTTTGCCTGTGACATGTAAGCGGTACTATGAACATAGTATCTACAATAATATATACATTATTACGAAATAAATATTCCAAGCAAATATATTACATGTGCATGCCAAACAGTGTGCAAACTGCAAGGAAAAGAAATGTGCACGGTGTATACAAAATACTAAAAAATCAGGGATTTGTTATCTAAAGTTGTCGAAACTCAAGGCAATTTGGGGACATTATGGTCACTACTCTACTCCGTCTCACAAATGTCTGCAGTAAAAACGGCACACGCGTGTGACCATAGCTCAGCAGAATCTCGCGCGTCAAAGACTCTTCAAAACCACGCGCTCGTGATCGCAAAGATCAGCAATGCAGATGGAGAGGAAGAAGACAAGGCATGGAAGTAAGACGTTTTGACGTCGAGCTCCGTTACCCGTTGTTTTTCACCATAAAAGCAGAAATCAACGTACCAAACTTTGGTACCAGAAAACGCCGCAAGGTAAGAGGTCAACGCAGAGACCGCTACCACCGTGGTCACCCCCGAATCTCGGGAGACAGGTCACTTTGTGCGGCTCCGCTGCGGCGGCCGCGCCAAGCCTAACGGCGACTTCGGCAAGCCGGCTCATTAGGATCGGGGCTGATCCTTGGGACGGCAACCAGAGACCGATGAACATGGAAGCAGGTTCCAGTTCAACCCCGCCGCAATGCGGCGACCAACCAAACACTACCAAGGAGGAGACGCCCCATGGTGCCGTGGACCTTCCAGCACTCGGCCGCAAAGCCGATGACACGAGCCATCCCTACAGCCACGGTGGAGAGCTTGTAGAAGCTTCGGACCTTGCCAGTGACGCAGGCTCCCGCAGCAGCTCAGTGGACCGAAGGCAAGTCACGCTTTCATCAATAAACCGTCCGAAACCGGAGCGGGATTAATCAGCGCCCCTATAAACGGGGTGGAAGGCATTATGGCTGACATCGCTCAAGGGAGCCCCTTTTTTAATGGCGGCCACACCGAAGTTATGGAAAATTCCCCATCGTCCAGGGAATTCGAAATGACGACAGACGACGGTTGGACACTGGTGGGTAGGAGGAAACGAAAAAAGCTTGCCCCCCCTGGCGGCACCGCAAGCAAGCCCTCGAGGAGACTTACGCAGAACGTGACAACACAGCGTCGAACGTTTATCTTGAGACCTCAGCAACGTGTCCACGTTGCCGAAATAGCACCTCAGAAGATCCTGGAAGCTGTACACAAGGCAGTGGACAGCGGCGGATTTCCACTGGACCTTCGAATTCGTACCAAAGAGGACGCCAATACAAT
Organism: Ixodes scapularis; assembly: GCF_016920785.2. Classification (NCBI taxonomy): domain Eukaryota; kingdom Metazoa; phylum Arthropoda; class Arachnida; order Ixodida; family Ixodidae; genus Ixodes; species Ixodes scapularis. Next base: position 108,870 of record NW_024610104.1, on the reverse strand, counting down.
CGCCATCGACGTTTGGAACCCTGCCCTGGCGGACAGAATTCTAGCGGCGACTGACGTTCTCGTCCAAGTTGGAAAGAGCTCCGTGGGCTTTCAAGCCTATGAAGCCGCCGGCCCAAACCAAGTAAGGGGCGTCATTTACACGTCTGGCTTAGATGAATCGCCGGAAGTAATTTTGGCCAACTTGAAGTGCCGAACACACGGGATCATCTCAGCCCGACAGTTAGGAAAAAGCGGCAAGACCGGAGTCATCACTTTTGAGGGCAACAAGATTCCATACCAAGTCACATATTTCCACAAGGTATGCAAAGTCGCCCCATACCGACCCAGGGCGGTCGTCTGTTACAAGTGTCACCAAATAGGACACAAAATGGATGTGTGCCCTGACGACTCACAATGGTGTGGACGCTGCGGGCGCCCTCACAATGAAGAGATGTCTGATTGCCAGAACCAGACCCCGCAGTGCCGAAATTGTAGGGGTGAACACCTGGCCACCGATGCTACGTGTCCCAAGACAGTTAAGGCTACACAAAAAATGCGGCGGAAACTAAAGCCCAAGAACAGAAGGCTTAAGGAGGTTCCCAGGTCTCAGTCCCGGGACCGGGCACCCAACAAGAATCAACACGACCAAGGAAGAACGTCGGGTTTTCAAGGTCGACACCGTCCGAAAGAAAAAACGTTGCCGCCCCCCCCCCCCCCCCCCCCTACTTGGTGCGGAGGACTTTCCCGCACTCGACCAACACCTCCTAGAAGACAAGGCCGTAGTGCTCTTCTCGTGACGTCGCAAAGAAAGGCCATCGGGGGCGCGCGTCGAAGCGAATGCAACGTGCGTAGATCGACCGCCGTAACGCGTTTTTAGTCACATACGCGTGTCTTATTAGCTAAAATGAAAGCTGCAGATAGAAACGTGTCTAGAAAACATTTTATTACACGAGCAAAATATTACACCGCTAAATAATCGGTACGAAATGGCACGAGGTATGCGTACAAGACGTCTATCGAAAACTGTGATTGTCTTAAGTCGAAAACATTGAGTCATGCAATTATTGTTGTAGGAATGCATATTTTATACAGAAATACTTTGACAAAATGGCGAGACACGCAGTGATTTTGAAACAGCAAAACAGAACAGTTAAAAATCAGGTAGACATAGTCAACGCGGACAAGGCAAGACACGCGTTTCTCACGATCATGTAAGCGACGTTATCGCGTGCAGTCACTGAATTCTTGCATCATACCCCGGCCACATGGAAAACTTAATGTAATTTCGATCGAATGGCATTGTGGGGTCGACAAATCCGCTTGCGGCGCTCGTATAATCACTCAAGACCGGGAGCTGATTAAATCCTATATCACTGAATGAAAATATATTAACGTTTCCCTGTGGCAGGGGTACTAAACTTACTACTTAGTCTACTAATTTACTTCTCCCTATGGGCTCGAGCTGCCTTAGAACAAAACATAACTTGTTTTGTATATAATAATACTATCACCTTGATATAGTTAAGATTCTAGTATAAACGCGGAAAAGGCAATAAAATAACTTTAGTATAAATAAACACAGAATCACAAACAACTCACTTTCAATAATCACACAAACTTGATTTTCATCTTCCAGTGAAAACTAGATTAGCGCGCATTCATAATAAACCTGAGACGAAGGAAAAATAAAACGGACAATACAACGAAGTCTCTACTCTTGTTGTACTGTCCGTTTTTTTATTTTTCCTTCGTCTCAGGTTTATTATGGATACCATTCACCAGCTCGCCTGTGTTTTTTACCTTTCTTCACTAATTAGCGCGCATATTTACAAATGTCGACGCAACTGCATACGAATAATGACAAGGAACGAAATTGCAATCTATCATGCGATTAGAAAAAAAAACGATTGCAGCATCTTACTTGCGTCCTACATGACCAAGAAAGCCCGTAAATAAGTTGTTTCTCACCTGTCGATCGTATCCATACGTCCCACAATATCCGTGACGAACACATTTGAATACGAACTCCAAGAAGCCTCTCTCTGTCGAGAGAGAGGTCTATCGATTAGTCGACCAGACCCTTCGTTGGCTAGTTGTCACACGTCACTCAAACCGTAGCAGGACTTGTTTCACGAATCCACGTAAATGCCGTAGTATCAAGCGAACACACAAAAAAACTACCCGAGACTACGGTGATGACAGAAATACGACGGGAAACAAGTCTCAAAAGTACCACACACGAGAGCAGCGGCGACGAAATTAAGGCTTAACGTTGTCGACCCATCTCTTGCTGGTGTGCGCTCCCTGCGACAACGACTGGATTTCTTTTCGGTTTGCTTCCCTTCTGAGATGTCTCAGCTTTCCTTTTCAGACAGTCAGCAGCTCACACACAACGTAAATTTACCAGAATCGAAGCCATGTGGCATCAGCAGCATCGCAGCCGGTCCTTTCGAAAAGTGTGGGGTGCTGCGGAACTGCACGTAGTCCCGCGGTTACGGGAATACTCATAAATATAATTTTGGTACTCTCAACCTTGGTAGCGCGTTATATAATACGTTTATATTATATATATAATAAATTGTACAAGACTGCGCCTTTAAAACGAATGTTAATGTCGGATAAACGCGCATGAACGAACACCACCGCGCCGCTTGTCAAGGGACATTGTTTTCACGTCGATAGCGTATTCTCACGTAGTTGCGCCATGGACTTCCTTCCTCCGCCATTGTGACGTAACCTCTCAGAGCGCTCTGGCCTTCTTCTCTAGGAGGTGTTGACTCGACTCTGGACGTCCAGATTCGGAGAGGGCGCCCACGCTCGGCTCAGTAGTTGCCGAGCACAACAAAGCGGCGAGGGACCAGACATATGCCAAAAAGGTCAAATCCTCAGCACGGCGAAAGGGGCCCCCAAAGGATAGTTCCCCTCCAGAGGGGACCAGGTGTCAGCCCTCTCTACGAGACCTCACGATCGCCATCGAAAAGCTTCTGGGAGAGGTTTCCGCACTCCGAGATCAACAGGCGATAATGCAGCAGCAAGTACAGACACAGCAGCAGCTGATTGAACAGCAAGCTCTGATAATAACCCGCCTATCGGGAACAAGTCAGGCCATCACGGGAAACCTCACGCGAAACCAAATGGCATTCGCCCGCCGTCACAGCGGTGGTGACAGTAACCCGAGAAACAACCAACACCACGGCGCAGTGTAGCAAAATGGGAAGGCCCAGGCGAGGTGGAGTAGGGAAGTCCACGTGGATTCTGCAATGGAACTGCAGGGGCTTCACCGGCCGCCTCGCCGAAATTCGACTCCGCCTCGAGAGAGCAAGCAAGACACCGAAGGGCAGACCCCTCGCTCTCCTCCTCCAAGAGACGGACAATGACGCCATGAAACTGCAAGGGTATTACACCTACACTGCACCTACGATAGCCAGAACCCGAAGAGGCGTTCGCAGAAAAGGAAAACCACCGGTTAAAGATATCAAGGGCCAGGCGGCAATCTTCGCGGATAAAGACGTACCTCACGCACAACTGGACACAGCCCCCTTTTGCAATCCGGGCAGGGAGGTAGTAGTTGTTAAGGCGAGTGTTGGGAAGACGAAGATTAATCTTGTATCAGTGTACTGTAAACCCGGGGTTAAGCAGTGCGAAAAAGCGGACTGGCTCCGGGACCTCTGCTCAGCGATCCCCTTGGATGAACACATTTATATAGGGGGCAATTTTAACGCCGCCCACACTATGTGGGGTTACGTTCGGGATACTCCTAGGGGAGTCAACCTGGCGCGAGCCGCATCAGAAGCCAAGCTCAAGCTACTAAACGAGTATGACGTTTGTACCAGGATTGGAACGCACAACAAGCAACATGACACTTCCCCGGACCTCTCATGGGCCTCATCGAAGCTCCAGGGAACCTGGAAGGTGCTACCAGACTCTATGGGTAGCGATCATCTACCCATTGAAGTCACCTTCAACGCATTGCGCAGGTCCCAGGCGCCGAAACGAGCGACTTATATAATCAATTGGGACTTGTTTCGGGAACCACTGCAAAAGGATCAGCGGGAGCACGAACAGCCCAGCCTCACAATACGGATACAAGCAGCTGTTGGCCTCGCGACAAAAACCCGGGAAATCAAGGTGGGCACGCCGACCCCCGACTTACACCTATTAAACCTCTGGGCGTCAAGATTACCAGCCCTGCAGCGGTACCGCAACAACGGTAAGACATTGCCGCTACGAGTCAAACTAAACTGCGCCACGGCGAAAGCGAAAAGGTACACCCTCGAGCTATGCCGACGAAGGTGGAGAAAACACTGCACCTCCTTTGGAGTCAAGACCGGACTTGCTCGACTTTGGGGCACCTTCCGAGGAATGCAAAATCGTGGCAAGACACGCGCGGCAGGACAGAACTTGGCAATCCGAATGGGCCTTACGGAAGAAGAGCTAGCCATCGTAGCGGGAGCGCACTTCTTCCCACAGCCAAGTGGCACCAACAGGGGAGCACCGGGATCGGACATCGAGGCTGAAAGACCGGAGGGCGGTGCAGTTTCCGGACGCTCGCCCATGGATTCCCCCTTCACGCTCGGGGAGTTGCTCTCGGCTATCCATGAGGCCAAGGCTGGAGGAACCCCTGGACCAGATGGGACCTCAAATACGGCCCTTCGAAACCTACCCGAAGACCGGAAACATGAGCTCCTGGACTGGATAAACGAAATCTGGGAGACAGGCCGGGTCCCAGAGGAGTGGAAGGAGTCCTGGGTTGTGCCTATACCAAAGCCCAGAAAGCCCCCTACGGAGCTCGCCAACATGCGGCCCATATCTCTCACATCAAACCTGTGCAAGTTAATGGAGCGGCTTGTCTTGGACCGTATCCAGTGGTACGTAGAGGCAAATAACGTCCTGGACCCACGCCAGACGGGTTTCAGACCCCACCTCTCCACCCAGGACAGCCTTCTTCTGTTGCATCAGGACGTCCTAGCAAAGAAGCCCAAACTAGATCCGAAGGTAGTCGTCACAGTCGACGTTAAGAAAGCTTTTGATTCGGTGCCGCACCACTCGATAATCGAAGGAGCACGAAAAAGCGGTCTCAGCGGCAGAGTCATCGCATTCATTCGCTCGTTCCTCGATGGACGTCACTATAGAGTCAGAGTGGGCTCTACGTTGGGCCCAACAATGACGAACGGCATAGGAGTCCCGCAAGGGGCCGTTCTATCACCGATGCTATTCAACCTCGCGATGGCAGGCCTTCCAGCGAGGTTGGCCGAAATTGAGGGTATCGGCTTCACCATATACGCCGACGATATTACGCTTTGGACTTCAGGCGGCCCACCAGGCGCCCAGGAACAAGCCCTGCAGGATGGCTTGAACACCGTGGCGGATTATCTGAGAGAAGTCGGAATGACTCCCTCTCCCGAAAAGACGACCTACGTTGTGGTGGCGGACGCAAGTAACAGGAAAAAGGGCGTGAAGAACCTCTTCAACCTATGCCTCGACGGCCGTCCCGTTCAATGTCAACACAGCATCCGTGTTTTAGGACTCCCCATCAACGAGGACGGCGGAGCGAGCACCTGGCTTGCACAAGTCACCAAAACGTGGAGACAGACCCTGGGACTCATCAGAAGGGCCACCTCCAAATCGTGGGGGGCAAACGAATGCACCTTCCGCATGTTAGTACATGCCCTCCTCACGTCCAAGGCAATGTACGGTATAAACTACCTACGTGTCACAGGAGCACAAAAGCGCAAACTAGAGGTGCTGAAAAGGGAGGCAATGAGGATGGTCACCGGCCTCCCCAGATTTGCCCCAATTGAGGAGCTCCACAAACACTCCAAAATCAATACTCTGGAAGATAGGGCCGAAATCCATCGCATCGCACAAGTCCAGAGACTCGAGCGAACCAGACCCGGAAGGGCCATTCTCCAGCTGCTTGGGTATCAGCTAATGGGCCGCCCCGCGATCTTTCCTCCTCCACCCCCGTGGGAGGACGAGGCAGTGGTGGACCATCGCCCCATGAAGCAGAACGTAGACAAAGACCAGAAGGGCAGAAGGAACAACGCAGCCAAAAAACACGCGGAATCCGTACAGGACGTCCGTCCCGGCTCCGAAACAGTACACGTCTACACCGACGCAGCTGTCACAGAAGACGCAGGCGGCACAGCCATTGCATGGTTTTGTCTTAATACAGAATCTAAGGCAAACTTTGCGTTTCACAAGAAACACTCGACCAAAGAAGCAGAGCTAAGAGCCATATTATTCGCCGTGGAAGACGAGTCCCTGACTCCAGAGGGGTCCAAGCACCTACGGGTGTACACGGATTCGAAAGAGGCCCTAGCCACTTGCCGAAGCGAAACTCCCCCAGCAAAACGGTAAAAAAAATAAAAGCTAGAGCAAAGACCCTAAAATCCAGAGGAGTTAAAATCACCATCTCCTGGGTCCCGGGCCATGCCGGGATCGAGGGGAACGAGAGAGCACACGAAGCCGCGCGGGAGCTCATTCCTTCTCCCTACCCCCCTGCAACAGGCCAAAGTGCAATTCTCGACAACCCTCCGCCCGCACTTATTCAAGACGACTCTGATGACGAAGAGGAGCCTGACTGGGACGAGGAGGCGACCCTTGCCCGCCTCGAGCGGAGAAGGGTCCTGCGCAATAAGCTACCTGAAGACGATGACCCACTGCCAAACGGGTACGGTCGGTGGGCTACAGTGCGTCTTCGGAGACTCCGAACCGGAACGGCCGTCTCCCCAGCAGTCCGGGCTAAGTTCGAGAGATGTGCGTTCAAGACAGATCTAGAAAGAGAACGCGCCGACGATGGATCATGCAGACGATGTGCAGCTGGACAACAAGCCACAAGTGCCCATCTCTTATGGGACTGTGTAGAGCTCAGCCGGACGCGGGAAGAAGCCATCCGAAAACTGCAACCTAAGCTGCGGCCGGCATGCCTTCGGGACTGGATACACCCGAGGGGCGCACCGCAGCACCGCAAAGCCATATTAGACTCGCTTCTTGACTTTGTCGCGACAGCAAGCATCCAGGACTCCATCTGAATAGAGACATTACTGGTACCCCCCTACCTATCCACACCCCATTCCCCCACCCCCTTCTCTCTCCGATGTCAGTGGACAATTGATTAGAGAGAGTCGTACGCGTTTTACTTCTTTTTTTTTATTAATAAAACATGTTCAATCAATCAAGCATTGCAGATCTTTTTGGGATGGAGTACAGGGTGTGTAGTTTGTAAATACATCTGACCGCCGCCGCCATGTACCTATGTACATTAGGTATTCTACTACAACACTGTAATGTACCACCAATTCTTGCATGATGAAGCACGTGCCAAATTGCTCAAGCACCGAGTAGCATGGGAACGTATACGGTACACGCGCTGAACGCACTCGACATATCAGTATAGGCAGTACAGGGTATTCACTGGACGCCATATTTGAGGGCGATGTCTAGAGCGCATGCTCAGAAAGAGCTCACATTAACAGGCTGATAAGACCGGCAATCTTGATGGTGCGGAGTGCAGGTATCAAAATAACTGTGGAAGATGGCCGTCAGCACGCGCTCAGCAGTCGCGCACACAGCTATGGCCGCCAGTGATTACTCCCCATAACAGGTTCCAGGTAGTAAATAATCATAATAAAACGTTGATGAGTTCTTGCCCAAAGTGCCATTTGTATAAGGTTTCTGCTTTAGCTCAAGTGTGTGTGATTCGTGACTGCCTTGCATATCTTCACCTAATCTCCAGGGTTTTACCGAAAAAGTTGCTTTTACGCAAGAAAGGGTAGAAGGGGAGGAGAGGGAGTGGAATTAGGGGCGGCTTGACACCGTCCAAAAGTGGTGTATGGCCGTGTGAAAACCATATAAATGCATTCTATCAAATTATAGCAAACAACAAATATTGTTTCCATTGGAGACTCCTGTTTTTTCCTGAAGAACAATTTAGACAATTTTCCTGTTTTGAAAAATGAGCCACGCAAGCGTAGTTTAAATTTTTATTACAGACGAAATCTTATGTAATACTGCAAAATCGATTATATTTACCGGAAAGGTAGACCTTTAGCCCCTAGTCCCGCGTATAAGCCGCAAAAAATTGCTGGCACTGCGTTGTGATCTTGTTATATATATATATACGTATATGTATGTAAGTACGCGTGCTGCATTGTATAGTACAATTTGTGCCAACTTCCGCGGATAACATAAGCAAATATTTCTTAATTGACTGAAATACATGTCATCTTCACGTTTCTAGAAAGCGTGGAAGGAGTTCTCTTTAGACGCGTTGGTTTTCGGGGAAAACGAGTGCATGCTGTTGACATAGATCGTAGCATACGCTACGAGTGATCCCAGTCAATCCAGCTGCGGCCCATCGTACGGTCAAACGGAGTAGACGAATTAATTGGGACGACGGACATCTCGCTTTGTTCAGCTAGCCGGCGGTTGGACAAGAAATGGGTAGATATATATTGTTGTTGTTACACTTTATTCTGGTAAGGATGGCGCGACGGCCTGGATATATATATATATAAAGTCGATGCAGCCGTTAGCCACTTCGGTCTCAATAAGGTAAGGGCGCGCGGAGGGTAACAACAACATACCTTTTCAACTTCAACAAAAAAAAAATTATATACAAGGAAAGATTACCTAAATAATTGGTGAATTTAGGCCTATCTTAAAAGCACGGACGAGAAATGTTTTCTAACGGTTAGTTTAAAACGTTTGTTTTATATGAATGTATATTTCAGCTCGAAAAATATGCGAGGGCGCTTTTTCGACACCCGAGGTATACTTAACAATTACCGCGATATCGGATGATTGATGAACTGAAAATAAAATCCGACGTGAAATTTCAGTTTTTTGTGCCCTTTTTTTCAGCGTTTGGATTCTGCAAGAATGATCAAGTTAGAAACAAAAGCACCAGCAATTACGTTGAGTCTGCATTATTTAAAACGAAGAAAAACGTTCCATGGTTCCCTTGGGCGTACTTTCCCTGTCGCGCCGGAGAGAAGCCCGACTACGCGGTGCACGGCCGCTGTATGGGAGCTTTCTGACTTTCCTAATAACTAAACTCACCAACTCAGGCAAGAAACATAAGAAAAAGAAGTACAGCTACATGCGCACTTCTTTTATTTAATGGGGACCAGCGGGATTGGGACAATAACGGAGGGGCCCCTCTCCCTGCTACTTTCCCGCAGTGCTTGCCTGCTAAGGGAGAAGCTCCCTTGTAATTATGCAGGCACGTAGGGTTGGCAATCGGGTCAGCTGAACACGAAAAAACGGGACACGAAGGAAATGACTGGACAAATGGACCGCTGTTTGTCCAGTTTTTTCCTTCGTGTCCCGTTTTTTTCGTGTTCAGATGATCCGATTGCCAACAGTATGTACCAACTAGCCCGACTAAAACCCATAGCACGAAGGGTGTCCGGTTTTATTTTCCTCCCCGACTTAGGTCAGTGTTAATTTTATTGAGGACGACTAGTGTATAAAATCAGCGAAATATAATTACGAAATTAAGCAACGAAGTAGGAAACGGTGCAAAACTGCATAACTAAATTTGGCAAATGTTTTGATCGCTTCAGCCTTTGCACACTATCAAAAAGGCAGTATTGTGAGAACTTGTATCTTGCCTAATACTTGCCAATAGAGAAATAAAGGCTGAATTAACAATGGTGGAAAGCCATACGTAAAAAAAGAAAAAGTGCAATATTTGTATCCAATTTTTTTAAAACTCGATCTTGAGTTGGCCATTTCACACCTTTTCTATTTTCATCCTTTTTTTTTTTTCCTCTGAAATACCTAATAGCCTAGGCATGTGCTGTGAAGCCTAAGCTATATGTATTTTGATTTTTTTTAACATACATTCGTTAATAAAAGAAGCTGCAGGTACTCTAACCAACTGTGTTTATATAGCCCAACGTTTTGTGGCCTGCTTGTTCACGGGCGACTTATTTGGCTGGGAGATCGTATTTCTCTTCTCCTTGTCACTGCCGTTTAAATAATTTTCCTTGTTTTGTTACATTCTTAAGCCCGTGGATATAACTGCTTGGGATGATACCGATCGACCTGTTCAGGTTGGTCTTTGTATGCTGAATAAGCTATAACTATAAAAAGTCGTTTTTTCAGTTCCATCCGAACCTGGGAAAAATGAATCTTCTAAAGTGTCATGGCATATTCAGCATAGAAAGAACCTGAACCTTCCCAAGCAGTTATATTCACGGGCTTCTAGGCGTCACAAAAAGGAGAGACTGATTTAAAGGCAAGGAGAAGAGAAAGACAAACACCCAGCCAAATAAGTCACCCGTGAACAAGTAGGCCGCGAAACGTTGGGCTATTTAAACACAGCTTGTTAGAGTACCTGCAGCTTCTTTTATTAATACTCGCCTAACCAGGCAGAATTTTGCCCAAATGTTTACTTTTCAAACATACATCTGTTGAACGTAACTATTGTTATTATACTGGAACACGAAAACCTTAGTCCTCCCAGTCTAAGAAAGCAACAGCTTAAGGCTGAACTCCATAGAGCGAAATATGCGACGAATAGCTAAAGAACATCGCCCTAAGGCACACTCGCTTTGTGCACGACGTAGCAGCCACTGCGCCGATATCACGCGCAGAACAAAAGCCGCCGGGAAAAATTCAATTTTTCGCAGCATATTCGTCCCATGGAGTTCAGCCTCTATGGGTCACAAGGCATATGCAAGCACAAAAGTTTCCTCGTAAATAAAAATACCCCCTTCGACTTGAAACTGACCTCCTAAGTTCTCAGGCACACGAGGGACTAGGAGGAGGTTCACAACACAATACATGTAGTTTACAGGCGTGAGCCCTCGCAATTTTCCATGCCAGCGGCAGCTGCCAGACTGTCAAATTTTACTTTGGGAACAGTACATACTTTATGGCCTGAAGGATCATAGATGGATGGATGGATGGGATCTTTCAAAGTAAATAATTCTCATTACCTACAAAAACAAAACTACTGTCACAACTTGAACAGTTTATTTACACAAACACACTGCACCATTCCAATTTTTGTTCGAGTGGGAACTAGCAGGCAGGACCAATGCCTTGGTTCAGAGATGACGATGAACTGGGTGACAGAAACCTTCTGCTACAAGTCACAACTGAAGCAGCTTATTCAGAGTGGTGCCCAGGACGCCAATGGTGGGGTTCAAGCTGGGCTGCAAGAGAAAAGAATTGTCACAGTACAAGCACCGTAACCATCAATTTTAGACCGCGTGGAAAAGACATACACCACTTCAGTGCACTAAGGAGTGTGTTACTACTTTTAAAAACAAGAACTCTTGGATAATGATCCCCTAAACAAAGCAAATTGACAGCAAGAAGCTTGACAAGTTCGTTTGAACATTCAACAAGTAATCAAAATTGTTGAGAGTAAAAACATATTCGAATATAGATCATCTCTAATTTTGAAGTGGAAGGAAAGGAAATTCACACAAATATTTAACTCGTCGCATCATTTGTAACCCAGGCTACAACTCATCTGTTGATCATGCTGGCAACGTCATCTTATGAACATTAAGAATGGCAACTGCATGCTTTCGTACCGAGCGAAAGCATTAAATATTGAACAAAATAGCACATTAGTTCACATAAAAATAGTGCTCGAGGCATTTTTGATCACAATCACAGACCACTGTTGTAGATCTTTTTGTATTAGAAATGTCACTGAAAACCTGTTCATTTTTGTTATAAATATTCACTCTACTATGAAAAGGTAAACTGGCACTCCAATTGACCCTTTAGCAGTGGTATGCCAGAGTAGTTCATAACGTTACTAGTCAGGAAACAGTGCTTTGCACTAATACATTTTGCTTCACATATACTATAATGCAGATATTAGACACGAAGGTGCACAAACTGCAGTTGACACAAAAATAACATAAAACTACCTCATGTAAAAAAAAAAAAAAAACAAGAAACAACACGGCTTATTGACGTCTTTCACGATTGTAGCCAGTGCATTGATAGTAGGGGACAGATAGATGTATTTTTGGATTGCGCCAAGCATTTGATTGAGCGTCCCATCATCTAGCTGTTACGTAAAATTGCTGGTATCATTAAAGGGGCCGTGCAATCATATTTAAGCGTCTACCTTTTTTGCGGTTTCCACATCTCTTGGGGTTCGGGCAAGCCAGTGGGCACGGAGAGAATAACAAAATATCAGTAAGTCATATTTTAACCGGACGACGCGGACACCTTCTAAACCTACAAAGGCGACCCGCGGTGCTGAAAGTGCACGCTATGTGTCGTGTTTGGTCCTGGCCTTACTACTGGTCAGAGCCGCTATAAGTTTCTTTTTACAAGCGCGAGCTCATAGCGTTGGCAGTCACTCTTAACGCACGAGAGCTTGTGCCGCCGAGATGTGCCCCAGAGCAAGGAGCTCGTGCTTGTAGCCTTTCCTGCGGTACATCAGAAGGTCCCGAATGTACCCGGCGCCGCTGCGGTCGAGGATCCGAGCGGTTCCGAAGGCCTTCGGAGCAAGTTTGGCAGTATGGCCGAGCGAAGTGGCTCTCGTTCTGAACTGATCTTTATCCCGTGTCTGCTGTCGTTTGTGGCCAATAAAGTGTCATGTCAAATTAGTGTTTAATCTCGCAGCAAATGCAATGCGAGCCGCCCTGGCTGGCCGCTTCATACAGCCCAGCCAGAACACGCTTTAGTGGCGCCCTCTCGCGCCGTTGACACGGAGTGCGGCAGCGGTGAGCGATCGCTGAGCTCACTACCCCTCCTCTAGTTCACGGCCACTCAAGCCAGGACCTACGACGTCATGAAGGAGGTGTTTTTTTTTTTTTTTTTTTTTTTTGCTTGTTTTTGTAATTTCAATTTGCCTATAACTTTTAGAATAAAGCGAGATTCAAATAAAAGAAAAGTTTCATTAAGTTACTACGTTCAGTGCGCTCCGGTTCGGTACAAATTAAAAAAAAAAAGTAAAAAAGTCCTTGCAGGGCCCTTTTAAGGTGTATCCACACGACGGACCAAATTGCTGTTTTGGTCCGCGGGCCGCGCATCACGTGATCTTTCGTCACCGTTCTTTGAGGTCCGCCGGCGGTCCGCGGCCCGCGCTTCTGAGAAGTGCCAAGCGACTTTCTCGCCTGGACCTTGGGGACGGACCGCGGCGTTTCTAGTATAATTGAAACGCTAAGTCTGGCAACAAGCTGACTTTTGTTGTTTGGATTGGAATCCAAATTCAAAGTCATGTTCTTTTGGCTCCAACTGTGGAAGACGAAGAAGACGAATCTTTTGTTGTGCGACGATGCAACTTTTTACTTCATCGCGCTCGTGGAGCAATTCCCCGCTCCGTGGGACAATAGTCGCGACGACTACCCAAATAATCATCTAAAGATGTCCCCATGCCTTTTTCGGTTCACTTAAGTCCTCCTCGTCCTCAGTATTCAGCGCCAGGGCCACCGCGGCCAAACGTCTCTTTCGTTCAACCTCCATCTTGGCTCCTTACAAATAGCCTCGAAGCAGCTCTCTGCATGCGTCTGGCGGAGCTGTGAGGTTGAGGGTTAGGCCGGCTCGTTCACTCTGTCGTCTGCTCCTTTGGTCCGTCGTGTGGATGCTCATTGCAGCCGGGCGGCCCGTGGGCCGTGCGTCACGTGATCAATCGGTCCGCGGCCCGGTCCGTCGTGTGGATGCACCTTTACCGACAGCTGATGGGCTGACTGGTTGAGTATTTAATCGGAAGAACCCAATTTGTTAATATCAAAAACGACTGAACCATTGCTAGTGATTCCCCAAGTTCCACAAGGGTTCGTAATAGTGCCACGCGCGTCGCAGAGCGAGCGCGTGCATGGCCGAATGGTTACCGCGCTTGACTGTTGCGCTGAAGGTCGAAATTCGATTCCAGTCAGTGGAATGTTCTTTTATTTATTCTTTCAACTTGGCGTTCTCGTAAGTTCGAGAACATTCTCGTCTGATTGAGTTCCGAATATTCGTCGAAAGTTTTACGCCGAATGTTCCAGAAACCCACGCAGGTACATAAGGGACTCTGCATGGCGAACGGAGTCAGTCTCGCCCCAGCGCTCGATCCTGCTATTTTGCCGACATCGACGCCTGCGACGCCTTTCTCTATTTTGTTTTGGGCACAAGTTCGCCCTATTAAAGGGTAACTGCAAAGAAAAAGAAGATTTTTTTTAAATAGCCTAATTGGGACAAGCATGTCAAAAAACAATTTTTCCGCGAGAAAAAACATTTTTTACAGCAATATTTATTGCGTGAGACTCATTTTAGGGAGGAGGAATAAACGTCTTTATTTGTCTTCAAAAGCTAGCCCATCTGGCTAGGGGAGGCCGAAAGCCCCACCCGGGGTAAGGGTGCAGGGGGCCCGGTTGCGGACCTGCCTGTCCCTCAGTTCCCGAGCCTTCTGAACGGCCCTTCGCTGTCCTTCCAGTGTCGTATCCTTGACTCCGGCGTCCAACATCTCAGGCAACGTTCCAGGCGCGCCTACCGGACTGCAGTCCCACAACACGTGCATGACCGTAGCCTTTTCCCCACATATAACACACGCATCCGATCTGTACACGTCCGGAGCCACATACCGGCCCAACACCGGCGTGAAGATGCATTTCACTTGAAGCTGCCTTAGAAGGACGGCTTCCTCTCTGCTTAGGTTCTCGTGCGGAGGGGGATACACCCGCCGCGCTTCTCGTTTCGCTCGTAATACTTCCCCGTAGCCCACCGGAGCGAACACCGCCGCCCCACCGAAAGCCCGGCCTAATAACTCTCGGGCCATTCGGTCAGGAGCGACATTGCCGCCCATGTGCGCAGGGGTCCACACCACTTCCACCTCGTTACGAGGTTTGCACAGCTTGGCGACTAGAGGCGGAACACGACCGCGCGCGTACCCCCTCACCGCAGTCATCGAATCGCTTAGCACTGCTTTAACTCCTGGCAGGGAAACCGCTAGGCTTATGGCAATTCCTTCTGTTACACAAACATCTCCGCCCCTAACACTCAGGGCCGTCTTGATTTCCCCGGTGGCCAGATCCGTGACAACCGCCACCCCAACTCCATCACGTACAGCTGCATCAACACAGACCGCTCCTCCAGATTTCAAGAACAGTCGCTCCAGAGCTTGCGCTCTGGCCGCACGACGCCCAGCGTCCCTCGTGGGGTGCATGTGTCTCGGGATCGGGCGCACTTTCACACATCTCATGGTCTCATTGGGTAACTCAGCTAGTCCGGTGTTTCCACGACTTACGCCGACTCGGGCGAGAATTTCTCGTCCAGCCGCAGTACCGGCAAGCCTTAACTCCTGAGCTTCTCGGTGTGCCTCAATCATCTCGGTCACCGAGTTATGCACCCCAAGGGCGTCCAGGTCGGCGTTATGCGTGAAAGAGAGCACCCCCAAACCGGCTCTGCAAGCTTTCCGCACCATCGCATCCAGCTTGTTTAGCTCGGCCTTCCACCATTTGAGATATGGCCCTACATACATGATATGGCTGAGGGCAAAAGCCTGGACTAGCCTCAACACTCCCTCTTCTCTGATGCCTCGTCTCCTACTGGAGACCCTCTGTATTAATCGCATGGCTGCCAGGACCTTTGCCCTCAGCCTGTCTAGCATGGCGGAGTTGCCCGCCTTTTCTTGTAACACCAAACCCAACACCCGAAGCGTAGGCACTTTCGGTATCAACCCTCCGTCCGCGTACAGTAATACTTCTTTCCACGAGCTTCGATGTTGTTGACACATTAAGTACTCAAATTTTTCTGGTGCACACACCAGTCCCGTTCCCTCTAAGTTTTCTTCCACCAGTTCGATACCTCTTTGCAGGGTCCCTCTCACAACCTCGCGTCGTTTGTCTAGACACCACATAGTAATGTCATCGGCGTATACTACATGTGGTATTCCTTCCCGACGTAGAGCACGTACTGCATCCACCATCACTATGTTGAACAACACAGGAGATATCACTGAACCCTGTGGTGTGCCAGCATTACCTAGGTTCCCTTCGCCTACCTCCAGATCCCCGGCCACCAATTTAGCTCTCCTGTTAGACAGGAAATCCTTTACGAAGGCAAAACTTCTATTCCCTAGCCCCGCCTTGCTAACTCCGGTTAGGATGGCTTCATGGGTTACTCGATCGAACGCACTTTTTAGATCCAGACCTAGAATCACCCCGGGCTTCTTGCTTTCCACCACCTCGTGTTTTATGATGAGCATGGCATCTTGTGCACCCAGACCCTCGCGGAAGCCGATCATTGAGCTCGGAAAGTACCCTTTGCTTTCCAAGAACGCTTGCCATCTCCTTAGGATCATATGTTCAAGGAGTTTACATACACACGAGGTGATGGAAATTGGCCTGAGGTGTTCCAGGTCCGGCGGCTTGTTGTGCTTGGGTATTAGCACCAGCTTTGCTACTTTCCAGGGCTCAGGGAGGGCTCCCTCTTCCCACACCTTGTTGTACAGGTCTAATAGTTTCTCTAGTCCCTCATCTGATAGATTTGACAAGACCGAATTACTGATCCCGTCCAATCCCGGAGCTGAGCGACGGTTAGCTTTAGTTAGTGCCGCCCTAAGCTCCCACATCTCGAATGGTTTGTCCAACTTTGGATTCTCTGGCCCTTCGTACCGTACTCCACAAGTTTTCTCACCTTTGCCCAGGAATTTGTTCTTAAGCCAATCTTTGACCTTTTGTACCCCCAGATCCCTTACAGATCTGCCGACCACTTCCTTAAGCTTGCGGCCCTTTGCCGCCTTGGTCGAGTCCTCGTTCAATAAGTGTCTAAGTAGTTGCCATGTGTCTCCACAATGTAGGCTGCCCTCCGCTCGCGCGCACACGTCGTCCCACTGCTGACGGGACAGCGCTTCGCAATGCTTCCTGATTTCCCCATTAAGCTGAGCCAATCTTTTGCGCAGGGCTCTGTTGCGCCTACCAGTTGCCCTCCACCTCATCCTGATAGAATCCTGTGCCTCTAATAAAGATATCAGTCGGCTATCTACTATGCCCCCTACTGCATTATTTATTGCCTCATCAAGGTTCACTTCCCTTCTCGCGCTTTCAACCGTATTCGTCAGTTCCCTCGACCACGCTTCAACGTTCTCAATGGGGCCGCTTGGGCATAAAGCCCTGAAAAGGTCCCAATTGACCAGGCCCTTTACTCTCCACTGCCGCGGTTTCTCCCTCAATGGTACCTCAATCTCCACTACCCGGTGATCGCTGCCGAGATCTTCCATTAGGTTTTCCCATGAGATCCTAGCGTCATTGACGTAGACCAGGTCAGGAGTTGTATCCCTATCAGCAAAATGCCGCGCAGCCCGTGTGGGCAGGCCAGGATCCGTAACCAGCATTAACCCCACTTCCTCCGCGTCTGAGAAAAGGTTCAAAGCTTTTCTAGTGTTGTGGCCATGTCCTAGAGTTTCATGGCTAGCGTTAAAGTCCCCGGCCACCACTAAGCTTCTTCCGTCTGCCCAGCGGACCGCACCGTGCAGAATGTTACTGAACCTTTGCCGTCTAAAGTGGGGGTTACTATAAATGTTGCATACGCATACTCCCACCCTGCCCACGAGGACCTCTACTGCGATTCTTTCTACATTTTCATCCCCATCCATACAGTGTACTAACACCGGCCACTTTCTTTTTACAAACGTACATACTCCCCTGACTCTACCAGGGGGCCCCCCCTGCGCCCTGTATGCCACATATCCCGGTAGGGTTACACATTCAATCACAGTTTCCTGCATCAAGATAACGTCTGGTTTGCGATGCCTACTCCTGAGAAATTGTTGCAACCTGGCCCTCTTGTTTCCATATCCATTACAATTCCAAATCCATATGAGCAAACTATCCATTTCTGTTTTCAAGCTTTTCGACCCTGCTTCTGATACCGTCCACACACCTGCAGACGTGTTCCAATTTAGACATTATCTGGGCCATACTCTGCTCCAAAACCCCGAACCTTCTTTCCCAGTCTACCTGGCCTTGCACCTGCTCTTTTCCTGCCGCGATTTCGACGGCTTTGGCCTTATCCCCCACGACCTTACGCTTCATAGGCAGGCTATTACCGCTCGCGTCAGACGATATTTCCATCTGGTCTACCTTACGCGTTAGCGCCTCGACCATTGCTTTTAACTCTTCGTTTGTCTGAATCAGCTCTTGCCGTTCCCTTTCCATGACTTTAATCTTCTCCATTAGTTCATTATCCTTACTACCCTTCCCAGTAGAGGGCTTTTTTGCAGCAACCTGAGCCCACGACACCTGGCGGCCTGTGCTACGGCTGCGGCTCCGCGAGGTACGCGACTCCACGGAGCTTGAGCGCCCCATACCTACGGCGGGGAAATCGCCACCAGTAAACCGAGGGATCGAGGGGCTACGCGCACGTGCCCCGATCTGGCTCCTTTCCCATTTCCTACTACGAACAATGTAAGGTTCACGAAATTTGTTCTTACACCTTCTGTCCCCAGTCTCGTGCGGACCACCACACAGCTTACACTTGGCCATACACTCATGTCCGGGCGTTGGGTCTTTGCCGCATCCCAGGCATCGACGAGCGCTTGGGGTCGGGCAGACGTCCGCCCGGTGCCCGACTTTCCCGCAGATTCCGCATACCTCGTAGTCCTTTCGGTATAAGGTGCACCGCAGCACAACGCTATCGTAGACCACGCGAGATGGGACCACCTCCCCCTCGAACACCACAATCACAGCACCAGATGAACCGATGCGCTCCGCCGCGATAAGGGACGGATTCCTGGGACCAAGCAGCGCCTCTTCGATCTGCTTCCTCGTGTGCGTCAAGGGTATCCCGCGGATTACCCCCTTTGCACATCCTTCGGGGACTGTCGCGTAAGCCCGTGCCTCGTACAGGGTATCACCCATCTTCAGGGCCGTGATTCCGACGTACTTCCTTGCGCGCTCCTTACACGAGCAGCTTATTACAATCACGTTCTGGGTGCCGTTGATACACACCAGGTCTTCACTTGCCGCTGGGAGCTCTACACCGGCCGCGTTCTTGACAGCCGCTGCCAGAGCTACGTCTGAGACCCTTCTTAAATCCAAGCCCCCGCGGGGCCTAACGATGATCTTGCCCTTAGCGAAAACTAATACGTTTGAAATATACCACATTCTAATTTGAGTGTATTTGAAATACAGTTCATAATTATAAGTACACGAAAAATAGACCGAAAATATAAACTTCTTTTTTTTTACTTAGTACTAAAATATACTTCTAAAAATCATTTTAAAATACCTTTACTTAAACTACATTTGAAGTTCCCTTCATGCGTTTTGAAATATGTAAATACTAAATTAATAGGCACAAAATACCTTTCACATATATTTCTTGAAATATACATTTAATTCAAGCAAAATATACTCCAACCCCAAAAAAATGGAGCAATCACAAATACGTGCAGAATACTCTTAAAATACCTGAAAATCGTAAATACTGTTGTGTTATACTCTAAGTACCTTTTGACTGCAATACTTTGGTATTTTGACTTAAACTACCAAAATATTGAAAAGCTCCCCCTCTAGAAGTTCACTTCAAGCAGATATGGAGTACACTGAAGCGCCTAAATACAACATTTGATTAGTTTGTAAACTGAATTCCAGAGCATCGCACTGATAAATCAGCCCAGTTTATGTTATTGTTTCCTTTTTTCTATCAAGAACACACCTGATCAGTTCCTTGCACACCAATCACAAACGGGGTTCGGGAACTACAACCGCAACATTTGCTGATACTGGAAAGCTTCAGCAGGTGCTGTGAACAGACGTTTGGCGTGGTTTTGTTAGCACCATGTTAGTTCACTGAACGTGTATACTCACCATTGTACGTGATGTGAATAGTGACTTTAATATAGTGACATTAACTACCATATTAAATAGTCAACTACTAAAATGGAAAGGCAAAACAACTACTGTAAAATATTTATTTTTCGCGGGCTCAATATTTTGCGATTTAGGTTAAAGTTGGAGTTTTGGAATAATTCGCAAATTCTAATTTTTGCGACGCGCTGAGATCGCAATATAGATTTTAATGTTTTAAAATTTTGCCGGAATTGTTCACGGGACCTATTTTTCGGAATTGTAGGCGATTCGCGAACCTTGCGAGAATTAGGTCCTCACGAAAATAAAGTCGTTTACAGTATTTTAAAGTGAAGGTACTGCCTTGATTCGCTTCGTCCTGAGTGGTGCTACGCAGAGAAGCAATAACATGTATTTTAAGAGCCGTTTGTGTGGATATTGTTTTAAGGACTGCGCCGAATTGTTATTAGCTGTACCAATGCCTTTTACTAAGAGATATTGTCCACGAACTTCAAAACACTGTTTCCCCTTTGACAGACTGACGAGGAGAAGATCGAATACTTGGAACCTTAATAAGCGCAGAGGTGGTCACCGAAAAAATGATTACCTTCAATATGTAGGCTATATAAGGCTCTAGAGCAGTCAACGGGACTGTGAATGAGCTGTTCAGTGCGTCATTGTGTTTGTGTTTGTGTTCGTTTCTAATGTAGGTTTGTGAGATGTATTTAGTAGTGCCTTCAAATACCACAGGGACACCATTTGCTGACAAAATCGAAAATAAAAAAAAAAATTGTGTAACCGCTTTTTAATGCACAAATGGCATCTTGAGTGTGAAGGGATAATATTTTTGGTATATCTAAAATATTTTTTGATTCATATTTATAATGTATTCTGAATACCTTACGCGCCTATTTCGAATGCGGCCAAAATAATACAGAATAAATACAAAATGAATATTCGTACTAAATATATTTTAACTTCGTTTGAAGCACGGTCTTTTTTTGCTAAGGGTGGTGTCCCCTCGTACTCCAAAACGGGGCATGCGACTCGCTCGAATCACACGGTCGACAACTTTGCCGAAACTTCTTGCTTCCGCCGGTCGTGCCGTCTTCGTTCCGCGTCTTCCTACCCGGATCCATCCGTCCTGTCCGTCCGCCACCGTCTCGTCATCCATGCCGACCACCTCGCCGGCGCCGTTAGGCTTAGCCGCCGACGCCATTGACGCCGGCGACCGAGCTTCTTCCAAGGACGTCGTTAGGCTTAACGCCTCTCGTGGGTTCAATACAGATAAAGTCCAGAAAAATCGCAAAAACTCGACTCACCGGGACAAACTTCACTTCCCCGTGATCCACAGAACTTCACGAAGACGCTGAGGTCAGCAAACTTGCATAAATTATCACGGCGCCGCACTAATTTGCGAAAATTGACGGAGCCGACATGAAGCACGTCCTTTCCGCTCAGCTGCCCTCTTATCTCATCCGACTCATTTTAGTTTGCGGCTATTTCGTCCGTTTTAAATCGCGCGCCACGAAGTTGTGATTATGTGACGTCAATCCCAAAAGGTTCTCATTGGCTAAGAGTTTGATTGACAGCTTAGAACTTGGTTGTTAAACCTTTGTTATATGTTGCAATTTCCTTTTGAGCGGCATATTTTTACGTTTAAAGAATAACCCATGTGATGAGAGTTATTATTCTTTACAAAAAGTTTACAAGACGGGCACTTCCGTTTGGATTCATACAAACAAAAGCTTCGCCACTCTTTCATGGCCGCCGAAGTCTCTGCTCCCGCCTGTCTCGACTAATCGTTTCGCCGAAGTGATCAGTGTTTCGTCGTTTCGTGCTAACCCAGGTGCTTGAGTGAGACTTCTTGAAGTGAAGTAGTGTGTGTTTAGCAGCTGTCGCAGGTGTTAGTGATAGGAAGCGACGCGGGGTTTTGGCTTTCATAGCGCGGTTCTTTCGTTTTCCTCTTTTCTTGCTTATCGTTTTTTGTTTTTTTTTCTGCTTGTTTGCGCGTGCAAATGCTGACTTTTCGGAGATGTCAGATGCGTGATCCCGACAGTGAGCCTTCCAGCAGCCATGTCGCCCCGAAAGGAATGCTATTTGGCTGGAGGCAATCGGGCGTTCGCGTAGCGACCAACGTGTCTAGTTACGTTCTCGTCATATCGCTCTGGAGGCCGTCGAGATTCGCCCCGTGTGCACCTAACGTCGGCGACTAGACAGAAAATAAAAAAAGCACTATGTCCACTACGTAAATATGGTCTCAGTTCATGCATTTGTAGGCAGGTACGAAATCGTGCCCAAATTTATTCACACCGCACGATGCAACACGTCGCTGTGCAAACGCAGTCCAATACGAAGCATAAAAACGGCAGAGTTAGGACAACAATTCGGAGTCCATTGTTCAATTAAAACGACGTAATTTTGTTGAAAACGCCCGCAGCTTTTTACTCACGGTATGCGTCGGGAAACTTCCACATTTTGAAACAGAACGAAGCAGATTTACTTTTAAAAACGCTCCCAGCGTCCTCCCGGACCAGTTTGACTGGATCAGCTGACGACGACGGGACTTAACTGGTTGAACGTCAACCCCACAACAACCAATTTGCGCTCCGTGTTAGCACCGCGTTACACACACCACGAACGTTTCAGCTCTTTGTCGCATCGCCGTGTTGCACCAAACAGAACGAGATCGCCGAAACCAACGCAGCGCTGTCGTGAACCTTGGCTTGTGGTTGCGCACTCGTGGATTCTGTGACTTCCTTCGCTTTCAAAGCGCGCACGACGATTACGAACGATACTTTCCGTCTTCCGGGAACATCACAGGGGCACTTCTTCATTCACGTCTTCGCTACATGTGCTCGCACACCGCGTCGAACCAAAACAATACCAACAATACCGCGGCCTGGCGTAGTTGCCAGATCTTGCCGGAAGTCGAGACGCTGCGTCGTTCAACTCCGCAACGCAAGGAGAGTGAGGGGCGGGGCGTACTCCCCTTCCGCGGGGGTCGAAAGAGCGGGAGTTTCAAATGTGGAGAGGTTCTGACTCTACTAAATTACGTCCTGTGGCGTAAATATTGATAAAAAAAATTATTTTTTTCGCGGAACATTTGTTTTGTGACATGCTTGTCCCAATAAAGCTGTTTAAAAAAAAACTTTTTTTTCTTTGCAGTTACCCTTTAAACGCTTAGTTTCTTCAGTTATTTGCCACCTCATTATTTGTCACTCGTGACAATAGGGCTAGTGCTGCTTATGTATATTAATGACATGTGCGTAGGACTCAACCCGGCAGTAAAATTAAAACACCTTGCTGATGATACGATTATTTACAGAACGGTCAGCACCGAAAGCGATCAGATCAGACTCAAGAATTGGACAAACTTCTCGATTGGTGTCAACCGTGGCAAATGGAACAGAGCAAAAACTGTAACCATGATTATTACACGTAAACAAAGTCATTTACTGTTTCACAGTATGTATTGACGACGTGCAGTTTTGCAACATAAGGGAGTACCTAGGGTAGGTGTGTACATACAATCAAACCTCTCATGGAACCTGCAAATAGACAAAGTATGTAATAAGGCTTAGGCTGTGGACTTTAAAGCGCCATACGCACATTCGCGTTTGAACGCGTTTGAGTGCGTTGCGGAGTCCTTGCGGCCAGGCGCAGTCGCTTGCGGACCGACGCGCGCCTCCCCGCAACGCTCGGTAGCGCGACGCAAGCGAGTAGAGACTCGTTCAACTTTCCGAAGCGTTGCGGTGCGTTCGGGCGCGTTCGACCAATCAGAAGCCGAAAGAGGAGAGGGGTGACGTGTTCGCTCGCCCCACCCGGCCGACTCGGCGAGACGTATCCGGTTCGCCGGTCGCAGTGCTTGCATTCTTGTTTTGGGGAGCGGTGGAGACTATTTTCCAAGGCTGCGATGGTTCAAGCTTGACAAAACGTCGGGGAAGCCGGCGAGATTGTCCCAAGATCGAACGCTTCGACGCTGTCGCCGTGCGCCGCCATGTTGCCTTGGATTTCGCTTACTATTGGTGAGCCACTAGCGACGATAGCGCGTTCTTATTAACTCTTGACTGCGGTTGACTGCGTGTCAACGCAACTGTGCGTACAAGTTTGGCGCAAGCGGTCTTCGCAACGCAACGCGTCCGCTTGCCGCTACGGAACGCACCACGCTCAAACGCGAATATGCGTATGGGCCTTAAGACGATCACTGAAGGACAAAATACCGGAGGTTAAGTGAACCGCTTTTAAAACCCTTGTTTTACCGATCAGGTTACACAACATCTAAATCGTATCAGCGCACGCATAGAGAAGATACAGGAAAGAGCGCTAGTACCATTAGATGTTTAAATACCAACTAGCCCAATTATCAACCCTTTTACAGAATACGCGAGTAAGCTCTGGGAAGCTTTCACTCAGACCAATATCAATAAGCTTGAACAAGTCCAAAATAAGGCAGTGAGGTTTATCTATAACCGTTATCATTCCACAGACTCAGTAACAATGCTCAAAGCAAGGGCTGCCTGACATGAAGACACACATGTATACACATCGTTTAAAATACTCTTGAATTAGTAAATGAATTGCATAATACTGAAATGTCAAGATACGTCCGCCCGGGCGTCCCAGATGACTCACGCAGACTTCTTACTCGTACAAAGCATAACAAATATATTCAGCCCCATCTCTAATTTGCAGACACCCTTAAATTTGTATTTTTCCCAAGATGTATAGATGACTGGAATAAACTTGAGTTAGATGTTGTAAATGCCCCTATGATAAAGAGTTTCATGAGCAGTATGGCGCCAACGTAATTGTATTCGCACATTGGTTTGCTCGTTTTGTTTTTACAAGTGTATTGCATTTTGTTATGGCCGACGGGTCTACGTCACTTCCGGCGTCGGAGTGATTTGCACACTGGCCTCACTCGTCGGACGGGCGTCGGAGGAAGCACTCCCTGGGCTTATTGTTTTGGGCTGGCAGTATTTGTAAATAATAATAAATAATTGTAATTAAATAATAATAAAGAATAGTAAATAAACGGCAGGAATTACTTTTCATTGGCAAGTATGCAGCAAGCTCGTTACAACAAATCTCTCTCGCTCGCTATTAGCCCCGTGCGCGACCGAAAGCGTCGCTGTGGTCGGCCTTCCACGATTGGCCGAACGTTGACTATGACGTAGGAAAGCGGATTTATCATCGACGGAAATAAGAGGAATGAAAGAACTTTAATTTTGACGGTGTTGGCAGTGTTTGCTTTCAGAATGCAAAGATTTCAAGCTTCCACCATGCTATTTAAAAACACCATCGAACTTGTTGTTTGCAAGGTAATGAAGTAACAAGGGGGAACCATAGGAGGGCGCCAACAAAACATCTCGCCGCTAATTCGCCCTCCAGATCGAACCGTGTCGCCACCATGCGACCGAAATTGGAAACATGCGAAAGCAGGGGATACTGCTGGGCGTCGTCTGCTACAGGCACACATTCAGAAGCATGGATAGGGGGATCGGTGGCCGAGTGGGCTAGCGCGCACCAGCTCGGAGCACGATGAGCGGAAGCTCGCGCTGCAGAACCCAGGGCTCAATCCCCAGCCCTGTTCGTTTCGATCTGGATGAGCATCGTGCCAGCGTGCGATTGTGTATCACAGGCACGTAGCCAGGATTGTGTTTCAGGGGGGGAGGGTTGCCCATTACACGATGCTCTATGAGGGGGAGGGGAGGCCCCAGCAAAATGGAAGATTTCGGGGGGGGGGGGGGGGGGGGGGAGGGGGGGGAAGGGGGGGGGGAGGTTCCATGGGCCCTCTTCCCCCTGGCTACGTGCCTGGTGTATCACTACTGGGTGGCCTGGGTGGTGCACGTTACCCCCAAGCTAGCGGTTGTACTGCACCGGCTAAATTGCTCATCTACAGCTGGGAGACTCGTCACCCTTTGAGGCAGACCAAATTCTAGGCTCTATAAACATACACAAAACCCAATTTCGGATCTTGATGACGCAAGTCCGTTTCCGGCTGAGCTGAGCCCTCCTTATTCAACGCTTGTTGTTATTGCTGTCGTTTTTTCCTTCTAAAGGCTATGGTTAGGGTTCCGCATTTTCGGTGTTTTTTTTTTTCTCGAAATTGGGGGTATTTTATTTTGGGGTTTAATATTTTCCTGCAGATTCCGTGGTTTTTGTTTAAATTGGTTATGACTTCACCAATTCACACAAAAAACAATGAATCTGTAGGAGAAATAACCCCCCCCCCCCCCCCAAAAAAAAAAAAAAAAAAAAATTTCCCCCAACTTTTAGAAGAAAAGAAAAAAAAAAGAAACACCGAAAATGCAGAACCCTAGTTATGGTGTATCATTTCACATGCACAGAAATTCAGCAAAGCGATTATTATTAAGTCGGATGCTTCCATAATCTTTGTGTTGTTCATAGGTTTCATAAAACATTGAATGTTGATTGGAGCTATGATTTGATTAAAATTTAATCCTACTGATCGCTACCGTTTAATACACAAATCAATTGATAAATCTGTTAATTTATTTTTCACCGGGTCATTATGCATGAAAGACAATAAAACTACACTTTTTTTGTTGTATTTTTGCATTCCCATTTTAAACTTCACGTTGTGACGCCTACTGAAATATGAACACGGGAAGCCTTTTAAAGTGAAGTATTCTTTAAGTTATTATTTAAACAGTATAATCACCCTTCATGACAATCACACGCATGCTGAAGTGGTTTACCGTGCAAGCCTGCGTCATAAAAGAAATAAAAATGTCAGAAATACAGAGTAGGCATTTTTCCCTTTTTCATGGCTCCCTCCAGCACAAGATTCCGATTAAACGGCCAAACAAAATATCACTATTAAAGCCTCACTCGAATAATCTGAAGGTTAATCAATGTGAATATGCGTTAGGTGAGGGCGGAGGATGATCGCAAAATCTCGTGAGAGTCACTAGCCCTCATCAGTAAAAGATTGTCGCTGCGGCTGTGAGCGCGTGGTATCCTCGTCTCCTTCTTTGTACTGCCTTCGACGCGCCCCTCGTGCCCGGACGGCACGTGCGTCTGGTGCCGGTCTCATGCCTGTCAAGCCTTCAGCCAGTCAAGCCAGCCAGCACTGACTCGCTCTTAGCCCTATTACTTAACGCCTTTATTTAATGTAAATATACTTTCCTTATTCCTTTCCAAGACTCGGCCCTCATATCTTACACGGCCCATGCCGGCGACGTCGTGGTGCGGGTCGTTTGTTGGAGTTGCAGTGTCTACTATCTTTAAATAGAAGATTATTTAGTCAGAAATTTATAATATTGGTTTTTTGACATCCGACCTTCACCGAGAAAATTGAAGCACCCACACTACCGAGAAAAGCCTCTAATAACACGCATGCCTTGCTTGGTTACACCCGTTGGTTCCTGTCGCGGCAGATATATTAGAATACCTTTGTGGTGAGCCATACTTGCCAACGTCTGCCTAGGGCAGACGACTCATCCACACGCGTGGTTATTTATACTTAAGCCGCACGCTGGTAAGACGATTCAATCTTTACTGACGCACCGAACGGTACCGCACCACTTTCCGCTAAAATTGTTTTCCCACCGATACTGTGCAACAAAATAAACGCAACAATTTAGACCGTTTCGCACGCGAACGTGGAGAGCCTATGGGACAGCAATGCTTCCATCCCCGCTTTGATGATGATGATAGCACGACCGCAGCGCCACCTCTAGGTCGATCCCGAGGCCAATAGCTTCCTACTGCATGTGAGCAGGGGAGAAAGATGATTAGATGCATTTTAACCGCAAAATAAAACCTTAAACATGTTTGCACGTCGCCGGTTTCCCAAAGACAATACTTTGCATGCTGCCAGGGAGCACGCTGTTCGGCCAGGTTCGGCGGGGGATGGTTGGTTGCGCAAAGATACTGACGTCCCTTGTACGGCGCACTTCGAAGATGACTGCTTTGACACAAGCGATCAAGCGAGAAGATTTCGACCGGATAGCATTACAAGTATGTTTCCTTCATTTGCAGCATACTTGCGGAAAGCAGTGAGTATCATAGTGACTGTGAACACTTATTTTGTATTTTAGCTAGTTTCATCTAGAAGATGGGCTAAAGCTAGAAAAGGTGCAACGACTTGCTTTACGTTTTATTTTTTCCAAATATCGTCGACTGGATTCACCTACGGCACTGCATTCAAAAGCCAACATTCCCTTACTTAAGGTGAGGCGTAAAGAAAAAAGATTGGAATTTTTATATATGATTATTAATGGCTTATTCCAGATAGATAAAACAGCTTACCTAGCTCCTGACGAGTCGAGAATAACTCGGAACAAACACAGTCGCGCACTTCATCAGCCCCGGTTCTTCAAAGACTGTTTCAGATTCTCATTCTTTCCACATACCATAAGTGACTGGAATCTTCTTTCGGAGCAAGCTGTGGTATGCCAATCACTTGAAGCTTTTTCTTCTTATATAGCATCTTGCGAAATGTAAGTAAACATTGTTTGCCATTTGTATTGTTTTTCGCCGACGCATCATAGCCCATGACGGATTTATATTGTTATCTCTCATTCTCAAAGCATTTTTGTGATTATTTGGCGATATCTTTCATAGTACCTTTTCAAGTGCGTGCTGCTCTTGATGCTGTTGTTTTTTTGTGTTTTTTCGTACGCTTGTACACCCACCCTATCATAGTCTCAATAGAGACTGATAGTATTTTGAAATAAATAAAAAAAACTCGAGACGGTGCGCTTATAACAGCAGTGCATCTGAAAAACAAGTATTATAAACAATTTTTGCGAGCTTGATATTTCTGTAAATTCTCAAAGTGCCGGTTTTGGTGATCGGTCACAAGCACAAATTTCCGTAATTGTGAGAGGGACGCTACGTATTCATTACCACGGCGTGGATTATTTGCAATAAGAAGATATCCGAGAGAAAAGAATCCAACGTTAAGCGGCTTTCGAGCCCTTTAAAACAAAATAATAATTGTTTTGTTTTCGTCGTAATACGCAGCCCCATAAGCAACAGACGCTGCTAGCACCCCTATCAGCGCAGCCTCTTTTTTGCCCTGAGCAAGATGCCCGCCGATTTGTTAACTTGGCTGCACCCGGTTGCATGGGAGAGTGCAGACCGCCACTCTTGAAGTCTTATATTTCAATTGATGCAGTAAGGCTATCGCAGTGGTGCTTCTCACTGCATGTGCGCGCTCGTTTCCGTAGAGCCGACCCGCATGTAAGCGATTTAGCGTGCGGCGAGACGAGCGACGGAGATTTCTCACTGTCGCCCGTCGCATCGCTCGGTTTTTGGGATTTCTAGAAAACGTCGCTCACCGTCTTGGTCGCTTCGCCGTCGCTTCCATGTGGTTTGCCTCGTCGTGCGACTGACCGAGCAACAGCGAAGCGGGTCGCCGTTGCTCGCCAAAGCGCTTACATATGGTTTATACTCAATTAACCAATGGCGCCTCGATTTTAAGTATAAACTGCATGCAAGCGATTTGGCGAGCAATGAGACAAGTGATGATGACCCGCTTCGCTGTCGCTCGGTCAGTCGCGCGACGAGGCAAACCGCATGGAAACGACGGGAGCAAGCGACCAGGACGGTGAGCGACGTTTTCTAGAAATCCCAAAAACCGAGTAGACACGACAAGCGGAAATCTCCGTCGCTCGCCGCTGACTCTTGTCGTTGTCACCACCGCTCGTCTCGTCGCAAGCTAAATTGCTTACATGCGGGTCAGCTTTACGGAAACAAGCGCGCACATGCAGCGAGAAGCACGACCGGATTGCCTTACTGTGTCAGTTGAAATTTGCATATAGCGCAATGGTGTTGACTGCCCTTTATTAGCGACAGAAACGTTAGAATGGGATGAACTCCTATGGTCTCTGAAACCATGCATAATCGTTTATCGTCGATCCATTCGCTGTCCGATTCCATTTCATAAATACGAAAATACAAGAGCTGGTGTTGAAATATAGATATCAAATGATTAAACAAAAGCCCGAAATATCGAAAAGACACACATTTTCAACGTCGAAAAGACACACAATTTCAACGTCGAAAAGACACACAATTTCAACGCAGAACGTCAAAGAAGACGAAAGCAAAGCTTCGGTAGTGGCCTGTGCAGCACACAACGCGGAGGAACGGCGAGAAACTGAAGGTCGGCTATGGCGGCAGGGTCACGTGACGTCAAGATGCCGGCACTGATGAAATGTTGCCTGAACGGGTCTATGGTTTTCTTGTCTAATAAAGCATCTTTGTAACAATCGCGCAACTTTCTGAAGTGCTTTTCTAAATTACCGTTAATGTTATTAACCCACGACTAATTAGCTCCCCATACTGTGAACAACTTTATTTTTGCGGCCTCGATATTTAAAGAATTTGGAAAATATTTCATGCGCAGAAAATTTTGCGAGGAGTGGTGACCTATTGATGAGTTTCAGCGAATATAGGGGGCGCTCCGATCGATCCAACATGGCGGACAAGAGGGGGATAGATTTGCGACGCCCGTAGACCGGTAGCGTATAAATAAAAGAAAGCGTGTTGTTCTCTTTTTGTTGCCGTGTGCGAGACGATCATCGTTTCCACCAAGACCTACCGTGATGCCACAAATGAAGTGTTCAAGCCAGTCGAAGGCAAGAAATCTTGCCTTAGTCAAGGTACGTGTGCAAGTGTTCGACGTGAGCTCTCACGCTGGTGCAGCTGTCATCAAGTTGAACCGAATGTACGCGGGTCTAAAGAAAGGTACATATCAACAATGTTCGCGCGTTGAAACTATGACGCGTACTTTATCTAAAAATAAACTTATCGGTCTGCGGCTACAAACATTTTCGTTGACGTTGCTTAGATGATGCAACCATTCAGGCCTCGCATTAAAAGGTGTTGCGAACTCTTCGGTTGTTCTAGTTAATTGTGCTAAAAAGCGGTTGGATGGAAAGTATGACAACTACAGCATACAAGGGACGATTGAGGTCTTTATCCTGCGTTTTATGTATCGAAACATCGGTATCCTTGGTGTTATATTGCGATCAGCTGGTCGCCGATCGTCCCGTTTTTACGCATAATGTAAACAAGCCCCGGAAGCGCCAATCTCATTTCGATGTGCTTGTGCACCCCTACAAGCCTCGTTTTGGTTCTTGTGGAAAGCTTTATTGTAATAGCAATAGTCTCATCGGTCATTCGAGTTGCATGTGCCGCGGTGATATCTGCTGTGTCTGATCTGCTGACAAACAAGTCTGTATTAAATGCGAGGAGAACGAACGTAAAGCTTTTTTAACTGTTTTCATTTTACAGAACAGGGCAAAGCTTCTAAAACAAGAGCAACCTAAGCGGATATTTGAGTGTGCTCAAGAATGAATGGCAAAAGGTGCTTATGCTAAGTGGCAGATGTACGCAGTTGATTTTCTGTTTGCCTCTGCACTGTAAATTGGAAGATATGTATCAGCAAAAGACTCGTGTCTTTTTGAAAATGTATTTTATTAGGGCAAACATACGTTTTCATACACAACCGAAGAGTTTGCAACACCATTTAATGCGAGGCCTGAACGGTTACATCATCTAAGCAACGTCAACGAAAATGTTTGTAGCCGCAGACCCATAAATTTAGGTTTAGATAAGTATGCGTCATAGTTTCAGCCTGAAACACGCAACATTGTTGATGTGTACCTTTCTTGATGACAACTGCACCAACGTGAGAGAGCCCACGGCGTTGAACACTTGCACACATATCTTGACTACACTCTAAAAAAAAAAAGGTGTTAAGGGAGAGTAAGTGTTCTCACTTACTCTCCTTTAACTCTCTCTGCATCAAAGTTACTCTTTCGCGACCGCTTCTTTCGATGATACTCTCCCTTAACCCTCCCTCCATCTCGAGAGTAACTGTAACGAGAGTTAGTTTCTCCTCGCGATATCACGGGCTGTCGATAGATGGCGCCACTATGGGTTCGGCGCAAGTTCGACGCTGTTCGGCGCAGGTATTTTTTTCGTTTTCTCGGGGAAACCTCTATTTCCAATTCGCTTTTCTTTTTTTCTTTTTTTTTTCTTCTTTTTTTTTTTGGGGGGGGGGGGGGAGATGGGCAAAGATGTTTTAATAAATGGGTTGGTACAGCCTGCCTTGACGGGTTTATATTTCAGTATTTATTAACTTAATTATTACCTGCGGCAGGAAAATCATTGGAGCGGGGACACTCCTTTATCTAAGCAATAAGCACATAATGTTTTTGCTACACAGATATATCAAACAATAAACATATAGATCAGTGTGTAAATAGGTGTATGAGCGGGTGCTGACGCGCGTGTGCGATTATGTTTCGTTACATAAGTGCCTAGGGTTGCTACGTAGCCCAGGGATGTTTTTTGGGGCCTTGTTATATTTTTGGGGAGTCGTTTCAAGTTACTGCTGAGCCCGACCTCACTGATCGTAGGAACAGGTATATACATATAAAAAAAGTATTTTTTCCACATTCGCATTAAAAGCAAGCAAAGAGGAAAACCTCCCTCCGTGACGGAAGAGGTCGGCTTCGCGCGGTCTATTTGTATACGCCACGTGACGACCATTTCATGAAACGTCGCCCTAAACACGGCGTTCGTTTCGAAGCGATGTATAGGTTCAAAAAGCCTATACATGGCGGCAATCCAGGTATGATGGTACGTGACACTAGGGGCTCTCTTATGTTCACCGCCGTAGAGAAGATAAACGACGGAGCCAGAGCGTTTGGAAAAGTTGTTAGCGATGATTTCCAAACTTGTTATGCGGTCTTTTTTTGAGTCACTAAATAAACCTGGCTCGACTGTTACCTTTTTTTCAATCTTTACATTTTACTTTCCGAAGCGCGGGAGTCGGACAGTCTTCTGCTCTGTTCAAGAAAAGCTCTGGGGGGTTAAACCTTTAACTGTGCACAGTTTGCTACATCCTTAACTGTTTTAACCTAGCTCTCCGAAGCTCCCTTGACAGGAAGGTTTTCGATATAAGGAAACATTCAAGATCGCTGCTCTTTTCCGCTGTTCATCAAACAGTTCGTAATGGACAACGGAAGCACCATGTGGCATTCCGGGTATCGATATTTGCGGTGCGGATCTGACTGGCTTTAAATATAGATAGATACATTAGTGTGGATTACAAAATCTTATTTCGCTGTCCAAGAGAGCCACATTTAAGGCCTGTTCACACATACAGCGGAGCGCTAAGTTAGCGCTACGTGAGCGCTCCAAGGAGCGCTCATGTGGCGCTCCTCGCGCGTGACTTCGTTCTAACATATCGCGCGATTAGCGCTTCTGTAGCGCCTTGTTAGCGCTCCAGTAGCGCCTTGTTAGCGCTCCAGTAGCGCCGTGTTAGCGCTTCAGTAGCGCCGTGTTAGCGCTTCAGTAGCGCTTCTTGTACCGCGATGCTGCGGATTAGCGTGTGCACTGCGGTTCCGGTTCTTGTGGTTGGGTGTGCATCAGCAGCACTATGGCGAACATGTGGGATGCTGAAATAGAAATGCGACAAGTGCTCTTAGATACGCGATTAGTGCATATGTGTATCGACGGCTTAACGCCCAGAAGAGCCTTCTGGGTGCGCGAAATCTTTCGCCACCGAGATACCGGCGGGTACGCGAACCTTGTTCATAGGCTGAGGGACCGAGACACAGAGCTCTTTCGAAGGCGGTTATTTTTAACTGCGTGTCTTTGAAACCAGGGGACGCATCTCGAATAGAAAGCGATGAGGTCATACCCAATCAATTAGTCGCTCAGCGTCCATGACTCTGGATCGCCTGCCCGACCCCTTGATTGGAGAGCGGCTGTTTTACGTCCTCTTCTTTCAATGCCAAAGGAAAAACAACAACAAAGGAATCACCGTGCACGCGCTGTTCCGCAGCAGCAAGCACAGCACAAGGAGCGTGAAAGCGCTAACAAAGCGCTTCTGTAGCGCTAACAGAGCGCTAACAAAGCGCTTCCGAAGCGCTAACAGAGCGCTACTGAAGCGCTAACCGAGCGCTACATCACGCGCTAGGAAGCGCCACATGAGCGCTCCTTGGAGCGCTCACGTAGCGCTAACTTAGCGCTTCGCTGCATGTGTGAACCGGCCTTTAAACTGCCATTGACGGGTTCACTTCACGTTCAGTTGATTCTACACAGCAAACGATACCTAAATTATTTTGGGAAGAACGCAGACTGCTCTATGTCGCCCTACGATATGTTAAAAAGTATGCTAAGCTTCTTATGTTCGATGTTCCCGAGGTACGAAACACTGACGACAGAAGCTCAGTTAAAATGAATGAGCGAAAATGTCTGTATGTTCTGTAACTAGCGGTAGCTTCCTCCATCTAGCATGGCCTTTGAAAAAGCCTGTGTCTAGAGTGCCGTAGTACTCTTGCCAAGCGTTCAAGTGCCCACGTCCGATGGCACTCTAAGCACGCATTGGAGTGCCGTCCGAAGGCTTTAAATGGGCTGTGCAGAATTGTGGGTCAGTGCGTCCCGAGAAGCAGAGCCTGCCGCATCCGTGCGCGAAAGAAATCTGATTAACAAGAAATGTTTTCACCATCGAAGTGCTTCGGAAGTGAGGGAACTGTCGCAAGCGGAAATTTAGAGGACCCAGAGGAAATTAGAGAGTAAATAAAATTAGAGGAATTTAGTAGATAAATAAATCTGTCTTTTAGAGACAGCCAAATTTACTTATAAGCTCGGTATTGGTACCAATCCAGCCAGCTGAAAGTCATGATGTAGAAAGATTGTAAACTTTAATTTAGTCTCCTCTGTTTGTTCGTTACCGAATCGTCAACAAACCAGCACCGACCAACCATCTCTTTTACGGGATACGGTCCATTCGTCACATGCACACTCGTCACAGGACGATTGGTCACAGGACGATTCGTCACGCAGGAACATTCGTCATAAAATGACTCGTCACGCGGCCAACCGGTCCCACAATGGTTTGCCCCCCCAAAAATGTATTGCTCAATTTGATTCGGGCGGACAAAGTGGCTCACCTCATATCTTAGTATTTGTTTGGCTTCTGAAAGGCGAAGAATTTGTAACAAACGTTTCAGCTTCTGGTTCGGTCCCGAACATTGAATGTTAGTTCGGCCTCACAAAGTTGGTCACCTCTTATCTCAGCATGTCTTTCGCTTCTCAAGGTCAAAGAATTTGTAACAGACGTTTTAGCTTCTGGGTCCGCCCCGAACAGTGAATGCGGAGGCCATATAAGAGCGACTATTTTTTAACTCTGTCTACATTCCCAAGGATAGAGGTGTTTGCAACAGAGAGAGGTGGAGCCATGATGCTGCACGACGGGTACTCGTACACATTCAGCAGAAAGAATTCCGATACTTATTGGTTTTCTCGAAGAGGTGTATGTAAGGCGAAATTAGAAAGTGATTTGGCTGCCAGTGGGATTATTGCTCGTTCAAGCCAGGAACTGAGATCAACCTGCTGAAGACTCGTAATATAATGCAAGAAAAAGCGGAGCAGTATTGTAAGATTAGTTTTTCTAACCATTGATTATGTGACAGTGGGAAGTCGTGAAACTCCTCATCAGCGAATGTGGGCAGTTGTATCATCCCCTGCCCGATCGATGTGACCAGTTGCCCGCATGACGAGTCATCCTGTGACGAATGTTCCTATGTGACGAATCGTCCTGTGACCAATCGTCCTGTGACGAGTGCGCATGTGACGAATCGTCCTCATCCCCTTTTTACGACGCAAATCTTTTCATGAAAAACCTTCAGGGATATAAATAAACACAAAAAAGATAATGGGGAATGGCCATGCTGCGGACACTAAAGTTCGTTAATATTTTTTTTCATTTTTTTATTTATTTATTTTTTTTTTTGTATGTATGGAGCATTAGTGCAAGCTGGGTGCAAGGTGCGCAAGGAACGAGCGAGGCGCCCGTTGAATCCGGATTCCCTGGATTACTGCCTTCGGAAGCACACGCTGTCCTGAGTTGCCACACAAAGCCTTTAGTCATGGATCGGGGACTTTATCCCCCGTAAGCTGACAGCCCGGTGGAAACTGCGTGCTTGTTAGACCGTTTGACTGTCAGTCTCGCACCACGTGATCACCCCTTCTCCGCATACACACGCAAGGCGAGCGAAATCAAGCGATAGGAGTCAGGCCACTGAATGGTTGGCTAACGCATATCTTCACCGCATTGTCAACTTAGAGTGAACGAAATAAGAGCTCACCTCAACAATCAATTTCCGGCCTGTTATCGCCTGACATCACTTTCTGCGCGAGAAACCTCCAACCTTGAAAGCAACAACATCGTTTTGCCTAGGGTGCCTTCATGTGCGCACATAAAGGCCCTCTAGTTTTGCCCACGAGCAAGCTTCCCGGAACTTTAGAACGGATGCCTTGCGAACAATGGAGGGGGGGGGTTGGTAGAGTAGCGCTGCCATAATTGTTTTTTTTTTTTTTTTTTTAATTCTGTTCTTGATTTCACGAACGGTTTCGGAATATATGACCGAATACCGTTTTGGCATCTCCACAGAACTAAGATTTAGTGACACTATGAATGTGTCATTGATAGTAGGTATTCCATGCGAAATTATGCATGAATATCTAGGACAACAATAATTTATTATGTTTGTGAACACGAAAAATACATAAATGAATTAATTAATAAAAGTATCTGTTTCACATTTTTTTCTCAAAAAGGTACCTTTCTCGCGCGCTTCATGGGTAACAACACAATAATCTAAGTACTGACGTGTGCACTTATATGACAGAAGTTTTAATTTTTTGTTATTTTTATACAAAAGAACCATACGTTAATTTACCTTCATTGCGCTTCTCGATTAAATGTTTCCTATAATAAGGGGCGTGCTTAAATGCATTTATGCTTCTGTGCAACCCTGCTGTCATTGCAGCCAAAAAAGCAAACATATTTTTGATAGGACAGGTCAAGAGTGCTTATATTATAAATTTGAAATAAACAACCGTGCCAAAATTACCGGTGCATTTCCCATGAGAAAGGCCGCCATCCCGTGCTCGCCTGGCGTATAAATGATCAGTGACTCGTCATTCGTAATCTATAGATAGTATTTCGGATCAAAACATTATTTCAAAGCAAATGAGGGCGAAATTACGGTCGATGTGCCATAGTGAATCGTTAATTAAACAAGAGTCCCACCTACACCGAATCTATGACGTCGCCCTTAGGCGGTGGCGCAGCCTGTTGAACGGAGCATGGCCGACTGCTTCACACTTCGGGAAATGGGTACATGCCGCGCGTCGTGCGCGGAGCTCTTGTGTGCAAACGCGTGCTTGTTTACACGCAATGAGTTGGTGTACACTCGATTCAAAGGTCAAAGTGTTCGTGAGAGATTATTCAGCGTGAAGTCGGTCTGCCTTTCAAGATTTGCGACACTGGTTCACGCTGTACATGAGACACGCGTAGCTAGTGCAGCACGACCGCTAACCTGAGGTCGTTAACTTGCATCACGCGCTATACTTAGTTTCACCTCAGAATTAACCGAAGATGCTGTTTCAGTGCTTGTGCACCCGCGAGCGCTCGTGTGCCCGCCGAGGCGTCATCCAAAACAATTAGCTCGCGTTTTTAGCACGTGTGACCAACAATAGTCCATGCTGAGGTGAGAGTCGAGACGAGGTATTCCTGGTGTTCATAGCACGTTCTGTAGAATGAGCTTGCGCTCCTCGTGCTCCTAGCTCCAACCAGTCAGCGACACGCGCGGGCTAGCGCGTAATCCTCCCTTTGAAACAAAAATTTCTAGCGCAAGCGGTCATTCCGCGAAAACACCTCTGAAGGCTGCACTTTCGTGCCGGTAGCCTTCGCTGTTTAAGGACAAGCCTCGGGCACGTGCAGCATTCGCGCGAAAATATATGTTGGTGGTGTTGTAGTATTTTGAAGTGCAGGAGAAAAGCTAGAAGCCACCCGCATCTATTTCACGAGCAGAGTGCTCGCGAAAGTAGCGTAAGTACTTTTAACGTAAGCCACCACTTTTAGAAACAGATTGTAATTGTTTGAATAATCTTCTTTCTTTTTTTCCCCAAAAATTGATTTGTGATAGGAGTGATCTCCGAGAATACGGGTCACCAGTGATACCTGTATAGTGCTATATTGGCGTGATATTTGAGTGCTGTGCTCTTGATGGAGTGTGTTCCTTCTTATTATTCCTGTTTTTTTTTTGTTTTTTTTTTTGTTTTTTTTTTTTTTTTTTTTGCATTTTGAGAACTGGACTTTTATGTAGTCGGACGTTGTGTTTCTCTATCTGTGACAATTTGATAGTTTATGTACGAAATTAATCCCTAAAATAATGCCCTCTGCTCACTAAGGGCATTTTATAAATAAATATAACAAATAAATATCCGCGGGAAGGGTGCGCTAATAACTGAATGAATAATTTTCGATTAGTCTTTCATAGGTTGGCACTTTACGACAGTTAATCATTCAAATATTAAGCTGAGATCTGTTTTTGTAGTGAAGGCAACGTGGAAACCGTTCGCGAGTTTTAGAGATTCGAAGAGCTATCGCTGTAAAACGCCAAACACTATCCAATGTACTTTTTTTTTCGGACATGTTGGTTTGAATATGTTTACTGTGGCGGATGCTTTCAACGCGTGAGCTCTTGTTTAGTGGGGGCATTCCTTCAGTAGTGCATCCGCTCTCTCTTGCCTCGGTATTACGCAAATCATATGAATAATAACCCCTACAACTAGCAATCCGGAAAATGGGTTTTATCGACGTGTTTTATTCGCTATGGCAATCAGTTTGTTGGAGGATGCTTCATCGACAAAATCGTCTCGTCGACACCCTGTGCTGTCCCATCGACGGTTTCATCAAAACGAGCGTTGTGCTGTTTCATAACATAGCTTGCTTTGTGGTAGCATTTACGGGCGAACCCTGCGCACTTTACGCGTCCGTAACGGTCCGCCGGTCGGTCGTTTGTAACCATACAACAGATTGGAGCCACCACGTAACCACAGTAGAAATAGCGCTCCATATAATAGTCACAAGGTCACGTGACTATAATCCATGCGGGCGATGTAAACATGCTCACTGATGAATCCATGAATCCCGAACAAGAGCTCTGCCGGACAAAAGCTCTTATGACCTGTACGAAACCTCAGCACTTTTTTTTCAGAGACCCGGATAAAAGAACATCATTTTATGACTACACATGAGCGAAGGGCGCATGAAGATTTTTTTTTATTTCATTGCCGATCTTGATATGAGGACCGTATGTTTGTTTCTGGGGACCGAAAACTGCGATCAGAAATGTCTAGACATGGGCTCATTGGGGCCGCCGAATGGGGCTGCCGATGTCCGCGTCAACGCCTCGCAGTTCCGTCGCGACCAAATGCATGGGACCTTTCGCTCCAGATTATTATGTTGACTCTATGACCTCGAGAGAAAAGCTTCGTACTCTAACTACGGGTTTATGGACTCCATTTTGTGTCCAGTGAAGAACCCCGTTGCGATTGACAGGACAAGAACATATTCTGAAACGTGGTTATACAAGGACGGCTCTATGACTTTACGGCACTACTGCTGCCACAATAACACGCCGAATGCCTCCAACATGGCACCAAGGCACTGATAGCAGACGATAACGTTGTTTTTGATTCAGAGTTTAGCCGGAAATAACGTCAAATGCAAAACGCAAAAAAAAAGCGAGCACAAAGAAGTATGAGTGCACACTCGGAGTGCTACTGGCTACTGAATTTTATTTGGAAAACACGAACATATATACACACATCATTATACCTCACCCCAAATGAATCTGATTTTCTTGTTTGATGAAACGAGTGACGACGCACTGATGCTACCGTCATCCTTCTTTACACTGATTTTGAATGCCTCAAAAATTTTCCCCTCTGTTTTCGGTACCTACTTGCCCGGAATAGGTATTTTATCTAGCAAAAAAATCATACGAACGCTTATCACAGTGGACTGCCAAGTTCCACAAGGGAGACCGCTTTACAGAAAGTTCATGCCCTGTGAGCGATCTGGTGGTGCACGAAAGCACCCAATGTCAAAAGCCCGTGCCAAATGCCCCACGACTGACACCTCACCCTTAAAGCGCGATCCAAACCCGCTTCTTTTTGCGCCTGTAGGTCGTGCGGCTGCGGATGTGGCGCATTTCGTGGCGTTTTTGCTGTTTCAGGGCGCGCTTTCTGAGTCAGAACCGTGCGCTTTGGTTTGGACGGGCGAAACTTCGGGCGAGCGTGCACGCGCGCACGCAGGCACGAGCGCACAAGCAAAGTGCAACTGCGACAGACTGGCCGGCCAGACGGCGAGAGAAAGAGAGATAGAGAGATCGCGTTGTCATGTTGGAAGAGAATAAAAGGGGGGAGGAGAGGGCAGCAAGACGGCGAGAAACGCGGAGCCGGAACTGGCTTGCCCTCCACCGATTGGCCGGGACACAGGAGCGCCCTACTACGTCACCGCGCGTTTTTGTGCGCGTTGAGAAAGAAGTTGAAATCAACCAACTTTTTTATGCGCGCCCGGAAGGAGCGAAGAAGTGGCGCGACGTCACGAAAATACGTCACATTCGCAGCCGCACGACCTACAGGCGCAAAAAGAAGCGTTGGTTTGGATCGCGCTTTAGCCCCGCCTTCAAAAGGCTAGCTTGATCAGAAGCCCATGACGCGAATCCCCAGTTCATATGGCCGGGTCCTCACCCTGACGGCGGAGCATTCTGCTTTTGATTAAGAGACAGCAAGTGTGCACGCGAGCGTGTGTAACGTAATCATGCCGTCATTTGTAGACGTATTAGCTTAAAGGGAACTCCGGTCCATACTTTCGATTTTGGGATTATGGCTGTTTTTAGTGCAGTTAGCGCCCCTGAGTTGCAAGGTGTAATTTTTTTCCCGTTATTGGGCGTAGTTTTAAAGATATCGACGTCTCAAAGTTTTGTTTGGGGCGCGGCCGACAAAACCGAAACTAGCCGCTCGAGGTTCCGGCAACACTGGAAATCAGCCGCTATGTGGACGTGACGCCAACATCGTTCTCGTCCAGCGAGTACGGAGTCCAAGCGGCACCTACCTGTGTTGCGCTAGCCGTCTAAAGATAGAAGGTAAACTGATTTTGTTTTAATTCTGTATACGTGGTAGTTATCCAGCATATGTAGCAAGAGTTAGTGCGTATACCCAAAAGCTAGCGACTGGAAAACCCGTCAACTCGTTCGGTGGCGTACTCGGCGGCCGCCGCCGCGCGTGCGCTATGCGTGCCGTACTTGTTGCTTGTATACCCAAAAGCTAGCGACTGGAAAACGAGTGAACTCGTTCGGTGCCGTACTCGGCAGCTGTCGGCGTGCGTGCGGTCTCCCGCACTCGTCGCTAGGCCTAAATTGTCATCGGGGCTCCGTGAATGAGAGCGGCGTTGCTCTACGCCGCGCTGCCAGTGACGTGCTTTCGCGCGGCGGGTCAGTCCCAGACACGAAGCTTTGAGGCTCTCCGGCACGTTCCGCAATAACCGAACAGACGTGTGTCAAGCTGTAGACGTCTGTTTTTTCGTTATTTTTTCCTCAGGCGCGTAAAAGCCGAATTTGTAAGCTACGACACTAACTCACCACATAAGTTCGTCCAGGTAGTGAATCTTTGTACAAATAAAAAAAAACTTGCCGCACTAAAACAAAATAAAAAATAAATAAATAAAAAGTTTTTTGGGCAGTCATTTTTCTCTAAAGCTAGCAAAAGTTTTTGTGGGCGATAAAGGAAAATAGAGAACGTTAGCAAGGTGAGAACCATTTCTTTCCCTTCCGCATTCCCACCCCCACCAACAACAATTTTTTTGTTGTTGGTGTTTTTTGTTTTTTTTTTTGCATTTTTAAATTTTATATTTACCTCCAGCCGAACTCGGGCAAATTAGAGAGTTGTAACTTACAAATCCGAACTTTCGCGATTTCTTTAAAGTCCCGTGTGGTATTCACAAGCGCAATGTTAATACTGCTGCGTAACGGGTTGG
This sequence comes from Ixodes scapularis, assembly GCF_016920785.2. NCBI lineage: Eukaryota > Metazoa > Arthropoda > Arachnida > Ixodida > Ixodidae > Ixodes > Ixodes scapularis. The sequence goes on along the minus strand of NW_024610104.1, from coordinate 67,248 downwards.
AACGATTGGGAGGCGAATGTTTATATCGCATGAGCTTCACGCGCCGGCTGTTCGCTAGTAGTCGTTGCGGACCTGAATACTACGCACGAGATTGCGTAGTACACAAGCAGTGACGCAAAGCAGAACATTGTTTTCGTTTTCATTACAAACTTCAATGCTTAAAGCTAGTTAGTGGTTGTAGTCTACATGCCCACCATTCCCCATTCAACAGACATTCAATGGAGCACTGCACTTGACAATGACTGTTTTATTTATTGATCAGGATACTTTTATCATGTTTACCTTTTCTGTACATGTACGATGGGCAAAGAGCGACGGCACGGCATCCTTTTTAAGCCTCGACCCCTTCGCTGACAAGCCAGAAGCAACTAACACCCGTAGGTTTCGTTCGTAACTCTCCGGCGAAAAATGATTGGAGCAGAGCTTCGATCTGGGGGTCGACGTCCAAGGCTTTCCAAAGTCCACTCGTCGAACAGCGTTCACCCACACCTTCTCCAGTTTCCGATCCGTTGGAAACTTGTGAAAAAGCACCTCCGGGTTGCGCAGCGGCTTGTTTGAGCAGCCCACAGCGCTTTAAGTTGTACTCGGCATCTTTTGAGGAACAGCTGGGCAGTCTTGGGCGCACCGAGTTGCTCGCTAAAACGAGTCTAGGAGACCTCACAAGCAAATAAACAAAAGGCTATACCGAAGCTACACGGGCTACAGGTAAAATGATGAAAATGAGAATGAAGATGCATTTAATTGCATCATAATCATACAGGTAAAAGCAACGGCTAAACACGCAATTACAAGCCGAAGTAGCAGTGGTAGCGGCACAAAGAAGCGCGCGCGACGGCTGCGCCGTGCGCCCGTCCGGAACGGAGGAAAAAAAAAGAGAACGATGTTGACATCACGGCCCAATGTTGCTTTAGCGATCGGCAACCCGCTGGCCGCCCGCTAAGGAGCAGCGGCTCGCGGCGGGTCGCGTTTTTATTATCGGCATTAGTTGAGAATGCGGCGTGCCACGGACGTGAAATTTTGGCTGGGGTCGTATTTTGTGTCACTAAAGCGATACCAGTAATTTAATTCATTTTGAATTTTGGCCGGAGTTGCCCTTCAAGACATGGAACAATGCTGGTTAAAGCTCGCACAGGGATTCTGCACGTGAGACTATAATGCTACACCCGTACGATCGCCCACATGTGGCTGCCGATCTGGCGCAATCCACATGTTTAAAGGACCCATGAAACGAATTTTGGGCTGGAGTAAATCAATTTATATTGGGATTTTACTAATAGCACATCGTTCAGTGGGCCAAAATAACAAAGGTAGAAAGTCAGAAGCCTGACTTTCGCTACCAAAATTTGCAAAACATAGCGGACTATTTCGTACCTCCTTCCCTTCGTAAAATCTCCGCCTTTTCACTGTGATACATCCGCGGACCCCACAGCGCGTCACCGGCCTACTAGCCACCATAACCGGGCCCCCGCAGCGCGTCATCAGGGCCCAAGCGCACGTCACACGGCACCGGACCTCACTTAATCCCTTTACCCCTAAGCTGACATTGCGGTGGAAGCTACGCGCTTGCCGGACCAATCAGCCGCCTCCCTTTCATCACCTGACCTTATTCTCTGCGGGTCGGCATACCCGAGAGGGCGTGATCACGTGGAAAATGTGTGGCTGGCCCAACGAGCACGTAGCTTCCCCAGCACTGTCAGCTTCGGTGTGAACGGGGTGGGGAAAGCAACTAGTCGGAATTTTGAGCGACGGGCTAATCTTCTAGGGGGACAATGGCTGTGTCCGGGCAACACAAGCGAGATTCCGAGCAAGAGGGGACTCCCCCCTTTCCGACTTCTTGAACTGTTTGGTACAATGCGCGATTTATGAGTTGAGGAGGAAAGCTAAACAGAAAAAAGTTGAAAAAGCGTTTCATGACTCCTTTAAGTGTTTGGAGGGAACAGCGCAAAAAGGACGTAGGACGAGGTCGAAGAAACACACAGACAGGGCGCTGACTTACAACTGAAAGTTTATTGCTCTGAGGAAAGAGAAATAAACGCAGAAAGGAGGAAGGGGAGAGAACAAACAAATCAAACCAATAACATGCGGCATCACCCACGCCCATGCTCCGTCACACGAACCTGCCACACTTTCTTAGAAAATCCACCTCGTCATTTGCAAGGGCAACCGAAGGAGCGCTCACACACGCGTCAGCTCCGATAGACGCGATAAAAAATGCTTCGTCTATCTCCCTCGCAGTTTGTTTTTGTGACGAGACAAAATCTTTATGTCACGCAATGACGGCGTGCAGCCACACCTGTCACAATGAACCGCTAGGTTTCCTGAGGGCGAGGAACGCAAAGATAGGGAATGTTCTCTTGCCCTTACGTTAACACAACGCCCGGTTTGACCAATATCCTGTCCTGCGGCAGGGGTTTGACCCCTGCCGCAGGACAGGGGGATCTGGTACACGACCCCGCTTACACAGGCGACGTACGGGGTGCGATGTTTGACGTCGCACACAACGGAAGGGCGTCCCTCTTTACTAACAGCAGCACAAAGGTGTGAAAGCTTAGATGGCGCCGAGAAGACGACAGGCACCTCAAACCTACCGGCAACGCGCTTAATTCGGTGGGACAAGGCATGGATATACGGAAGTGCGACAGGTCTAGTGGATGGCCTTTGTTTTTTCCCAGGACTAGCGTGCCTCCTAAACATCCGAACAAGGGACTCGGCAACACCCCCCACAACCGCCGAAGGGAAGCCCGCGGAGGCAAGCCTATCAACCTGAGTCATAAAACTTGACCCACACCTATGGTGACATGATTTTAACAAAGACGCCCTGAGGCACGACCCAGCAATAGCCCTTTTCACTAATTTTGAGTGTGCCGAGTCATAAGGAAGTAATCCCTTCTTTGATCTAGGATCTAGGAGCAAATGACGAGGTGGATTTTCTAAGAAAGTGTGGCAGGTTCGTGTGACGGAGCGTGGGCGTGGGTGATGCCGCACGTTATTGGTTTGATTTGTTTGTTCTCTCCCCTTCCTCCTTTCTGCGTTTATTTCTCTTTCCTCAGAGCAATAAACTTTCAGTTGTAAGAGAGCGCCCTGTCTGTGTGTTTCTTCGACCTCGTCCTACGTCCTTTTTGCGCTGTTCCCTCCAAACATTATGTACCACCAACTAGCCCAACTACATGCCTTGCTGCAGTTAATTTCTCTTACATCGGGCCCTTTTCTGTGTTCTTCAAATCAAACCCATCAAGACATCTACGTCAACGCCATTGCGATTGCGACCTGCAAAGCACGACAATACGGATACGCCGCCAGGAAGGGAGTCTTCCCGCCTGAGGTGGTTGCCCTTTTCGGGCTGGTGGCCCCGTCGACAGGACACGCCAAGCGTGTGTGCAAGATTCTTCGTTCGGAATCATGGAGGCAAGTGCGAGTTCTACATGAGGCCTTGAGGCTATGGTGCTTTCGAGCATCGGGTGATGAGTGCGTCGCTGAAAGAATCCTTCGGTCGCGTAGAAGAGAGTCCGCGCAAGTCGCAGATTTCTTGTGGGAGCGTCTTCGCGCCTCGTTTCCCAAGAGGCCCAAGGATGTCCAAGGCGGAGAGGGCAAGGTTGTGTTCCTGGGGGACTCTTCGGCTCCAGCCGCGATTGTGAAGATTCTGGAAAAGGGACCAAAGTTTGCCACGGAGCCTTCAGTCAAGCCAACGGAAATGCTGGCCCTCGTGCGTCAGGTGTCTGGGAAGGTGACCCCGGACAACAGGGAACGGTGCGTTCTCGAATGTGTGGAAGGTCTCACTAGGGAGGGCAGACGACCGGTGCGCAAGATGAAGCTAAGTGCGGTTGTGCCGTTCTTCAAGGAGTCAAAGCTGAAGCTGTTGCTGTCCGATAAGGAAGGCGGGTTCGTTGTGGTGCCAGATAACATGTTTAAAAAGAAATCGAGGCACGCAATGCAGAAAAATTTTAGATCCTTGTCGGGTGTGGATTTGAAGAAAGTTAAGGCGCGTGCCGTCCAGCTCTGTGTGGACCTTAATTTGGATAGGCTTCGAAAATCGGTGTTAGGAGCGAAATGTCTCAGTTTGGAGGCTTTCTTTACGGTGAAAACTCATAAGGAGTTGATGCCGTTTAGGGCTATTGTCACTCAAAAGGATTCGTGGCAGCTGCATGTGTCTTCGTTCCTTCAGCGCCACCTGTCCTCGCTCACCCTAAATGACCCTTTTTTGATACGTAATTCAGAGGCTCTGGTTGAATATTTGAGGGGGGATAACCCAGGGTCCTGTGACATAGTGTCACTCGATGTTGAGGATATGTTCTATTCCATTCCCCACGGAGAGCTCATGACGGCCGTGGAGGAATGTATCCATACCAATGGGGCCGTGGCGTTCAGTAGATCCTCGGGGGTGTCGTGTGATTCGTTTCTAGATTTGCTGCATTTCTACATCCAGTCAACCTACGTTACCTACGAGGGTGATACCTTTTTGCAAAAGAATGGCATTTGTATAGGGTCGAGTGTAGCACCGGTGCTTAGTGATATCTATTTGGCGAGGTGTGATAGAGGCATTGCTGGCAGGCTGGATGGACGCGTTTTGAAAGTGCTAAGATATGTAGATGATTATCTCATTGTTCTTAAACCCAGCCTTGACAACGACTGTGTTGAAACGGTTAACGAGATTGTGGACATTTTTAGTGAATGTTCCCAGGGCCTAAGTTTTAAGCTCGAGGTCCCGACAGAAGGGGCTTTGCAATTTTTGGACATTAATCTCCGCCTTGGGACGTCACACGTGTGCTGGGCCTATGATCCTAGATCAAAGAAGGGATTACTTCCTTATGACTCGGCACACTCAAAATTGGTGAAAAGGGCTATTGCTGGGTCGTGCCTCAGGGCGTCTTTGTTAAAATCATGTCACCATAGGTGTGAGTCAAGTTTTATGACTCAGGTTGATAGGCTTGCCTCCGCGGGCTTCCCTTCGGCGGTTGGGGGGGGTGTTGCCGAGTCCCTTGTTCGGATGTTTAGGGGGCACGCTAGTCCTGGGAAAAAACAAAGGCCATCCACTAGACCTGTCGTACTTCCGTATATCCATGCCTTGTCCCACCGAATTAAGCGCGTTGCCGGTAGGTGTGAGGTGCCTGTCGTCTTCTCGGCGCCATCTAAGCTTTCACACCTTTGTGCTGCTGTTAGTAAAGAGGGACGCCCTTCCGTTGTGTGCGACGTCAAACATCGCACCCCGTACGTCGCCTGTGTAAGCGGGGTCGTGTACCAGATCCCCCTGTCCTGCGGCAGGGGTCAAACCCCTGCCGCAGGACAGGATATTGGTCAAACCGGGCGTTGTGTTAACGTAAGGGCAAGAGAACATTCCCTATCTTTGCGTTCCTCGCCCTCAGGAAACCTAGCGGTTCATTGTGACAGGTGTGGCTGCACGCCGTCATTGCGTGACATAAAGATTTTGTCTCGTCACAAAAACAAAACTGCGAGGGAGATAGACGAAGCATTTTTTATCGCGTCTATCGGAGCTGACGCGTGTGTGAGCGCTCCTTCGGTTGCCCTTGCAAATGACGAGGTGGATTTTCTAAGAAAGTGTGGCAGGTTCGTGTGACGGAGCGTGGGCGTGGGTGATGCCGCATGTTATTGGTTTGATTTGTTTGTTCTCTCCCCTTCCTCCTTTCTGCGTTTATTTCTCCTTCCTCAGAGCAATAAACTTTCAGTTGTAAGTCAGCGCCCTGTCTGTGTGTTTCTTCGACCTCGTCCTACGTCCTTTTTGCGCTGTTCCCTCCAAACATTATGTACCACCAACTAGCCCAACTACATGCCTTGCTCCTTTAAGTGCGTGTTTTTTTTTTTTTTTTTTTTTTTTTTTTTTTTTGTGCGCATGTTTTGTTGTTTTGTTTATTTTTGAGCTTCGCTGGTGCTCCAAGGCAACGCGAAAGTGGCTGACGATTTTTTTGAAAATCTAATTGCCTTTTTTTTATTCCTTGGGAGACATTTGATTTATCATTTTCTTTTTAATGTTGACATTAGGCTTCAGGCTGAGTTCGGAGCGTCGTGTCTGCCAGACTCCTTTTGTCTTCTTGCTAGAGCTGTCATGTCTAAGCAATCTCTACCACATTGGTTTTTTGGATATCCGGCAAGCAAATACCAGCAGAGACAAACGAAAGAATTCGAGCGCCCTTCCCCCGCACGGGGGGGCGAGGGGGAGGGGGGGGGGGGGGGTTTAAGGAAGGCGCACCCACCGACGGCCTCGAAACCGGAATGCTTACAAGGTCGCTCGGCCTGGTGCAAGACCTCTATCCTTCCCTGGGAAAGGGCGAGAGAGGGTGATGAGAGGACAGTTCCCCACCCGTTTTCCCCACACTGCCCTGCACCATCACCAATATCTCCAAATCTCTTTGTAAGCGGACTCGGCGTCCTTGAGGCGGAACTCCCTTCATTCCTAAGCTGATAGTGCCGGGCGAGCTAAGCGCCCACCGGTCCTAAAGTGCCTCCCTAACCGGACCAGTTACCACCTGCCCCGCTCTCTGCGCGTGGTTACAGGAGGGAGCGTGATCACGTGATTAAGGACAGACGTGTGATTAGTTCACCGGGCACCCCTTAGCTTCCTCTATACTTTCAGCTTGGAAGTGACGGAGCCCAACCCGCAAGACACACACGCTGTAAAAAAAAAAAAAAAAGAGAAAAAAAAAAGAAGAGAAGAAGGCGTTCAAGCGGCGCGCAGCAAAACGCCGTCGAGGCGAGATCCCTTTGCTCTGGCGGCATTTCGCCATCGGAGCGGCGGAGGGAGACGAAAGCCGGTGCACTCAGCTCGCGGACGAAGACGTCCGTCACGTGATGTTTACTGGCCGCCAGGGTTGCCAGGTTGGGCTATTAATAGCCAAATTGGGCTATTTTGTCATGCATTTGGCGTCAAAATTTGGCGGTTGGCTATGTGGCTATTTTTGGGCTATTTCAAATCCTAACGCGGCATTTGTTTTTTGTATTTTTGCTTGGTTTCGAGTAGTTGTACTAAAGACACTTCAAGGGGCACTGACACATCAAAATCATATTTTTTATTATTATCCGAAACGGTCGAAAACGATGCCGGGACATTACCCTCAAAATTTGAAATTTGGGAATTCAGTATTCGTGAAGTAAAAAAACAATTTCCAAATGCCGAATTCGAAGTTCCCGCGCGATCGGCGCCGGTGCCTTGACGCCAAAAATTGCGGAGACCTGAGAGTCTCCTTTCCTGTCACCACTCCCTGCTGTTGCCATGGCGACCCAAAGCGAGGAGGAAAGGAGCGAGCGCCGGCTAGCGCCGCGGTTGCGGCGGACCGGTTTTGAGCGGTGTCGCCTGTTTTCCGTTGGAGGATACAAATCCAGGAGACGGCACCACAACGAACTCCCGATTTTTGGTATACGCTCCGGGCGCTGGTGTTTTGAAAAAACCCGTGGCGCCATCTGTCCGTCGAAATAAAAACTATTGGTATGTTACCGCGGTTACCGCCCCTCCCGACTGCTTTCGCGTTAGGCTTGCCAGGCGTAAAGTGCAGGCGTACTCGGCTGCTTTCGTTATGTCGTCCGCAACAACGCAGTCGAAAAAGCGCACTTCTGTTTATTGCTGTGTTTACGACTGCCACAACAGCTACGGAAACACAGCTGGGAAGCTCCCAGTGGTAGAGTTTTACCGCTTTCCAGCAAAGCCGTACGAGGCAGAGCGTCGACGGAAATGGGTTGCAGCGGTGCGGCGCGCAACGTTAGGAAACCTTTTTTTTTTTTTTTTTTTTTGTCGCTTCTCGGTTTTTGTTTGCTCTCCATGATACAGAATTGTTTTTCGCTGGCACAGTTAGACACATCATTTTTGTGTACAGCGGAGACGGAGACTCCTGGGAACCCGCGAATGGGCAGGCCAGGATTTGCAGCTGCCACTTCGTAGGAAACAAAAAAAGCTCCATCGCTCAGCACCCCGCTTACATCCCCACGATCTTCCCTTCGTCGTACAAGGCGAGATGCAATGTAACGACGGAGACACAACTGCAAAGATATGCAATGTGACGACAGAGACACACTGCTCCATGTTTGCACCACCCACGCACGCCAGCCTTGCAGGTGCAGCTCGCGCCCACGATGAGTCTCGGGTGCGCTAAAAGCTGCCGTAGGAAAAAAAAAAAAAAAAAAAAAATGTGTGTTATGCACTGTTGAACCGAGAAATCAGAACAACAACAAATGAGGAGTGGAAGGGGGGGGGGGGGGGAGGGGGGGTACGCGAAACCGAACCGGGTGGCACGCTCACCTGAAGCCGGACGTTGTAAACAGCAGACTTCATCTGCGCGAGGCATTTCCCTACAACTTCGCTGGGAGCTGTGGAATGAAGGACTTCTTCTTTCACGCCAAACACGTGACGGCCCGCATAAAGTTGCTCCCCTAACTTCAGTGACTTTTCTTTGAAATATTTTGCGATCTCGTCAATCCTTCTGAAGCCGCAAAAGAGCACCGTCGGATCGCACGTGCGAGCCGCCATTTTCAGATGAGAACATACCAATCGTTCTTAGGTCGACCACGGGCGGCGCTGGGGAGCGCAAGCGACGGTGGCGCCGGAGTGGCCGCCCGGAGGGTATTTCAAAAAGAAGGGCCGTAGTGCGTTCGCAATTGCGTTAAAAAACATGTTTTAGGATTGCCGTCATTAAATGTTATAAAGATGCCGCCTACAAAGCTTCTAAATTTCCTGATTTTTGACGTCACCGATCAAAAGAAGCGAGGAGGCGAGAGGCGGGAAAATCAAACGCCAAAAATAAAAAGGCGCGCGTGCGCGCGGGAAATTTTTTTTTCGCGATGCGGTTTTTTTTTGCGTGTCTATGGCTGCAACTTGCATCGTTTTAGATAATAAAAATAAATACGACCTTTGGGGTGTCAGTGCCCCTTTCAGCATGGACACAGCGACAGTCCACCCTTTCTGGATTCCCGCTTTCAGGGATTTTCTGCGTGAAGATTCGTGGGCGTGATGCCAGAACCTATTAGCTCAAGGGAGCTACCATGACCTAGATTCAGCTCCGACGACATTGCTTTTGTAATAATTGTTGCTTATTTTATGCTCCCAAGTTCTTTCTGGTTCCTACTGGTGTCTCTTATTTCCTCGAGTTTCCCACCATCATCCTACAGGAAGCAAATCATCTGAGGAAAAATTATACTAAAGGCAACTCAAGACATCCTGCAGAATTTGATGTCGCCCGATAACGCGTGCTCTACCAGATATAACGAAGGAGGCTTTTGCGCGAAACATGAAAGTTTCTTAAAGGGATACTACAACGAAATTTCGGCGCTCATTTTTTAGTCTATATGTGTTCAAAGGGGCAGCATCACATCGAACATACCAATATCTTGTTATAAAAGTCTCGAAAAGGAATTTTAAAACGAATTAAACGATTAGCAAAGAGCACCTGGTGGATGTCGCTAACGCCTCGTTTGTAATGCTCGTCTAGGAACCTTGACAGCTAGTGACGGAGGTTGTCTCGCCTCCGGCCACGACGAGAGAAGAGGGGCAGGAGGAACTCCCCTCTTCCCGAGAATGCCCTTTGTGTGTCGCACAAGTCGCTATTCTCCCCTACAAGATTACAGAAGATTAACCCGTCACTCAAAATTTGTACAAAAGCAGCCGCTTCGGTGGCTGGAACGACTAGGCCATCCTCTCGACGTCAGCCTCGCCGTAGCTTTGCTCGTCTTGAGACGACCTACGTCACAATTGCGTTGGATGTCACGTGGTCTCCGCTGGGCCTTCTCCGAGCGCTTGCCAGAGTGGGCCGTTTATAACGAAAATTGCAGCCATCAGGCTCAAAATACAAACGTGCGATTGTCTTTTACGAATATTGCGGATCATATTCAACCTAGTTTTGAATACGACGGGAATATTTCGAATTTCGTTGAAGTGTCCCTTTAAAGCACAATGAGCCATAACAAAAGACAACAAATTTGGGACAATGAATATTCCGAACAAGGCCAAGATCAACGCGTAGGAGCAGCTCTGTTTCCGTTGTTATCCGAGGTTGCCATCGCGCTCCCGACACTGCCCATGTCGAATGCCGCCGTGGAGAGAATTCAGTTACGTGCCCCTCACAAAGTCAGTCCTAAAGCAGAACATGTCCCTTCGAACTCTTCAAAATGTCCTCTATGTAAAGTTTGCTTTCCTTAAGAAGAATGAGTTCTGTAAGGACATCAACTCTACTGAAGAAGTTTTTGCCCATTTTACCACATAAATCATGTATGAGGTGAGTAAGCCGGGCGCGACTGAGTGCTTCAAAACTATGCCACTGTAACGACGCGTGTGGAAATTTTTTTGTATTTTTGTGTTTTAAATAAAACGTTCAATACATTTCAAGATGTCGTAAATCTTGCAAGCTGCTCCTAAACCCTAGTTATGTAGACGCAGTGCCCCATGCGTCTACATAACTATTGGGGCGAATGGGGCGAATTGAGCTCGCACATTCAAGCGCACAATTTTTTGGGCTCTGCAGAATATGGCTACTTTGGGGCTACATAAATCTCTTGCATTTGGCTACTTTTGGGCTACACCGCCTGGCTTTTGTTGGTTTCAGCTAGAAACTACCTGGCAACCCTGCTGGCCGCACCATCGACACCGCTACGCGCGCTCGCTAGCGCGGGAACCACAGTGGCGGGAACCACCACAGGCGGTCCGGATGACAGCTCTTCCATGACTTCGCTGTTGCCGCTATCACCTGTCACCATTCAACCGCACTTAAAAGGTAAGTAGATAATTTTCGCATGCGCCTTTTAGAGGTAATCGAAGTGCAGAAGGAATGAAAGACGCGTAACTTAACGGGATAGCGCGTGTTGTGTCAGGAAACGCGCTCAACCTTGTTGCTTCCGCTTTCCCCACTCAGTCGCACGAGGTCAACGCTTCCTCGCATCAGACTCGACTCGATTGACGTGCGCTGGACAAGGGCTCATTGCCATGGGAGTTTGGTTTGCTCTGGTTTCTTCCCAACACTTCCTGTTCGTACCTTTTCGCTTTCCGGCGCCGTAAGAAGACCAGAAGAAATCAAAAACACTGAACCGCGCTCGTTGAATAATTATAATGGGCGCTCTCGCGTGCTGAAATTTAAGAGAGCATGTCATCTTTTCTTTAGTCTATATATCTATATATATAAAAAAAAAGTTCTTGTCTTAGGCAGTGGTGTGTTCGTTTCACATCGCGCATCCCCGCTCCGCGAATGAGGCCACCTGACGGCCATGTTACATGTCGAAAAATTGCCTATTTGGAGCTTTGCGGATGCTGGCGGCAGCGTGCTGAAGATACGTGTTCTACTCGTTCGTCGGTATTCGCCGAAGGAGTTATTTAAAACCCTGTGTAAGCCGTGAGACTTGCCGTTGAGAACACGTGAAAAGTTTTACGGAAGCGCAGTGCCGAAGGGAAAAGACGCAACTCGTCGAGATCAAGTTTACCGCGGCGTGTTCAAAGCTTGCTTGGCACGCCGAAGCGCTGCATCTCTCTGCCTTCGCGCGCTTGGATACCGATCAAGAGTCGGCGCCGCGGCAAAGTTTCGATGGTGTGTCGCGCGTAGATGTCTTTGCATCATATATCGGGCACGGAGTTCTGGGTCGTCCAGCTGTTCCGGCGAGTTGCTATGAATAAAGGGGGAAAGCAATATGGGGACGGTTGCTCTTATGCACTATTAACCATGGCTATTAACCAAGTTCCATATCTGCTCTAATGAATCACATGGCAGCACAAATAGAGCAACGCTGCGGAGCAAGTTTGGTATTTGAAGTCAAACCTACAAGACAGCGAGAATTAAAATTTTTGAAGCGCGACTCATACGGTCGTGTGCAGTCCCTTGGCCAATCCCAATTAGGCGAGTCGCGCTCAAACGTCAAGTGCAATAAAGTAGGTTTATAATGAGTCAGCACTGATCATTATAAACCTACTGAGGAGCTGTTGTGCACAGTATTCTGTAAACCATCTAACGACGAAAAAAAGACGTACTGAGTGCGACACAATTTGTGCGAACAAGTGATCGCTGGTTTTTCCAGTTTTTCTTTTTGAAACCAAGGGATGTCATCCAAGTTATTATTGCTACGGAAAGAGCTCATATAATGTAAGCAAAAACATTTTGTGTTCGCTAATACTATTTGGAAGTAAAATGTGCCGATGTCGTGTTCGCGCTAACAATGTCGTGATGTGTACCTTCCTCTCCTCGTTCGTTGCCGCTGAACACTGGATCAAGCTCTTTCTGGACCGCTAGTGCCGGAAGTTACAAATACAGCCGTCGGAGTAAAGTAAAACGCTGCTCCAGAAGCACATATGGCTTCATGCACATTGCACTCGCAAAGCACATTTACACGTTGATTCTTGATAGTTATCTGAGCATGCGAAGGCACAGAGACGCAGCACTTTTGTGGGCCAGGGAAGCTTTGATCACGCCGCTAGACCGATGAAACTTGCTTTCGACCAGTTATGCCTTTTTCCTGTGGCACTCTGCTGCCGTAGAAATGTCCACGTTTTCTCAACGGCAAGTTTCACGGCTTACACAGGGTTTCAAAGAACTTCTTTGGCAAATGACGACAAACAAGTAGAAAACGTCTTCAGCTCACTGCCGCCAGCCTCCGCCACGTTCCAAAAACAATTTTTCGACGTGCAAGATGGTTGTTCGGTGGCCACACTCGCGCTGCAGCGAGGAAGTGGGAATGCGTGATCCGGCAATTGTCATAGAGACCAGTGGTTCGTTCGTTTCGCAGTAGGCCTACCGGGCGAACGACGACCGTGCTTGCATAACGTAGCGCAGGATGGCGCCACCGACATCATTAGATGCTGGCTGGAAGCAGACGAAGACGTGTTACCTGCTTTTGCCACTATGATTTATTAAATACTTTCAGCGGATGTGATGTGTTACCGCTCGATAATAAATAGGACTGAGGTACACGAACCACTTCTGTCCCACGGTGAGCTGAGCGAGCACTCTGCCATAGACGGAAACAATTTTGTCCTTTTATGAAATTAAGGAACCCCAAGTTACTCGCTTATATTTTTCTATGTAAAAGCAACCATTAAAATATGTGCTTGAGCGAAAAGTAGCCACTTTCCGAGAAAAGTTTTCAACTTCTACGCTTCCTTTATGGTTGCTTCCCTTTGGCTGGAACGATTATTGATGCCTTGCATGGGAGGAAGTGAGGTGTCAGTCATTGTTTCAGTGGCCCCAATTACTTCAGGAGCACTCGTACGATTCTTCCTTGCTGTATTTGCATTTTAAAGGGATGCTGAACCAAAATCTGGATTCCACAAAACACTACGGCAAAAGCGTGCAACGGGATGCTACAAACACCAAAACATCACCCATATAGCGATATCTCGACCATATTTTTTAAAAAAGGAGGCGCATGTGACAGATATGTTGACGTCTTGTCTCTTTGAGAAGAGTTGAGAAGGGGAAAGAATGGTCTTGCGTCTTCCTCGCCTTGTCGCCTTGATGGGGCAAAGCGAAGGGAGGAGAAAACCAGATACGGTTGACACCACGTCCCTCGTCGGCCTCGTTCAATCTTGACCTCTTTTTCCAAAAATACGGCCGTCAATTCAAAATATCGCCTTCCGAGTAGTCTCGTAGGGATTGTAGCGTCCCGCCTACAGCTCCTGCATTGTTTTCTGAAATCCAAATTTCGGTTCACCATCCCTTTAAGGAAAAATGCATGTTGCAACGTGTGGTTTATTCGCTCAGTTGAAATAGTTTTATTGCCCTGCAGTTGTCGAAGACTGAACTGATTTAGTAAATGGATCGAGATTTAAAGGCGTTTTGTGTTTTTACTTTCTATCCCCTTCTATTACAACACTTCCAACAACAATCTTTTTGCTGCAAATATTTGTGTGTATTATAATCACCGTTAAAAATGTTTATGGCACTTTGAGGAACTGCGGGGTTTTCTATAGTACTTGCATCGCTTTTTACAAGGTGATGAACCAGAACCACCTGCTCCAAAAGCTGAATTCAGAGGGGGGGGGGGGGGTCACACTACCACAGCCGTGATGGAGCACTCACACATATTTTTGTTGCAGACTATACTTCTGAGCATCGCCAGCAATGACGGGTCCCGTGTGCTGGACGGACCATGGGACGCCACTGAACCGATCATTCGCGAGCCAACCACGGGAAACAGCGGCTCCCAAAACCCGTCCTGGTGGATTTCAAGTTAGGAGCATTAGGAGCCTGTCAACATTGGTCGTCAGCTGCGATGCCTCCACAAAAGCCGCTATCCCATGCCGGTCATTCGGGGCACGCTACCACAGCCGTGATGGAGCACTCAACCATCTTTTTGCTGCAGGTTGGTTATTTGAAAACTTCAGCTTGCTGTCATTCTAGCAACTAATGTCTGCTAGTGGTATTGTGGCCTAGTGATTGCCAAATTTAACATAGCTCTCTCGAAATTTTCTGACAATTATGTTGTAAAATTTTTTTTTTAAATTGTACAGTTAATGACACTACCGTAAAATACCGGGCAATCGCCCACTCAAAATTTTGAGATAATCATGAAAAAATGGGGGATTGGGCGCTTGTCCGGTCATCAGTTCTACATATCAATGTACTGTGCATATTTTCTCAGATTTTACAAATTTGGGTATGGGCGCTTAATGTAGTATGGGCGGATGCACGGTATTTTACGGTAGTTACTTTCCAAACAGAAGTTGCTAGAATTTATTCTTGCCTTTGTTCTATGCTTTCGTATTTGGTTAGACAGCACTAAACCCCGGTACAAGGAAGATTTTGAAAACTAGGGCAACAGAAAGAAAAGACTATTTAAGATAGCCAAAAGCTCGAATTTCGAGGCAGCCTGGACGAACCCCTTGGGCCAAACTCTGTATCGAACGTATGCATTTCTTCGAAGACAATTTTTATAAGTGTGACCTGCATTTAATATTATAGAATAACCAAAACACGTTTTGGAAACTTATTTTCTCATATCTGTCATCCTGTTTAATACTCTTGATGAACAATGATGGCAGTGTTATTTCGGACGCTCTATGTCCTACGGTTTTGAACAATTGCTTTTAGTCTACTTTTACTGATGGAGATAGTTCCTTCTTACCTTTTGTACCAGATGTCGATTTTAGGTATATGAACCCTATTTCTATAACACCGTCTGAAATTGCGATATTGATGATAACCTCAAAATTTTCAGCTTGGCTGGTGTCGACTCAATTAATACAAAAATTCTAAAAAATACCAAGGGTGTAACCAGCGAATTATTGTCACCAAAAATAAATGACGAGGCAAAGTAAAACTGAACAAAATGAACGTTTAATGGGGTGAACTTTGCCCAAATTAAAGGAAAATAACAGCACGTCGGAGGCGTTGAGTGTCTTCAATGCAACAGGGTCGAGCACAAGCGATAACTGAATGCATAAGGCCACGCGGGGCTTCTTTTATAGTACTTTCCTTTCTAGAACATTCTGTACTCGAACATTCCGTACTAAAATATAGAATTAACCACCGCCTTCTCAAATTTTCAAGAAGCATCGTCTTAGGAGTAAATAAAAACATCTGCCGGTCCCAGGATTCAAACCCGGGACCTCTGCATGACAGTCGGGCGCGGTGCCCACTGGGCTACCCCTAAGCACGCAGTAATATGCAGTCTACTTTTCCAGCATTCGTCTACTGGTTGCATCCCACACGAGCGGAAGGTTGGGAAGGTCGTTCCAATCTACAAAAGTGGCGACCGTCACTCTGCGGGAAACTACCGTCTCATATCATTAACCAGCGTTGTATGCAAGTTGTTACAACTCAATATTTTCTCATGTAGTATCGCATTTGGAATCTACTAACAACTTTTTCTACCAAAATCAGTACAGGTTTCGTAAAAGATATTCATGCTAGAGGCAGTTGCTGGAGTTTACCCATGATATTCATGTTAATATGAACACTAACTCCCAAATATGGTGCCATATTTTTTGATTACTCTAAGGCTTTCGATCATGTATCTCTCTGTCATTTAGTATCAAAACTTTCCTCACTGAATCTTGATTCTCTCACTTTATCATAGATTCGAAATTTTCTTTGGGAAAAACAGCTCAAAAGGGAAAAGGACAAAAAGGAAGGACTACATAGGATAAGTGCTGAATAACAACTGATTTTTCATTAGAATGTGTAGATGGCACTATGTTTGCACGGGCATAGGGCGCACCATGGATTTTGCACTTTCTTCTTCATTGCACACTCCACATGCTAACCAAGATCCAGAAAATGAATCTCATTGTTCGTTGGAGTCAGTGAAGGTTGGCTCACTCAAGATGGTCTGTTTTTTATTATGTAATAGGTTTCCTTCATTTCCTTAAACATTGGGTCTTGGTGTTTAAACAATGCAAGGGTGTTGGAGAACTGCGGTTTGCACCCGCAATCTTGACAGTGCACCGCTAAATACTAGTATCAGGTCCCTTCCAATGAGCTTTGGTGTTCTCAGAGTTCGATGTTCAGGCATCGCCCGGTCACCCAGGTATCCTGGTCACCAGATAGAAATCAGAAACATTAAAAGATATATTTTTGTAATTATTGGAACTTTAAATATTCTGAAATGTTTTCTTTATGCCCAGTAACCTATGGGGCTGTCATGTAATGAATACTCTTACTTGCCTAATTTCTGTGTCCTGGCCCTTTTCAAGTAATTTCATTTGGGTTTACAGCTTTCTTGAATCACACTGGCACCTGCAGTGCACTTACGTGTAACTCATAGTTTGCAGGTATCGGGTGGTTTAGTTCGTCATTGCATTCTGTTCAGAACCTAACATCATTGCATATTTTTTTTTGTTTTTCTTTGTTTTCGAGGTTCTATAGTAGTTCATATAGACTTAATTGCCGTGCAAGATACGATCATTGCCTTCCGCTTGAAAGCTGGACGTAACCCACTAATTATTTTTCAAGAAAAAAGATACGAACATGTTTTACTCAGTGCTGCATCTCGTGTGCACTTGCTTGAAATTTCTTACTAACACGGTGTTCAAACACCTATCTCTGGGAGGTGTACTTGGCTGTAACCTCTGAAATTAACTTGGGACACCAGGCTTGATGAAACTCATTGAATGTGTAAATTTCATTTTGAAAGGTATTTTTTGAGCTTGCCGTGTTAAAATGATTTCAAGCATATGACACAAGTTGGTTTCACTGCTTAGTGCCTGCCAGAATGAATCTGAGTTACCTGCACTGCGCTTATGTATAACTCATAGTTTGCTGAAATCGGGAGGTTTCGTTTGTCATTGCATTCTGTTCAGAACCTAATCACATTCCACTTTTTTTTTCCAGGTTCTGTAGTTTTCCGTATGGACTTGATTGCTCTGGAAGTTAGAGATTACCTTCCACATAAAAGCTGGACATGGCCCACTAATTTTTTCCCAAGAATAAAGGTATGAACAGGTTTTACTCCGTATTGCATCTTATGTGCACTTGATTGAAATTTCTTACTAACACGGTGTGTAATTATCTCTGAGAGACACAGTTTGTTTGACAGCATGCTTGAAGAAACTCATTGATTGCAGCAATTTTGTCTTCGAAGGCATTTTCGGACTTCCCTTGTTAATTCGTAGCATAAGTCTCAAGTTGGTTTTGGTGTCTAGTTCCCGCGAGGAGTTAAGCTGAGGCTCTTGCAATGCGCTTACGTGTAACTCACAGTTTGCAGAAATTGGGAAATTTATTCTGTCATCGCACTCTGTTAATAATCTAATCACATTCCATATTTTCTGTTTTGCTTTTCTAGGATCTGTAGTTCTTCATATGGACTTTATTGCTCTGAAAATCAGATTGCCTTCTACATGAAAGCTGGAAATGGGCCACAAATTATTTCTTGAGGAAAAAAAGGTATGAACATGTTTTACCTAGTACTGTATCTTGTGTGCACTTGCTTCAAATTTCTAACAGTGTTTAAGCACCTGCTAACCGCTGGGATGCGCAGTTGGCGTTAACTCTTGAAAGTAACTTGGGCCCACAACCTAATCACATTTTATGGGCGCTAGATATTTAATTTGAATTGTTCCGGCATCAAAAATTAGTTGGCGTGTTCTCCGTAACTTGCGGCACCAGAAAGCTGCAACTCTCAATCACTGAGCTGCACGTCAGGCGTGACAACGGGAACCATTCACACATTAAAAATTAGTTGCCGTGTTATCCACACCTTGCAGCAACGGCTAGAGCCGGTTGAACTGCTAGCTGCAATGATCTAATAAAACGGACGTCTCAGTGAACAATAATTATATTAGTAAAATGCTATATTTATTGTTCACTGAGGAGTCCATTTTGTTAAGTCACTGCAGCTAGCAGTTCAACAGGCTCTGGCCGTTGCTTCAAGGTGTGAACAACACGCCAGCTAATTTAAACGATTCCCGCCGTCACAAGTTACGGAAAACATGGCAGCTAATTTTTGATGCCGGAACAATTCCCGTATCCGTGCATCACGTCCGGTACAGTGACTGAGAGTTACAGCTGTCTGCCATGCTTCTACGGGTCAAGTTACGGGGAAAACCGTAGGGCCTCATTACTCTCATGCACGTAATACAAAGTTAATGCTGTGACCGTGATGGAAGACAACGGTAATTGTACCGGCATCAAAAATTAGCTGGCATTTTCTACTAATTTGACGGAATTTGTTTTTACAGTGAATGTACTTTTTGTCAGGATCCGATGAGCTTGGATTGTGTCTAACTCTGGACCGGGAATCTTCGACAAGTCCAGCGTGTAATCGACGGCGAAAGGCCCTGTACAGCGCTATTTGTAAGTGCTTTTTATTCTAATAGTCCATGAAAGACGTTATGATTGGTTACTTTTGTGTTCGAAGTCAAGTTTATTTCATTTTTGCTGTTCAAATATGGCTGTCTTCTTGGCGGTAGATGTGCGCTGTAGTAAAGTCCTCCCAGTAGGTCCAAAGCCGAATGCCACAGATCGTTGAGTTAGTCCTTATTTGCCAAGATTCGGCTTGTTGGGTGCGTGTGGAGTGTCAGTTACGTCACTGCGATATGTGAATGTATTTGCCAGTAATTGTCTTTAGTCGACGATTTCTTTTTATATGACTGATTTATTTTAAATTCTTGATTCATTCAAATGTAATGTTCTTTCCTATAACAGGGTATTTATTCGACTTAATTTAGTAGTACATTTGACGGTGGTGAGCTGAAGAGGAAGGCCAGCGGTTTGATTTTTAACTTGTAAATGATATGAAGGCAATATGGGTACGTTTATGACTACATATTTCTGTGCCGCAAATACCGTAAGCCTTAAAACATTTTTTTTTTGTTTTCAAATCAACATAGAAATGTAGGTGTTAACTTAAATGGCGAGGTTGTAATTATCAGTTCTTAAAAACCGGTGAAAGGAAAAAAAAGTTTTTTTTTTTAAAGTCTGGTTGGGGCACGCGTGTAAAAAAAATTGAAGTGAAAAAAAATTTTATTTTAGAGAAATATTGGTGGCGCGAGGTGCCTTGCAACTAAGTCAATAGTCACCTCCTTTCAACTGCTTTTCTCTTAGCATTCGGGCGTGCGGAGGAGAGGTGAATCGGCTTCGCCTTTACGTTGAGGTGGAAACAACAAATGACCATCTCGTTGAGGTGGAAAGAGCAAATGACCATTCTGTCATGTCGTGGACTTTGCCCGCATAATTTCAAATCAATCTTTTGCCGTCAATATTGCTCTAATTTTTTTTTTTTTTTTTCGCATAAAAGTTATTTTTTGACACGCGTGTCCCAACCAAACTGCTTAAAATATTTTTTTTTCAAAGCCTTTTTAAGGTTAGATGAAGGGCTGAGGGTCACTATGATGTTGCAGGGTTCGACTTAAGCAATTTATAGATTCACCTTCCTACTATTTGAAAAAGAGAAAAAAGAGCTCTAAATTTGACCTTGCAATGCAATGCATTCAGAGTGGTGCAACCAGTTCATTCACATGCAACGAGAAATTTAGAGCCCACATCTATTGTGCAGCTAGCTGCATGATGAAGTGGCACACATGAACAGCTTGCTGACTATCTCGTAGTGTCGGTTGTGGCGGAGCTTAAGCATGCCACGATGCATTCTTTGTTTTGACATGTGGCACATTTATCAATTATTTTAACTCTTGCGAATCAAAACCTGTGTGTTCTTGGGTTGGGCTACTTTTATATTTATATACATTTAGAATTTGTGCATTTTAGTATGTATAATTGTTTTTTTTAAGGTTAAAATGTACTTTATGGCAAATTAGCTCCTTGTAGAGTTGAAATTACATTGAATTAATGGTCTCCCCAAACTGAGATGTTACATGAATTCGCTAGCTTTTTTTTTTTTTTTTTTTTTGTAAAGTTGTAAAATAAACTATAATATACGGCAGTCAGCACTGAACCACAATAGATTGTTCACACTAACTAATCTATAAAAACTTGGACGAGTCTACTTGGACCAATCCAGATGTTAAGAAATTGCATTCATCCTACCCTTCGGGAAAGTCTGTATAAATATAGAGCTATGTTTTTTGCCACTGTGGGCAGAGGCCAGCTGAATTGCTACCGTTTGGAAGGTGGAGGGGTGATGTGCAGGGAAGCTAAACCCTGTCCCCCTCTCCCATATTGTTCGCTATAGCTATTACAAATGTCAGGAAAAAGGGGGGGGGGGGGGGCAACGGCCCCCTGCCCTTGCACCCTTGTCCCGATGCCATAAATAAATGCAACCACTTACGGCTGCCATTGCATACAAAGGAAAAAATAGAGAGAGAGGGGGAGAGATCTGGATTATCTTTCTTTTAGGTGTTCATGTCAGAAGGGGTACTAATGGTTTTGGATGGTTGCGGCTGAGCGAGCTAGCCATGAGTACTGCCTAAGTGTTCGGTTCGGACTCTTGTTCAATCGGCAAAAATGCAAGTCCCAGCCAACTATTCAAGTATATTCTATGAATGGCTCCTGGGATTTTCGAAAATGGTCTATTGTCTTGCAAATGAGTGCACTGGTATTAACTAAGGGCACTTAGCAAGCTTACTCTTTTTTAATATTTCTGACTTTACATTTATGCATTCATTCTTCACAGGAGGAGTGGCACGACGGATCGACCTGCCCGGTGATGCGCAGAGATGAAGAGGACTCAAGTGCCATAACTCTGGTGTCGGAGGACCACTTCTTTGAGGTGACGGATATTGTGGCTCGTGCTGTGCTCGTTCTTGCACTGCACTGGGTCCACGACATATCTTACCGTCAAAAAGCAAGCCGGTCACTCGCAGTGATTGGGCACTTCATTGGTTTGAAGTACAAGATAAAGTCCGTCCTGGCTTTGGATCTGATATCAAAGTTAGAAACTTTTAGCCAGTGGGAATGTAGGTGCCAGTTTTTTTTTTTTTTTTTGCCATGTGCTGAAATTAAAGTCTTGGTTTATTAAGCTTTTTTCTACTGTTTTTATTCTTTCCATGCTGACTTTTCATGAAGACTTGTAGCCTCTGTACAGGCTCATTAGCTATGTGCCGTTCCACATTTCCTATGCAACTATCTTGTAAACATGTACATAGCCGATTTTAGATTTTAGGGCTGCTGTTCATTGCAAAATACTTGAGTTGTCCCTAGTTGTATGCAACAACTCCTGCAATAAGGCCGAAAGCATTCCACATTACAGTGAAATCAAGAGAGGTATTGACATTCATAAAATAAGTGCAAAAAGAAAAGTACAGTGGTCGCACTTTAACTGGCTAGAAATGCTGATTGCAAGTAGAGTTCTTTTTTCCTTTTTTACTTTTTTTCCAGCAAACTTTTTATTAACAAACAGCCAAATTTACACTTTTGTTCTAATTTTCTTTTCAGGCGTTTCTGTTACTTTTTACTGGGTTAACTTGCACTCAACAACACAACAAAAACAACATATAAGAGTATAATTGAGTGGAGTTTGTGTGACCCCTTCCTGGAGAGTGTGTTTAATTCTTTTATACAGAGTTTAGGCACACGGGGGTGGACTTTACACAAATCTTTGTGGAGATTAATTGACTCTATTAAAGAGTTAAGCACTCTTCGAAAAGGGGTCACACAAACTGCTCAAGTGTGCTGTTACTTGACATTAACTCTCGCTAGAGAGCATACTTAACTATTTAGTATGAAGTGTAGGCAACACTTCTAATGGAGTTTTATTTACTCTCCTCAAAATGGTCATCACAACTCTTCCTAGAGAGCATGCTTAATTCTTTAATACAGAGTTTAAGCAACACTTCTAATGGAGTTGTAGTTACTCTGCACAAACAAGTGAAATCAACTCCTCCTGGAGAGTTTTTTTAACTCTTTACACAGAGTTTAGACAACACTTTTAATGGAGTTCTCATTACTCTACACAAAAAAGTGAAGTCAACTCTTCAGGGAGAGTATGTTTAACTCTTAAGTACAGAGTTTAGGCCACACTTCTAATGGAGCTGTAGTTACTCTACACGATGGAGTGAAGGTAACCCTTCCTGGTGAGTACGCGTAACTCTTGAATACAGAGTTGAAGTTACTCTACATGAAGGAGTGAAGGTAACTCTGCCTGGAGAGCCTCCTTAACTCGTTAACAAGGAGTTTAGGCAATACTTTTGATAGAGTTATAGTCACTCTACACAAAGGAGTGATATTAATTCTCGTCAAAGAGTTTAGACAACACTTTTTATGGAGTTATAGTTACTCTACACAAAGGAGTGAAATTAACTCTCACACTTACACATCGAAAGAGTAGTGCTGACTCTGGCAAAAGTATTGGCATGACTCTTTATAGAAGAGTTAAGTGAACACTCGCATGGCAGAGTTAAACTTACTCTCGTCGTTGAAGAGTAACCGTTACTCTCAATAGTGAGTGTGGTTTGCGACAACCCAGATACTCTCCAAAAAGAGTCGAGTCGACACTTGTCGACTCCTTTTTTTTTAGAGTGTGGCACAAAAACATCGAGCAGTAGCTGGCAAACATGAAGTGTCGTAAGCGTTGACGATGCAGTGTACCGCATGACGTTGTTGCGAGCATTGTGTCTTTCTTGGTTTGTTTTATTTTATCTTGAAAGGAATGTTCTCAATATACCAAAACACTTTGTTGGAGGAAAATGCGCTGTTCTTCAGTAGAAGAGCAGCACCTGTTTTCGCATCTTCAATGTACTCTTTGTACCCGACCTCGCTGATTGTTCGGTCGCAAGATACTCAAGCTATTGTGCGCTGTTTACTGCGAAACGTTCTCGCTTCCATTGTGTTTCCGTTACGCAGTCTCTTATTGTACTTCGAAAATGAACAATCTTTATATAAGAAAAATCAACTTTTGTCAACTGTTATAGGATGGGCTCTAAAGCTGCGTTCCGCAAATCTCTCGCAGGTGTGTGCCCAGCGGCTCCCACAGTTCAAGCGCTGCATATCAATGCAAGACGCCGGATATTTTTAAGCTGAGCAACCTCTTCATTGTTTTTCTACTCTGCCAAGTGACCACACGCGTGCTCGCCAGCCATGTTTATTGTGGGGGCTTTCGTAACCGCGCTGCCGCAATTGGCAGCCCGGGGGCCAACTGACACACCTACAATAGCATAATGTAACATCCTCGTTTTTTTGCATAGTGGGATTATCAGTATTTTTAAGGTACATAATCCTTCAGATACCGTATTTTCAGGAATAATAGCCGCACTGTTTATAACGAAAACCTGAGAGTTCGCTTCTCCGCGGAGCACGCGGTTTGCCAATTGTTACGATCGACAGCGTGATTCTAGCTGTTTACAGGACAGAAATAACGTCTTTGCGCGAAGATACCATCTGAGAAGGTTGCATTTGTATGGAAAATCATGTTCTCGATCCAGTTATTCGCTTCATTTATGTGCAACGTGATGATTGGCTGTATATGTGCATTGCGGGAAAGTAGACACAAGGGCCTTGTTCATAAATAGTGCGGCTCTCACCCGAGTAAATACTGTAGTTTGGTACTCAGCGTTCACGAATTGGTCGGATATTTAGGCTGCTTGGACCCTTTGATTTTGCCTTCAGAGGACATTCTGCCGACATAGCCGTCTCCTGCTGCGCCTTCTTCCTGATGGTGGCTTTCGGCCTGGTCGTTGTCCACCTCGGTTTCTTCTTAACCACTCCACGTTGGGCCTAGCACCTTCGCATGAAGGCTCTAATTCGCCACAGTACAAACATTTGTATTCGTTTAAACATCCTACGATCTATTCTTTGCCCTCTGCACGACTAATTGGAGCCCTAATTTTTCTTCAACCAGAACCAACGAGCTTTTTTGTTTGCATGAATTCTTAGTGGATGACTGTTTTATTCTACCAATAAAACATAAAAATCAAATAAATAATAAAAAAAAAACTCTTGTGTGTGCTCATTTGTTTCTACAATCATTTAGGCTACATGTCGCCGTCTGCTTTGCATTCTCTGGTTGTTACCGCGCCAGTTTTCTTCTCTGCAACTTCCATCCGTGCTGCTTTGGGGAGCGCTTAGCTCCCAACGAGCGAGTGAAGGTTTATCTATGATATGGGGAATATCAGAGCACAAAAGAGGACCACTGACGTTTTCGGTAGGAGTTTCGATGGCGACCTCCAGGCTCATCTGCAACTCTACTCTGGGTGAGATGCGCCTGAACGAGGAGGGAAACCTCCAAAACGAGCCGCTGACAACAGCGGTGTCATCACCGAAGCTGACGCTGAAACATCGGTACTCCTGGTGTCTTAGACCACAAAAACCGTCGCTTAAAACTTTCTTTATTCGAAAGACATAGCATATCGCCCTATCCGGTTTCCTCCGAACCGCCAGCTTGTTTTAGTTGATTGAGGCAGTTCTTTCTGCTCCCTTCATAGAGCCGACCACGAGAAGGAAAGCCACGATTACGATAAGTCGATTTCTTCATATTAGAGACGAGCTGATTAAGTAAACAGTGGTCGCCTTAAAAAAAAAAATTCAAAATGTCAAATGTTTTTTTATATATAAAATCTTTTCGAAAAACATTTTTGATATAAATGGAACGAATAATAAAATATCTCCCGCTTAAAGGCCTCTATCCTCTGGCTAAAGAGTTGAAGATAACAAATGTAAAGAAGAAAAAAGGCAACAAATAGTCGATGAAATTAAATAGAAATGATGACTACGAAAAATGTCAAGTCATTTATTTCGTATTTAGCGATGATTTGTTCGATAAACCACAACCGCAAATACCAAAAGAAGATATATAAAGTATGTTTGCGGTCACTGGATTGATCCATCCTAAAAAGACCTTCTTGAACGGAATTTGAAAAGACACCGAAATTTTGAAGTGGCAGCAGAGGCCCCCCTGAAGACGATGTGTATGACTACTAACAAGAGAACCTTGATGAATTCTTAACCTTTTTTGAATTCCTCGAGTTCATTAAGAGGGAGCGCTCCTCGATTTTCATCTCCGATAGGAACTTTTCAAGATTCCAGATGGCGCGCGCGTCGAAGGCGTGAAAAGGCGCTCTCCCTCCGAGGCGAATGAGTGCGTAACGTATCTGGGTCTAGCAGCGAAATGAGAGCTCGTGTCCCTTAAAACTCCTCGGGAAAGAACGTAAACCACATTTTGGTTCGTTACAGTTGCATTTCCTTCAGTGTAGTCGAAACGCAACCAAAACGCCGCTAGTGACAGCCTTCACAGTGCTTCCGTGCCCCGAGAAATTCGCGGACGGCGCTTCACGTCTCCTTCGGTAGGGTGACGTAAACGACACGTGATGACGTCGCATTCGATGCTCGCAGCGGATTGGCGGGTTTGTGAGGCTCGTGCCGAGTCGCTCACGGCGGCGGCGGCGGGCGGGCCAACCCCCGGTCACAGTCCCAGTTTCGCGGCGCTGACATTAGCGTCGCCACCATCAGCGGCGCTGTGCATAGCGTCGCCACCGGCAGCAGCGCTTAGGTGGTGGGGGGCTCTCATTAATACAAAAATACAAATATAAAACTTTGTCCGCTAACAGTAATTTCAACAAAACGTCTTCACCGCACCATGAAAATAAAATGCAATTTATTTTATATATTTCTTTTTGTTCGTTCTGTTTTCGGTCTAAAACCAAAACTCTAAACCGACCCGCTGGCCTCGCCGGTGCCCTGGAAAGCGCCGCTGCCCCCCCCCCCCCCCTCCCTTCGCTCTACCCTTGCCCAAATTTGAAACTTCGTAACGGCGGACGGCGGCGTCGCGAGGTTTTGTTTACCCAAGGGTCGTGCGAGCGTAGTTTCGCGCTCCGGCGTTCCGCGCGCCTGTCGAACTCGATGGATATTTTGGTGCGAACTTTCAGAGACTGTTGAGAGGTGCATTTTACGTGGCCATATCCCGATGGTGCACGAACAGCGCAAATGCCAAGACCACAAGTTTTTGTTTGTTCATTTTTTTTTTCAAGATAAGGCAGGTGAGTATGTATCTCCCGTACTCAGTTTTATTTGCTCAGCGAACTTACCATTAAACTTCTGCTGCCCATAGCTGTTAGTTTGCAGGCTCGTTCTCGCAGTAAAAACATATGCTTTCCCCCGAACAAGTACGGTTTTAATGAAGTTAATGGTATACACCTAGCTCCACTTCGATTTGTGCACAACTGCTTATTTAAAGTGTAACAATTGGGTTTGATCTTGAAAATGGTCTTTGGCGGTCCTCGAACAGACGGAGGATAATAAAACAGAAGAATGAGGCTTCCTATATATTAATTTGAAGTTTCATTTATTTCTGCATGGTTCCGGGTGCGACAATGGCATTATGTCATTAGTTTGTTCGCTGTAGATGGACATTTGTTTTGTTTTAAATCAGTTTAAAATTTTAAACATCATGACCACATTGTCATTACAGATGCTGGAACATATAGAACGAGCATTTGAACGTCGTCTCAAAGAGGAAGAAAGCTTCGGACACTTCGTGGCTCCCAACAAGTTATCCAGCCTGTTGAGTGCCAACATTTTTCGAAGCTTTATTTCACATTTTCATCTTGCTTGCGTGAGAAGCTTTGAATATGTAAAAATGAAGGTAATGATTGCTGGGGGCCACCTAAGTAGCTTATATTTCTTAAATCAGTGAACAACTTTACTTTCAGTGAACAGCTGATCCAACTTGGCATGTTGAATGCGTAATTATGTGGGTCAATGTGTACACTTGTAAAGATATATGTTAGTGACCATTCCCAAGAAGTGATAGTGATAAAGTTAGTGATAAAGCCCATTCCCAAGAAGGTGTGCGGCCAAGCATGTAATAATGAAGTGATGAGATCGTTCACAGATGACAGAGAGGTGCTGGCGATGTGCAACTGCAGCTGTGGGCGAGGTTGACGAAATGATTTTGCCAATGTTTTATTTTTGCGCGTATGCAGGTGCAGTGCTGTACTTAATTCCGTTTTAGCATCTGTGCAATAAATGTGCCTCGAAATATTTCGGTCGCAGCTGTGGATTCCTTACTGGACGGCGGGACGCCTCGAAACAGAAGAACAACGAACACACATGACTACGCACCTTATACAGCTGAAAGCGAAATCGCACATCGTATATTACGTTAGGGACTTTTAGCGAACTGTTACCGTGTTCCGCGTACTGCACTATCGGAGCCTTTGAAACATGCTTTATAGGCGCGCACCCGGAGTGATACCGTGACAGCGGGGCGCGCACTTAAAAGCATGCTTCAAAGGCTCCGATAGTGCGATACGCGGAACACGGTTTGTTAAAAGTCCCTATTATTACACCACCGGGACCGGGCGTGATGCTCAGGAGCCTGGATCCAGGCTCCAGCACGACCCCGAAGCGATCCATACGAGAACCACCCTACAAAAATAAAAAGACGCCATGTTGGATTCTTTACGGCTTGGCTTAGAAACGGCTTCAAAGTAGGCTACTACGTCCCAAACGTGTATATAGAAGTCGTTTTGAAAAGTAAGCCAGATATTTTATTAATAGCATGGTTAGCTCTTAATATAATTTTACAATTTACCGAATATAGAATAATAGGTTAACTCGTTCAAGTAATGAGAGCCCCCCACCACGGACGAGGAATTCGGCGCTACTGTACAAAACTCGACTCCATTGGCCCTATGGAATCCGTCCGGGGGTTGGGCGGGCCGCGGTCGGCAGTCGCCCTGAGGGGCTAGAGGGGTGAGGAGTGCGGTCGGTGAATGTTCGCGGGGAGTGACTTCTCCGGAGGATTCGCAGAACTCTGAACGCCGATATGTTGTCCGTCCGGCGGTGACGGCTGTTCGCGCACGACCGCTTTGTTTTGGTCGGTATTGGTTGAGAAGGCCTAGACTTTTCAGTCGCGATATGTCAGTCGGCTAGCCTTCCCGAAGAGAAGCAAAATCAAGAGGTAAGAACTTTTTTTTATGACGTCTCCATTCAGTTATGATTTCTGTCGCAAGTGATGTACATTTTCACTTTATCAAAATCGTGCGATTGCCACGATCAACTGAGAGTGACTTTGTGTACTTCAGGTTGGTGCGAACCACACACTGAATAAACATATAACATCTATTGTAAACAGATTGCTTCCAGATTCGGATGTGTTCGAGGGACGAAGTACGTCGCTATCATTAGCTAGTTTGAAATTTTCATGAAAGCTTGCAACTGTTACTTGGTGTCCTGCATTGAACATAATTATTGACTCTGCTTTTAACCAATCTACTATTTATACATTCTAGCGCAAGACTTGGTCGGCTCGGCAAACAGTCTTATCGACTCCAGTTTGTGACCGCCTCCAGTGCTTCAACTTGGGCGGTTTCGTGCCTGAAGACTGCGCTAATCTGCAATCAAGGGACATGATGTTATCATTCTATGCACAGGCCTTTCAAACATCAACTCGTTATCGTCT
Source organism: Ixodes scapularis (assembly GCF_016920785.2). Lineage (NCBI taxonomy): Eukaryota > Metazoa > Arthropoda > Arachnida > Ixodida > Ixodidae > Ixodes > Ixodes scapularis. The sequence goes on along the minus strand of NW_024610104.1, from coordinate 38,547 downwards.
TCACTGTGTTGGTGTTTTGGAGGAAGGACGAAGTCCCGCTACAGTATTCTGAGTGAGGACAGGAAGAACATGCGTTCTTTCAATCGAGAACGTTTTCCACTTGCGTCTATTTTCCAAATTTAGATGAATTTCATAATTGCAGTATTAAAATGCGACCGCGCAATGTGAATAAAGTCTCCTGGGTGCTTGTTTTGCACTTGACTGACCACCAGTTTTCGTTTCTACATTTCTTGTCGTGTCTCTATAGTCGTTCCTAAGTTTGATTACTTCTCCTCGACTACTAAGATCCCTCTTTTGTACTCGAAAAAGTAAAGCTACTAAAATATATGTTACGTGAAGGGTCCGATTTTCCTCTACCCACTAAAAGAACGCAATAAAATGTGATGGTGCATGCGTATTCTACATAAATAAAACGTACACGCAGTTGTGTTATGTTATGCCGCGGCAGTTTTCTCTAAGACGACACCGTCTTCAGATAAGAACGGCCGACCGTGTCCGGTGACAGTTTTTAATTTTGACCAGAAAAATGCATCTTGCTGCCTCAATGCCCCGAAAAACGGAACCGGTCTTTGTTTTAGGAAAAAGCAAGCTTGCCTTCAAGAAAAAAAGTCAGAAACACCTGCTCAATCTGAAGCGTTGTTTGTGGATTTCGCAAAATTGGCATTTCAGGCAGCTCTCCCCCAAAATGTGCTGTGGCTACTGGCCCCTATGGGGATGGTTGACCTAAATTATTTATCACGACGTATTGACGTCGTTATTTTGAAATAGAAAATCGCACAGACGACGGCACATTGAGCCATACTCCCTAAGTTTTAACCTTTTTTTCTCCGCATTTATTCAAGCCCCGATTTTCAAACTTTGCTAGCGTGTTGTCCTCTATCTGACTATAAATATTGTTGTCCTGATTAGCAAAAAAAGTTTACGAGAAACGCTTAAATGGAGGCATTTTACTAAATATGCATACTTTTGCAAATCAATTTAAAAAAAAAATTGCTATCTTAGATATTTTTAACTCTTCCAAATTAACGCCAATGATATCTATGAACATGATGAGCAAAAATATCATTGCATTGTTTGCGTGTATTATACATACCCGTAGTTGACAAGTTCATAATTTTTACAGCCCGTAAAAGTGCTCCGGGGTGGTCAGATGGACAGCGCTCGGGTGGGCGATAGTTTCTAAGTGATAATTTTGAGCAAGTCATGTTTTCTTTGTACAAGATTTAAAAAAAAAAAAATCAGCAGCATGACCCGGAGCAATCCAGAGACGCTAGCCTGTCGCACGCTTCGCAGGGTACGTTTCCAGTAGTCGGCGTGTACGCCAAGCAAAGGAATCAACCGAAGTGGCTCCGATAGCAGATGTTTATCTCAGCGTGTAAGAGAATGGGGCTGCCGAGAACAATGAGCTTGGGCACGTAATCACAAAAGATATATTGTGCAACAATAAACAGGACGTGGACGGGAAGGAATACACGAAGTTTCGGGTGGACGCCCATCTTCTTGTAAGAAACAAAAAATCGGTGAGTAAGAAGCATAGCCCCCTTTTCTTGTGACGTATACAACCCTTTCCTTGTTCCTCACCGTGTTTCGTAACTATCACTTGAAGGACGTTCGCCCGAAACGTCGTATTTTCCTTCCAGTCCACGTTTTAGGCAGTTTAGCTGCATCCTTCGCGTTCTTGATTAATTAGTCACCCAGAGGATCACGTCACAAGAAGGAATGCGTTGATTGGTGGAAAAGGAGGGGAGGCGAAACCATTAGAGGGCACAAACTCTTCGGTTGCCATATATTATTAGAGAATATATTCACAAGCGACGTCATGCGTAGTGACAACCAAAAAAAGGGCTTGTAGCTGCGCTCCGATCAGTGATGATACCAGCCACGATTCCTCCCGCACATGCTACGGCCTTGGGAAAATTCACGAGTGGCTGAGGACGTTGCTCCTTTCTACGCACATTTTATCTAGGTCAGTGACGGCGGAGCAAGCTACTTCAAGAATAGGTACGAACTTCATGAGCTCGCTAAGACCGAGTACCTGTCGGCCAAGTAACAAGTTTCCGCTACTGGGAGGTAAGAACGCCTGCGATGGGATTGGAGGCCTCGTCAAGCACCATGATGCAACTGTTTACAACCTTCGAGGGCCGGCTACATCAGATATCAAATGTGCGTCAGATATGGAGGACGTCCTCAGCACCAAATTACCCAATGTGGCATTGGTTCGCAAGGGCTGACTTTCAGGAGTTCAGTTGAAATGAAAACCACAGCCTGGGATTCCCTCCATCCCGTGCCTGGAATTCAATTCTGGCACTGCTGACAGTGTATACATGCATCAACCCACTGCGACACGAATTGCTGGTAGCAAGAACGATAGCGTCTGCAAACAAGCCACTCGGACAATAAAGGCACGATTCCACCCAGGCCTGCTGGCAGTCTAGTGCGAAGCGGCTACAGTGAGTCTAAGACAAAAATGTGATGAAAAGGGAGCATAAAAAGTCTCAAGCAAAAGAAAGTCTTCCTTTTCTTTTCTTTTTCTTTTTATTCTCTTCACGGTGTGCGGTGTGCGGCCCACCACGAGGCCCTATTGCCGCGCGAAGGTGCCCCCGTTGTACGGCGCCCTATCCTCAATATCGTGTTAGAGCCCTATATCGTGTTACCCAAACGCCTGTCATCGGAGCCGCACCGATCGTTTCCCCTACGTGGCGTGCGCACAGAGGCTACACGCCCGCTGTAGAAAACGGGCACTGCGAAGCGTGCGACAGGCTAGCGTCTCGCGATTGCTCCAGCTTCTGCGCATTTTTGTGACTCTTGTACTAATAATAAGGACAAAAAACAACCGCATCTCCACGTGGTAAATGATGTTGATTGAGGCGAAGATCTGGTGGTGCTTGTCTGCGTAGACGCTGAGCCGCAGCATGCCGAGCCTTTCGTTCGTTTTCATCCATGTCACGCTGCGATCAAATGCTCAAAGGCGTATATAACCACGTTCGATACCACGCATTCTCTTTCTGACATGGATGAAAACGAACGAAAGGCTCGGCATGCTGCGGCTCATTGTCTACGCCAGGGGGAGGCACTCACTTGATCGAATGACGTTTTAGCGAACGCCCACGTTTCATCGAACGACACTTTAGCGAATAGTCGGACGCCGCGAAGCGGCGTTTTCGGGTGGGCCAAGTGAGTTCATATTTTTGTAATGAGTTGCCGCAGACTGTCGCCGCGAAGCGGCGTAAAGCGCAGCTCGACGGATGGGTTAACGCGCGCCCCCGTTATTCGCTAAAACGACCATTCGCTCAAATGTCGCCGTTCGCTAAAATGTCATTCGCTCTTGTGATATGGACCCTACGCCAGGTGGGGTAAAGGTGGGTGAGGAGGAGTGGCAAATCCCGCGCGCCTACATCAAGGGCCTACATCCTGGGTCCCGAGTGAAAGATCGCGAAAGAGAGCGACACAACATGAGAGAAAGAAACTAATGTTGCCAGCTAAAGGACGGCAGTCGCAGTGGTAATCGCGAAGACTGAAAACTCTCAGCAATATAAACAGTGATAATTTAACGTTGTAAACTAAATTCTGAGCTATTCTAACGCTTATAAAAAGCAGTATACTCATTACGCTGCATTAACTTTCCTTCTGTTGAAATCTCGGAAATCTTGTGTTTGCTTGGTTTCGTATTCCTGAGGCGCGCCCACTCGCGCCCCGCCTGGGAGGACGGTTATCTGGTTTAGTTTAGCGTTGATGCGAGGCCGTACATCTCCGCGCTATGCAAAAAGAAAGCTTCGAAAGGAACGCGAATATCTTTCCACCGGTAAGTTCGTGGATTGTTGAAGTTCATGACACTGCTCTGATGATATAATTATATTCGCGAAATCGAAGGCAGTTGGTAACAATGTGTGGGACCCCGAGGGTCTGCCTGCATGCTCCGCCGCTTGCGGCAGCCAGAATGCATGGGAAAAGGGCGGACCTTTTCCTCTAGAGTTAGTATGTACGATCTCTATGGTCTACGCAGACAACCACCACCAGAGCTTCGCCCCCATCGACATCATTCACCACGTGGAGATGCGTTTTTTTTTTTTTTTTTTGCCCTACACGAGCACGTGCTCACGTGCTCGTGAGCGCGTGAGCTCACGAGCAGGAGCACGTGCACCCGACGGCGGACGGACATACGGACATGGCTAGCCCCTAAGGAGGTTCGCCCCTAAAAAATACGTATCACGAATTATCACTTCAAAAGTACCCTCCACCTCTGTGCTGTCAATCTGACCACCCGGGAGCAGTTTTACGCTGTGTAAAAATAATGAAATTGTCAACTAGGCGTATGCACAGGCCTCATTCATGGCAACCGCGGTAGCCTCCATTTAGTCAGTTTCTTGCTTTGTAACTTCAAAGACACACAAATAATGCAACGTGTTTTTGCACATCCTGTTAGTGCATATCATTGGCGTTAACTTGGAAGAGTTTTAAAAAATCGAAGATAGCCTTTTCTTTGTAAATTGATTTTCAACATTATGCACATTTAGGAAAATGCCTTTATTTGGGCGTTTTTCGGGAACTTTTGCCGCTAACCAGGACAAAAATATTTATCACGAAGATTAGCCAAATAGAGGACAACACGCTGACAAAGTTTGAAAATCCTGTCTTCAATAAATGCGGAGAAAAAAAGATGAAACTCATACCCGTGCCACACGGGCAACTCAAATGCCATTTACAAGGAATGAAATTTGAGCGAACGGCCAATGAGCGGGCGACACTCCGGGCGTGGCGCATTCCACGCGCGACAGAGTGCGAGCTGATTCTCCGATCACACAAATCTCATTCGTTGTAAATGGCATTCAAGTTGCCCGTATGGCACGGGTATTAGGCAGAATGGCTCAATGTGCAGTCGTCTGTGCGATTTCTTATTTCAAAATAACGACGTCGACACTTCGTGATAAATATTTTGGCTCAACCATTCTCATACTTACTTTGTCGGTAAATATTTGTGGGCCAGTAGCCACAACACATTTTGGGGGAAAGTTCCCTGAAATGCCAATGTTTTGAAATCCGCAAACAACGCTTCAGATTGAGCAGGTGTTTCTGACTTTTTTTTTTTTTTTTTTTGAAGGCAACTCCTCTCCCGCCCCCCCCCCCCCCCCCCACACACACACACACAAACAAAAAAAAAGAAAAGAAACCAACAAAACAACTACCGGTTCCGTTTTCCTGGGCATTGAGACAGCAAGATGCATTTTTCTAGTCAAAATTAAAAATGGTCACCGGATATGGTCGGCCGTTCTTATCTGAGAACACCCTCTAGCATATGCCCCTTCCCCATTGTGCAAAGCATATCGAAGCGCGTAGATTAAATAAAATAAATAATGTCTTCGTTGTTTGCTATAATTGTTTTCGAGATCTCAATATAAATATATATATATGTCACAGGTTCGGTGAAAATTAACAATAAAAGATCCAAATAATATCCTATGCAAACAAATTTATAATTTTGATAGGACCGCTGACCGGACGATAGGTCCACGCCCTGGTGACGGACTCACGGTGAGGGGAGAATGAACAACACAGACTCTTTTCTTTTCAGCCACAAAAATAGTTTACTGAAAATACGTTAGACAATGCATAAAACAAAACAAACAAAACTTCCAACAGCAAGACACAACAGACCGCCCCATAGAGTAAGCGCTGAGGCGCGACTTATGTTGTATGATTACATCTGTACATGAAAAACACAGCGCTCGTTCAGAAAGAAAGTTTTCTGCAATTTAAGTACTTGCACTCAAAGGAACAAAAAAAAAAAAACTAAAGGAGGGATAAACTATACAGAGTAATATGGGGGGTGAGTGGCGCGAACCTGAGTCCGGTGGGTGATGGGGGTGACGCGGCCTCTTGCGATGCCGACCGAACCTGGGAGGTCGATGTGCGCCTGGGTGCTGTCGGCGTGGCTCCTCGGCACAGGCACTCACCCACAAACGCACACACACTTGGGCGCCCAAAGCAGCGCTTGGACCAGGGAGCCCAAACTCCTCCCGTGCTCAGCCTTCCGTCGCTACCGCCGTCCCGCCCCAAACTTCGCGTTGCGTACACCCCCGGGCCAAGTCTTCGCGCACACTAACTTGACTCGGCCAACTCGGCTCGGAATCAAGCCGAGGTCCGCACTTTCCCAAATTCCAGCGGCAGACACCACTCTCCCTCGTTCAAAAAAAATAATTGTTTTTCAACAGTTTCAACAACAAAATACATATCAACAAAAACACACGTCACACTGGCAGGCCCCGCAGTGAGCCTATCCCAGCGAACCATACAGCGCACCCCCACTCGGACATCTGGAAACCATTCCCAACATTCCGGGAAGTGAGGGGGCCCATCGCTACTAACTAAAAAAACCTCGCGAGAATCGTCCTCGGGACGAGGGGGGGCCAGGGGGTCATAAAACAGAAAACGGACGGTGCCCGAACCCCGCCGCTCAACGCGCGGGGCCAGGGGGTCATAAAACAAAAAAAAAAACGGACGAGGAACGAACCCTGCCGCTCAATGCGCCGGGCCAGCCGAATGGACGGCAAGAACAAAAAGAAAAAAAATCAATTCAAAAACCAAACACACAAAACGCTCGAATTCTGTGACAATATATATATATATATATATATATATATATATATATATATATATATATATATATATATATATATAGCTTCCTGACGAAGGCCGGACTCCGGCCGAAACGTCGAAGATTAAATCGTCCGTTGTTGCTGTTTTTCACTAAGGGTTTTTTTTTCTCAGTTTTATATATATATATATATATATATATATATATATATATATATATATATATATTTTTTTTTTTTTTTTTTTTTTAACAAGGTGGCTCGTAAAGTAAAAGAAAAAGTTGCAAAGCATACCTAAAATGCCTTCCGAAGTCATTATCTTGTGTAAGTACTAGGACGTTTTGGGAATTTCGGGGGTAAACCTAGGGAGATAAAGGTTATCACATTGCCATAATGTCAGCGTTATCCGATTACCTCATCTTGCGAGACGTTTGCTTTTAGAATCTCAATAATTGGCATACTTTTCAAGCAACACAAGCAGCACACGCACACCTCAAAAAATTGGAAAGAAATGAAAAAAAAAAAAAAGCGCGCGGCACGGGGCAGTTAGCATTACCTGCGCTGCGTCGCCCATTGGCAATGACATGAAACGCCAACAGCCCAAATGGACAGAGATGTGCGCATTTCAACGTCGCTCTTACCTCCGCGGATTACCGATTTGTCGCGGAGGCGTGCGGTTTAGAAGAGCTCCTTTTAGCGAACGCCGTTTTATCGATATCAGTTCATCCAATCGCAGTTTAGAGAAAATAGCGGCAGCCAGCGAGCCGTTTCCGATATCCCCCCGATTCATTAGCCTAGATTACCGAACCCTTGGCGGTGAACTATTGGTAGTGCACGCTCAAGCTTGAGATTATATGAAATTTTCCCCCAGCGACAGTGAGGGGCGCGCGCGCCAAGCGCGGTCTGATTGGAAGCCTAGCTTGCCGCCGCTACAAACAACAGTTCTCAAACGGAGGCATCGATAAAACGTACACCTCTCGCTAAACCGTGCTTCGATAAACCGTACCCTTTTCGCTAAAATGAGCCTCGATATAAAGGCGTTCGATCAGCCGTAGTAAAGGCGCTTTGTCGCTGTTAGTACAAAACCGACCGCTTTCGCGGAGCAAAATATTTTACTTTGTATATTTCACTTTTTTTTTATCAACTGGTTAACTTGCTCGGTTCACTGGGTGTGAAGTCTTGCTAGTCTGTAAGTTGGCAAGCCCATTCATTTGCGGGTGCAAATGCCGCGATCGGCAGGTTGCGCGAATTTGCTTTCGCCTTCCTCCCCTCCAGCTTCGCGTGAACTCGTCCGTCCGGGGCCCGCTCTTCGACAGAGACGTCTGCGCTCAACTTCAACTTCAAAGTCTCCTGCCTCCTTTTTCTCGGTTGGAGACGCGCGCGTGTCTCCTTTTGTTTCCCTTCACTTTCAGTGCCCGCAAAGTCCGTCTGCAGGGAGCTGGCGGCACCGGGCAGCGTTGGGTCCCGTGCGCAAAGTAAAAACAGAAGGAAAGACCTCGCGCGGAGTTTGCACGGGTTTTGGCTCTTTTGTTTGTTTTGGGTTAGTTTTTGTTTGGTGTTAGTTTTCACGGTGTTCATTCCGCAGCATTGTTGAATGCTAGACATCAAAACAAGTAAAATACGTACAAATAACCGCTCCCCCACAATTTTCTTTTCCGGTGAAGACCATCTGCACGTTCGTAAAAAAGACTTGTGGTGTATTGCTTTCAGAAGACGTGCTCTAGCGTTCGACCCTGGCATACAGAGAAGTGAGGTTTAGAACATTTAATTGAGGTCCGGACGAAGATGAAAGGCGCAATCTTCGGGAGCAGCCAAGTGAAATGGCTTTGCCGCGACCGTTTGTTTTTAGATGAGCGCATACAAGTGTGCACATTTAGCTTGTCGGGAGCGACGGTTCAGGCTCTCAAGGAGTACATCGACGGGTTGCCTCTCAAAAAGTTGGATTTTGCGGCAGTCTACATAGGAGGAAACAACCTGCAGAATGGCGACAGGGGGTCAGCAGTGGTGAAAGAAGTCGTGTTAAGTATATGCCAGAATGGTTGTAAACTATGGAGAAAAATATGCTGATTTTCGGAGAAGTGCGGTTTAGCGAAGCTCGTTTTAGCGAACGCCGTTTTGGCGACAACAGTAAATCGGATCGCCGTTTAGAGAAAATGGCTATGCCGGTAGCTTGCCGAACCCTAACCAACCCTTGGCGATCCACGCTCCCGATCGACAGCGAGGGGTGACCGCACGAAGCGCGGTCTGTTTGGAAGCCTAGCTCGCCGTCGCCTACAAGCAGGATTTCTGGAACGGAGGCCTCGATAAAACGTATCCATTTTCGCTAAACCGTGCTTCGATAAACCGTACCCCTTTCGCTAAAATGAGCCTCGATAAAACGACGTTCGATCAACCGTAGTAAAGCCGTTTTTTTCTCTTTTTTGTGGTCACTATTAATAGTCGTTTGAAGCAAACAACAAAGTTCGTTGAGTAAAACGAAAGTCATGCAACTATCTCGAGGTCTTTTTATTTTAGTTTTATACTATACCCGTTTTCACCTCAAGGACCTTTTCTACGTAGTAAAAAAAGTCCGGCTCTTCGCGGAGCACTACTAATTGCCCCCTCCATGCTTATAAGAAAAATATATATAGGTTAAATTTAGATTAGATATATGTTATCTCATCAAGACGTACGCGTTCTAAACGCCAAAAGCACCGCTTTTTCCTCCGACAACCGAATTCCGTAAGAACTACTTCGCGCCGCGTATGAACACTGCGCAAAACTTGCTTTTTTTCTTGAGGTGAAAATGGGTATAGTTCCGAAAGAAAAACATGACGTATCTACATATTTAGGCTAAATTTTATACTTTTGTGTCCTTTTTATCGAGAAATACTATTACAATTTTCCAATGATCCAATTAGTGTGCGCGTTTTTGCAAAGCGCTGCTAGCATCTGGACTTTGCTTTTCAGGAATTGCTCCTATGGCTCAGGCAAAGGGCAGATTTCGTGTTCTGCTACAAGCTGATACCACAACTCCGAAAGAAGTCAGTTGAGCCCGAAGTGCGGTTCTTCAACAAGGCGCTGCCACGTGCAATAAAGCGCGCGAAGGAGCGGAACTTGATCGCCTTGACTGTGGACGTAAGCTTGTATCTTTCCGAGTTGCCCTTTCTCATAAAATCGCTCGTCTCTTGTAAAGGCAAGGTCGTTAGATGTTCTAAGCAGCTAATTAGAAGAAAACGTTAACACTATTGAGAGGAGTTTACGCGTAATTTTGTTCAGTTTAACGAAATTACGCCTACTTTTTTAGACCCATTACATTCTAGCGAATAACGGCATTGATTTTCGCAAATGGTAAAGTACATTTGCATGAGCCAGGAGAAGCAGGAAAAACATTTTGATAATCTTAGTGACTTATTTGAGTCTTCAACATTCTTATTGTTAGAGTGCTGAAAATAAAAGCCATGAACGCAAGAACTTTCGCTCTGTCTCGGTCAGCGCGCACCTCGATAGAAATTCAATTGGACCCGGAATAGGGGCAGCCACCCATCGTTCTCCCTTTCTATTTTTCCTTTATTAGACTTAATACAGATGTTTTTAACAACAAACAAAAATGTTATTCCGGTCTACCTGCTGGCTACCATGAGCCTGTACATGCTGCACTGCCCTCTCCTAACTCGCTTATCCCCCAATGAATTACTGGCTTTTATTTCGCCTATTGTAGGGGCAAAGGCGAGCACGTGCGCTAAAACCGGAGACCGTGACTAATTTGCTACCACGCGGTTTAAAGGGGCGTTGCAACGATTTTGAGTTCGAATTTCAGGCACTTTGTACAACTATACTAACACAAGTGTCACGCAAGCATACTCATGCGCAACGCCAATGAGCTACAAGTTTAATCGTCGTTGCGTAATTACGTTACCCTATGCAACAAGGTCACGTGACCATGTGACCACCATAGGTGCGCTATTCGCAATTTGGTTACGTGGCGCACAGGACCCCACGGGCAATGGCCCACCGATCACTTATTAGGGCACGACCGAACACTAATACGCAAGGTCTGTGGACGGTTGCCACACGCTGTCCGCCGATAATGAACCTCAAGTACTTATTCGGAACAGTATTCGCTGAAAGTAGCAAAATCGTTGCATGGCCCCTCCAATGAAACAGCATTAACCATGATCATAATAAGCGGTTCAATCTTGCGGTACTATAGTGGAATAGGACTGCTTTTGCCCAAAAACATCCTCTAAATCTCTGCTCGTTTTCAGCACAAATTCCTCGACCGAGAGAAAACGGTGAAAAAAGGCCTGCTAGCGGCCGACAACTATCACGTATCGGGTGGCCCCGGCACAGCGACCTTGGCTGGTATTCTGGTGGGCGCTCTGAGCGTCGCTTTTGAGCCATGGGTGAAGAAGCGGCCTTGCGTTGTTCGACGCCCACGGATTCAGAGTTGCGAAAGTTGTGGGGCTAAAGGCCACACGACAGGAGTTTGCCGGAGTTTCCTAATATAAAAATGCAGGCCCCAATGAAGTCTGCTGGCAGGTGGACTTTTTTTATTTTTAAGTATTGTTCAAGTATTTTTCAGTCTAAACATATTAATGGCTTCGTCATTCGCTGAGCATCCTCCGTAGCTTACAGGGACTGGCCCAATTGCTTTGGGAAAACACAGACGCCCAAGAACTTTTTTTTTTACCGCGGTATACATTTTGGACAGGTGTCACCTACTGTTTATTTTACCTTTATTTTTAAGATATTGAAAAGTGTCGACGAGCTAACGACGGCGGTAACGTTAATACAAAAAAGTGCGTTTCCTGAACAGTTGTGTACTAAGTTTCTATATATGTATATGCGCATGTCAATAAAGATATCTGTAAATGTTTCGTAATTATACTGCTTATTTTATGGTATTTTGAACAAGAGGGCGGGTGACCACTTTTCTCCTGTGTCGCCAGCAATATGACGGCAGGAGGTTCGCCTGAAATAAGCAAATAGCACGACTCGCACGTATCTCAAATACTCAACTCAAAATACTGTAATTAAGATAATTTTGTCGGTATTTTGGTACCTTGAACATACATTTGATTGACGGTAATTAGTACTCTTTCTTAATTACATTTCTTGGTATCTTCTACTCAGTATCTCAAATACTTCTTTCCGGCTTATGAAGAAGTTTGTCCCCAAGGGGAAGTACTAACTCTAAATGTTCGTTTTTCTTCTTTGCACGTGTCTGCACGTGTCTAGGGGGACAAATGAGGTGTACTCTAGGAAATCATCAAACGATATGCGTTTCAGCTAAGTTAAGATAATCAGGGTGCCCCATTTTTTTATTTAGTTCTTATAACTTCAGCTCGTCGCGCGCTTGTCAGGTATCTTCGAAAGTAATTCAATTATTTTTCAAAGTATTTGCACTCAACTCAAGATAGCTGGGCACAAAATTAACTTTAATACTACTCTAAATACTTTGTTACTTGGGTACTTAGTATCTTGTATTGAATACTTTTTGTCGAGTATCTTGTACAACACTGCAAATAGCTGATGTCTATACGATATAAAGTATCGATAAAATCATCGGTTCAGATCGCCTTGAACCTGCAGACGGAAACCGCCTTGGTGTCGAAGCGCGAGGCAATTGATCGGATTTGGTCGGACACAGTGGGTCTAACAAATACTGGCAAGCGGGTTCCCAGTGGGTTCAGGAGGGTTGATGAGGTGATGATTTCAGCAATCTGTTTCGTTTTGCGTTCTTTGGCGAAGTGCACTCACAGACAACCTTTCGTGTCGGAGCCAGACTGAAGACTGACGTCTCGTTTATTAAATATAAAACGAAATAAAAGGAAGGCGCCTCTGGTACGGGGCGCTCAGGTTACGCGCGAAGCGGACCAACGGATGTTTATATCTCGGGCTCCGCGCGCGAACGCTTGTTCTCGGTCCCTTTGGACTTTGGAGCTCGCTAGCGTCGGCGACTCCATAACACAATCCACCAGCCGGGATTTTTGTGCCACACGAATCATGAGATGATGGTCAGCTCTATGTACGCAAAATCATTGAACCATCGACCAAGCAAAAAGTAGAGTACCCATCTCACTCATATCCTTCAGTTTTATCAACGAGAATAATTTATCACTCTGATTTCGCCTCGTCCTGCGATGGCCGTCAGCCGACGCTACGGCCCACAGGTTCAATCAGGAGCCAGTCACGTAATACATTACTTCGAGGCGCGTATAAGAAAAGTACGCTAATGCACACGTGCGTATAACTGGTCTGTGATTGGACGTGGTGTACCCTAACCTAGGTTCAGATAGGCACTCTAATTTTCGGATAAATGCTATAAACTCTCTAAACACTCGCCGATGAAACTATCGTGAATTCGGATTTATCCGAACAACTCCGAATTCGACGGCTGTCAGTTGTAAAATCTTGAGCGGTCTTGACTAGGGTGCCTTCATGTGCGCTTTGCTTAGGGTGGTGGCATCTCGCCATTTTGTCACACACGTTTATTTTTATTTTTTGTTCAGGAGCGCGTGAAAGAGCGTGTCCCTGCACGCGCTTGTGGCGCTGACTGTGCTATGGCGACATTTTGTTTTCGTCGGTTTCTTTGTATTTTGACCGTGAGCGCGTGCTGTCGGCATCTGGTACTACAAAGGGTGGCATCACCCTAAACAGAAGGACATTGAGGCACCCTAGCCCTGACCTTTTTCAGGGATCCTAGGACAAGTTTTGCAAACCGTGTCTTTTTTTTTTTTTTTTTTGTAAGCGTCAAAAGGAACACCTTTCTCTGCACATATTTTTTTGTCATCCTCGCGGGCAACAGGAATTCGATAATCAGTCAGACTTTCAAAGTATCCGCAAGCAAAAGGCAGGACTGTGCAAAGGAATACAGATATTTTGAAGTATAACTGACAGAGACATTGTATTGCCTTTATCATAGAACCTGAAAGTGTAATGAAAGAAAGAAAAAGAGAAAACGGAAGGAAGCGAAAAATGTGGACGGACCGTCTACCTTTATGCGCCTTTATATGCGCGCATGCAGACACTAATATCCGTGCCACACGGACAACTCGAATGCCAGACGAATCGGCTCGCGACCTGTCGCGCGTGGAACGCCCCACGCCCGGGGTGTCGCGCGCTGATCGGCAGATCGTTCAAATGTTATTCGTTGTAAATGGCATTCGAGTTGCCCGTGTGGCACGGGTATTAGACTACCTTCGATCACGATGAACATCCACCAGCTCACTTTGACTTCTGAATCGGTTTACTTTATGGTTTGCGAGTCTTAGAGTGTTAATTAAAATGATAATTAAATATCTCTGTTAATTAGCTACCTAATTCCAGAAACAACCTTGTGCTTAGTGACCCCCAAGTCGGGTAAGCTGTAGGCAAAATTGAAAGCATCCTAATGCCATTCTTTTTTATTTTTCATGCAATACGTTTGGTGCAAGTAAAAAAAAAAAAAAAAAAAAAGAAAAACACCCGGTATATAAATCAACTTCGGGAGGGAATATGGTATCAAGAGGCTAGTTCGTTTCACGTTATGTGCGAGCGAAGCTGACGCTACAAACGCGAGCAGGGTGCTTGTAACAGCGCCTTTAGCGCACGAGCGCACGTGCGAAGCCGGCACGCTCAGAGCGTTGGGCTCGCGCTTCTAGCTTCGACTTCGCTCGCCATCCCTCTGCGGTGGCGCTGCCTTGAGCACGGCGCACATGCAGAGGCTTCTTCTCTGCAAAAACGAGATGCTGTGATTCCGCAGTGCCCACACCCGGTGTGGGCAAAGCAAGCGTGTTTGGAAACACAGCAGTCTTCGCGCGCTCGTCTTACAGATGCAAACAAACAAAAACACAAAATGGTCGGGCAGTGAAATCGCCGAGATGTCGCCACTTCGCACAAGCGGAGTGGTGTCAGAAAAAGAAAAAAACGCCTGCTCCCCGCAAAATCAAACCACAAAAGCCTACATTGTAAACGCGGGCGCAGACACGTCCCAGGCCCCACGCGCGCGCGCACAAACGTTCCTCACTTTCTCTCTTTTCTTGCTCTGCGTGTTGTCTTGGATGTTTGTTTTTATATATTTCTCCCTTCGTTACCTCTTTTTCTCGTCCCTCCTTTGACTCAGGTTCCTGCTCCGTTTCTCCTTACGATGGACCGCAGAGAACCCTACGAGCTATCAGAGCTAATCCAATGCCGCGTGAGCGTCACGTCACCTTTAGGACGGACACAGCGAAGCACGAGGCGCGTGGCCACGCGATACGTTCATATGCGCTGGATTGGCTCCTGCGGCTTGTAGCGTCCGTTGCGGTCCATCATAAGCTTGAAACGGGCTCCGTGTTCAACCATGCAACCGCCAAGAAACGCGCTCGGCGAACGGGCACGCTGTTTGAAGCTAGACGAGTTGCAACTATGCGTAGTACTCTCGCTTGGAAGAAGCACCGCCGTTGTTCGTGGGGAAGAACGCCGTCCGTCGTCGTGTACGGCGACGCGGGGCTGGCGTTCTCGCCATCGCAATGTTTAATCTTCGTCTGGCCCTTGCAGAGCCCTTGAGCTGGTACGATAACTATCGCAAAGCCGCGGGGCTCGCTCGGAAGGTGAGGTAAAATTGATTTAGACGACTTTTGACAATATGACTTACACAACGTATGAAGTAAAAGCAGGGTGTTGGAACAAAATGTATTTTCGAACCGGTTTCATTTGCGTTCCATACAAAATAAGTTCAGTTCCGTTTCTGCTCCGGAACGAAACAAATAATGGTCCGTAACAACTCGTAAGGCACGCTTCAGACGGAGCAATTTCACCCAGCAACTTGACGTCGCAACACCAGCAACACCGGCCGCCCGCGTTCACACGCAGCAACCGGATCGCTCCGACTTGCCATCATCATGATTAAATTTGATTCTTTTTTCACTACTTAGACGCCCAGCTACGCGCTACAAACGCGTTCTTATATCTTTGAACGGCGTTGAGAATACTAACTCATTTTTCTGAAACTATTTATTTCCGAAAACGATCCATTCCAAATCAGAACTAAGTCTTTAGCTGTCATTATCACCACCACAGGGGTGTCACGTGAAAATATCGCGTCTCTGATTGGCTGCAGCCGCTTCAACGGTCTTCGAATTGCTCCGAGTAGCTCGCTTGTTCGAGCCGGACCCGATCTCAAGAATTCGCGTCGATCTGGGGAAAGTTAGGGAACAACCCGCCAGCAACCTCAAAATTGCTGGAAAAGTTGCCCCGTTTGAAGCGGGCCTAACAATTTGTGCTCAAAAAAAAAAAAAAAAAAAATTGGAAAGGAATTTAACATTTCCTTTTACACAAAAATAGATAATTCAAGAGCTCTGGAGGGATCCGCGTAATCGACACTGCTTCTGAGATCATGTTCATTGCGTTGAGGACGATATCATGATCAAGGCACTGAGCATGAACTCAGAAGCAGCACGTCATCAACTGTGCTCGGTGAAATGCGAGACCTCTGGTACGATAAAATATATGTCAGCGCCCAGAAGGCCCGCTCCACGCTGGCTTGTGTGGCTGGCACAGCTAGGGCTACTTGAGTTGACGTATAGACGCTTTGGTCACGCGTAAATTAGAGCCGCCATAACTGACCATGTGTCTTGCCAAGAGGCCGGGCCACAAAGACTAGCGATGATGAGTGAAAACAAAGCCTGCGTAGGTGAAAGGAACACCATGGTGTCTAGAAAAGCATTGGCTTCTCATGTAACCACAGTAGTAAAGCGAAGCGACCCGAATAAAAGGAAATAAAAAATGAAGGTCAGTTATGGTCGCGCCCATGCACATCTGCTGCAAAGCGTCCGGTACATTTGACGTCCACACACGGTCCGCGTGTATGGACGACAAATGTAAACTGCTTGTGTATTTTTCAAAGGAAATCTAAAAGAACGATTCAGAGTCTGCGAGATGCACGAACTCGTGTTATTGGCAACGTGAGCGATCGAAAGCGTCGCTGTGGTCGGCCCACCACAATTGGCCGAATGCTGACTATGACGTCAGGAACGGATGTTTGATCGACGGAAATAAGAGTAATGCAAGAACTTCAATTTTGACGGTGTTGGCAGTGTTGCTTTGAGAGCGCAATGATTTCAGGCTTCCACCATGCCTATTACAAACACCATTGAACTTGTTGTTCACAAGGTGATGACGTCACGAAAGGTAACCAAACGAGGGCGCCACCCAAACATCTCGCCACTAATAGTCCTCGTGCGAATAAAGCAATGGTCAGGGTAACGCGCGAGGAACCGCACCGCCGAAAGTGGTGGTCGTTTGTAAATTATGTACAAGGTAACCAATGTGTATGCTCTCGAAATAAACACCCAACTGTGAGGACAACAATCTAGACAAAGCGGTCCCTATATTTCGATCCCCTCCCCAATAGTGAAATTCACGAGACGCTCTCACTGTTCAGTAACTATTTCTAAGCCAGTTCATTCATGCTATAACGAGTCGCAAAAATTCATCAGCCTTGCTCTTCCAAGCGATAAAACAAATTCCGAGCAGGATAAATTGAAATTCGTTTCAAAGCACACTGCCGAGATAAAGCCGCCCATAATAATTGTCTCTAAAATAGCAGCTGCAACATGACGAATCACGGAATTAACTCAAGATATTTAGCACATCTTAGTCCAGCGGTTCTCAAACTGTGGTCCGCGGCGACGTTTGAAGGGGTCCCAGCTGGTTCGAGGATCACCCTGTATATCTCCTCAAAAAAAGCGGCGCACAGACACAACTAAAGGGAAAACATTAAAACAAATACAAATTTAATAACTCGAGCAAAATAAGCGAGACCGTACTGAACGTAAGGTTGAATGTACTGAACGTAGATTCAAATAAACACTTGTCAATTACAAACACATTGGATACGAGGCGACAAAGACAATCACAAGACATTACTTCAAAATCCGTCTTTACAAACGGACCGGCGTGGAGAGTTCGGCAGTAGCACTGTCAATATATAATAATTTTTTAATTACATAATATATTTCTCGCGACACTGTATTACATAAATGACCTTAATAAAACGCTACCAAATGATCTCTCCCGCGACATGCGCTCCGGATTAAAATATTTTGTCAATATAAACATTGTGTTTGCAATTAACACGCTATTTATTTTGTACAAGGGGTTAGCGAGTGATTGCTTTATTCAATATGCAGAAATAGCGGTAGTGCGATTCCCGTGGCCAAACCAGCCAATTATGTTTGGTCCATTTAAATACCGCTGGATCCGCTCCGCAAGATAACCCAAAACAAATCAATGTGAAAACTGAAAACCTAGATACCTAAAATCCCTTTGGGTTTTAGCAATACGTCCAAATTTATTTAGCCTCTAATGACTTTAAATATATAATTCCAACAACCCGCTCGTGGGAAACTTGATTAGCAGATTTTAGTTATTTACCCACCCAGCTTGTCGCTACAATGATCTCCCATGTAGTGTTCGCCGAGCCCCCTAAAGTCACAGTGAATACGGCACTGCAAGGGACATGATGTTATCATTCTATGAGCAGGCCTTTGAAACATTAACTCGTCATCGTCTTCACTGTATTGGGGTTGTGGAGGAAGAGCGAAGTCCCGCTACAGTATTCTGAGTGAGGAAAGGAACAACATGCGTTCTTTCAATTGAGAACGTTTCCACTTGCGTCTATTTTCCAAATTTAGACGAATTTCATAATTGCAATATTAAAATGCGACCACGCAATGTGAATAAAATCTCCTGGGTGCTTGTTTTGCACTTGACTGACCACCAGTTTTCGTTTCTACATTTCTTGTCGTGTCTCTATAGTCGTTCCTAAGTTTGGTTACTTCTCCTCCACTACTAAAATCCCTCTTTTGTACTCGAAAAAGTAAATCTACAAAAATATGTTACGTGAAGGGCCCGATTTTCCTCTACCCACTAAAAGAAAGCATTAAAATGTGATGTTGCAAGCGTTTTCTACATAAATAAAACGTAAAGAGGCCACCTAGCTTACTGGTATTTGTGCGTCAAATATACATGCAGTTCCGTTATGTTATGCCGCAGCAGTTTTCTCTAGGACGACTCTGTCTTCAGATAAGAACGGCCGACCGTGTCCGGTGACAGTTTTTAATTTTGACCAGAAAAATGCATCTTGCTGCCTCAATGCCCAGAAAAACGGAACCGGTCTTTGTTTTAGGAAAAAACAAAACAAAGTTACCTTCAAGAAAACAAGTCAGAAACACCTGCTCAATCTGAAGCGTTGTCTGTGGATTTAGCAAAATTGGCATTTCAGGCTGCTCTCCCCGAAAATGTGTTGTGGCTGCTGGCCCGTATCGGAATGGTTGACCCAAATTATTTATCACTACGTATCGACGTCGTTATTTTGAAATAAAAAAAATCGCACAGACGACGGCACATTGAGCAATACTGCCAAAGTTTTAACTTTTTTTTTCGTCCGCATTTATTCAAGCCCGTTTTCAAACTTTGCCAGCGTGTCGTCCTCTATTTTGCTATAAATATTGTCGTCCTGATTAGCAGGAAAAGTTGACGAGAAACGCTCAAATCGAGGCATTTTACTAAATATGCATACTTTTGCAAATCAATTAAAAAAAATGCTATCTTCGATATTTTAACTCTTCCAAAATAACGCCAATAGTATCTATGAGCATGATGTGCAAAAATATTATTGCATTGTTTCTGTGTCTTATACATACCCGTAGTTGCCAAGTTCATAATTTTTACAGCCCGTAAGAGTGCTCCGGGGTGGTCAGATTGGCAGCGCAGGGTGGGCGATAGTTTCTAAGTGATAATGTTTAGCAAGTTATTTTTTCTTCGTACGAGATTTTAAAAAAAAGTACGCATGAGCCGGAGCAATTGAGAGACGCTAGCCTGTCGCACGCTTCGCAGGGTACGTTTTCGGTAGTCGGCGTGTAGCGTCTCTGTGTACGCCAAGCAAAGGAATCAACAGAAGTGGTTCCGATAGCAGATGTTTATCTCTCAGCGTGTAAGAGAAGGGGGGCTGCCGAGAACAATGATCTTCGGCACGTAATCACAAAAGAAATATTATTGTGCTACAATAAATAGGACGTGAACGGGAAGGAATACACGAAGTTTCGGGCGGACGCCCATCTTCGTGTAAGAAACAAAACATCGGTGAGTAACAAATGTACAGCCCCCTTTTCTTGTGACGTATACGACCCTTTCTTTGTTTCTCGCCGTGTTTCGTATCTATCACTTGAAGAAGGACGTTCGCCCGAAACGTCGTATTTTCCTTCCCGTCCACGTTTTAGGCAGTGTAGCTGCATCTTTCGTGTTTTTGATTAATTGGTCACCCGGAGGATCACGTCACAAGAAAGGGTGCGTTGATTGAAGGAAAAGGAGGGGAGGCGAAACCATTAGAGGGCACAACCTCTTCGGTTGCCATATATTATTAGAGAAGATATTCACATGCGACGTCATGCATAGTGACAACCAAAAAAAGGGACTTGTAGCTGCGCTCCAATCAGTGATGACACCAGCCACGATTCCGCCCGCGCATACTATGGCCTTGGGAACATTCACGAGTGGCTTGGGGAGGTTGCTCCTTTCTACGCACATTTTATGTGGGTCAGTGACGGCGGAGCAAGCTACTTCAGGAATAGGCACCAACTTCATGAGCTCGCTAAGACCGAGTACCTGTCGGCCAAGTGGCTAGTTTCCGCTACTGGGCATACCAAGAACGCCTGCGATGGGATTGGAGGCCTCGTCAAGCACCATGATGCAACTGTTTACAACCTTCGAGGGCCGGCTACATTAGATATGAAATGTGCGTCAGATATGGTGGACGTCCTCAGCACCAAATTACCCAACGTGGCATTGATTAGCAAGGGCTGACTTTTAGGAGTTCAGTAGAAATGAAAACAACAGCCTGGGATTCCCTCCATCCCGTGCCTGGAATTCCCTCCATCCCGTGCCTGGAATTCCCTCCATCCCGTGCCTGGAATTCAATCCTGGCACTGCTGACAGTGTATAGATGCGTCAACTCACTGCGCCACGAATTGCTCGTAGGACGAACGATAGCGTCTACAAGCAAGCCACTCGGACAATAAAGGCTCGATTCCACCCAGGCCTGCTGGCAGGCTGGTGCGAAGAAGAAGAAGAAGAAGGTAAGGGCAGGAGGAGAAAACAGAGAGGTTAACGAAGGCGGCCTGCCTCGGTTGGCTACTCTGAGTTGGGGAAGGGGATGAGGGGATAAAAGAAGGAGGAAAGAAAAAGTAGAGGAGGATAAAGGTAACACACTAGCACTCACGTTAACACTGTGAGGGCAGAATCAATAATTAAGAAAATACCGCAGTTTCCAATATGACAATAAAAACTAAGAGACTGAAAGTGCGTGCTGGATTGTCACCAATGTTCACCCAAAACACTCGAGTTTTTGTACGCGCCAGCGCGAAGTCCAGTTGCGCACGTGTACACTTACAGGAATTATAAAATGGATAGCCCTCTATACGACAACAAATAATGAACACTAGATAAGTTTTTACAAACAGAACTCGAGGCGAGTTGCTGATAAAAATCGCAGAAGGGCTTTTGCGGCCTTCTCCTCTTTAAGTGGTGAGTCCCAGGCCCCTAGTATTTTGGACGTAGTCAATGGCCGGTCGTCTAGATGTGAAAGAATCCTCTTTAGGAGTACCCTTTCTGCATCGTAAAGTGCACATTCACATAATAAATGAGATATAGTTTCCACACAATCACATCCTGGACAGTTCGGAGTGTGTGTTTTTCCGATTCGGTGCAGAAATTCCTGTGTGTAGGAAACGCCCAGACGTAATCGGTGTATAACAGCTTCCGTTCGCTTGGGTAAATTACGTGACACACGGTATGTTAGGTCAGGATCCAGTAGATATAGAGGAGGGTAATGGTGTGCAGAGCTCTTCCAGAGACTTTGTGTTGCATTTCGGGCGTGGAGATTTATCAATGAAGTGACGTCGCTTCTGGAGTAGGGTATTTCGACGTTGGGGAATAAGGTATGGGCGGAAGTCGCAGCTCCATCCGCAGCTTCATTTCCAGGTATCTTGCAGTGTCCAGGAATCCACTGGAACTCGACAGAGTGTCTTCTATCAATACATTTCTGAAGATGGCATAAAAGTTTGAAAATAATTTGCCCATTTTCACTTCGTCGCAGATATGTGCAGATGCTTTGGAGTGCAGGCTTAGAATCTGTAAACACCGTCCATGCCTGAGGTGGCTTTGTCAATATAAATCGAAGGGCTTGATGTAGGCCTACAAGTTCAGCCGCTGTTGAAGATGTCTTGTGGCTAAGCTTGAATTTTCTTGTTGTGGCATACGATGGAATCACAATGCTTGCGGTAGAACTATTTTTGACACATGATCCGTCCGTATATATGTGAGTTTTTGACGGTGGCAATCAGTTCGTCGAACGACGTTTCATGGACAAATCGTTTCATCGACACTGCGATGTTTCATCGACAGATCGTTTCGTGGAAACGAGCGGCCGCTCATTTCATCGACAGACGTTGCGACGTTTCGTCGACAGGTCGCTCCGCCTTCTCGCGGCCTCTGCGCCGCCTGCGCAGCGCGTGGCCTTGCTGGATGGATGGATGAAGGATGGCGGATCGCGGACCGGTGCGCAGCCATCTTGCCTCACCAACATAAAATCTTTTTTTTTTTCTTTTTTTTTTTTTGCATTTGTGTTTGAGCTTACGATTTGCCTGGTTTCGCTTGTGTCTTTGCTCGAACCTTAGGGGAAGCGTTAAAGTCGAAAAGTTTTGTCCTCTCCCTGCTTCTGTTTTTTTTTTTTTTTTTAAACCGCCGGCACCCCGACTGCTCTGACGAAGTGGCAGGGTGTGGACGTGGTGTGTATAAAAGTGCATACGATGGAATAAAATCCTTAGCTGTGTTTGAGACGTCGCCTCCTTGTGGCCTCTTTTCTTCTCGTCCCTTTTCCGAAATACCCCAGTCTCGGGTTAAACAAAACTATGGCAGGGTCGTTTCCAGAGCAAGTGTATCTTTCTTTACTTACCAAACCGCATACGACTTTTAGACTTTAGCATATTTAGCTTCTGGATATTAAATAACAGAATCGTTCTCAATAAAAGAACAGTGAGTGCGCAGGCGAGCTGGTGGAAGTTGATCTTGCTCGCACATGAACTGATGCGTGACCAAAGTACATTAGATTTTGAAGCCGCTCATTCATGCAAAGAGCTGCGTCACGAACTGGCCCCATGTCTGCAGGCATCGATAAAGATAACTGAATGTCGCGTTTGAGGACCAGTCGGCTGCTGCCGACTGGTCCTCTCGTGGTCCCGCCTCCAAGCCCTTGGATGTGGCAGCTGCTCGAGAGAAGTTATATAATGCATTAAGTTGCACATTTGAAATCAACTACGCTTTACTTTAAGTAATAATACTAAACTTGGGGTAATGTTTTATTTGTGTATTACCCATCCTTGTTTTTCTTTTGCACTGCAATGAGCGCTTTCTAGGTTTACTCGCGAGGGTGCGAGTGTCATTTTTTTTGTGCTTTTGTTTATTTTTATTTTACATTTCCTACATCACCTTTCTTATATAATGTCCTTTTTTAAAGTCCCTTAAGGATAGATGACTATTGCGACTAAACAATTTTTTTTTTCGCGTATAAGTCGCAGTGGCCAGTACAACATTGCATTACTTTTCCTTTTGAATAATTTAGGGTATGTACATGTTTAATTAAAATTGAAATATTAGGCTTGTAATGTAGCAATATGAGGCCGCAAGCTGTATTTTTGTTTAAAAATAACCACTATGAAAACAAAAGTCATTGTTCACTCCCTTTTCCGCGACCCATCATGAAATCGATCTTTTTTTTTTCCTTTTTTTTTTTTTTGGGGGGGGGGGGGGGGGGGGCATTTTTCTTTTTCCAGTAACTTTCCGTTTCATAAACGGGCTTCGGAACTTGCAAATACCCCAATAGGTCGCGCGCCCGCCGTCTCCAAGGTGGCCGTTGTCGTCTGTTACAACCGCTTGTACCTTTAGTTTCCGGCATTCCTTTCGGCGCCGCGGACGGCACTGCGCGCATTGCCAAAGATCCAAAAGTTCTATTACAAAGATTACAAACAGCAAACAGCAAACAGCCCAAGGCTGGTGACAACCGGGACAGGCCGCGGCCCGCGAGTGCCGTAGGAGTGGGGGGGTGGGGGGGGGGGGGGGGGGGGGGGGGGGGCGTCAATCATTTTTGTTATTTCTAAGGAGGCTGTAGCTATATCCATTCTAACCTCTTATTTCAGTTTGATCAGTACGGTTCGTTCATCTGTATATTTAGATGTTCAGTTCTTATTATCTTATATCGCTCAGATATTTCGCATGTGCACAGTCCTATTTTTTTATCAATCTGCTTTTAAAAAGACACTGACCCCCCCCCCCCCCCCTTTTTTTTCCCCCTTTTTTATGGTTAGGCGATTTTGTTATGGTTCCAGAAGACTACCCAATCTATATTTTGCTACAGCGTCACATATATTTTTAATAAACTAAAGAAAAAAAAAAAAAAAAACGCAACTGCTCGAAACCGAAACTGGACTGGGGAGGAAGAAATGTGGGGGAGGAGATTGTTACCAAAAATCACACAGCTGTGCCACTTTTTTTTTTTTTTTTTTTTTTTCAGTCAACGCATTTGCAGATTTTAGAAGCCACAAAATTGGGTCTTTTTTTCTTTTTTTAATAGTGAGTGCGTACCTTCGATGACCCACGACTCTGATTATGGTTGTGTCTAAACTAGGGGTGTCGCGAACCGGCCGCGGTTCGAGTTCGACCAGGTTCGACTTTTTCGAACTTTTAGTGGGAAGTTCGTCGAACCTTGTACTGAGGTTCGACTCGTGTGCGCATGCGTGACAGGCTGGCCAGTTGGCTTCGGATTGGATGGTAATGGCTAAGAGATGAATTAAGTGCAGCGCTGATCGGCTATTTCAATCAATACAGTACTAAAATTTAAGTTATTAACTTCTTCAGTGAATAGTATTAGTTTCTTTTAATTGCAGTTGTTCACACAATAAAATAACCCTTTGCATAAAAAAAGAAATTCTCCAAACCTAGACATGCTTGTATCAAGGTCTGGCCACACTGTTCACAAAGTCGAACCGGTCGAATCTGATGAAAAGTTCGAAGGTTCGTCGAACCCCGAAAGTTTGACCAACAAATCTGGTTCGACAAAAGTTCGCGACACCCCTAGTCTAAACTAGAGCCACTAAATGAGCTGCTACTAGTCTAAACCATAGAAAACAGCACGTGACCACGGAGAAGAGAGTGAGCGCGACTCAAACTGTCCAGTTCTCGGTCGGCTCCCATGTCATGTAGAAATAAAAATCTTGGCGAGCGTAAATACCGTCATCTTGTAAACCCTGAGATGGGGAACGATAAAAAAAAACGGACGAACACAACAAAATCTCAAACGCAGTTGTGTTCGTCCGTTTTTTTTTTTTTTTATCGTTCCCCATCTCAGGGTTTACAAGATGACGATTGATTACCAGCTCGCCTGCACTCTCTCACTGCGTAAATACCGTTAATGTCCCTCTAAGTGAAAAAACAAACAAAAAAACGTGGACATTTTACAACACTTTGGGTCAAGCCAGCAACTCCGAAGACGCAAGGAGCGACTTGCTCGGCAAACCTTTGACCTTTTATTTGAAGTTGGTCGTCCACCATTTTTTTGCTGTGAGCTGTCTGGCGTGTGCCAAACTCGAGCATTCCAAGGATTTACATGCCCCCTCAGATGCGTAGAGCACCGCTGACATCATCTGAACCGATTACGATGTAATCCTTCAATGTAGTAAATTTGTTTGAAAAAACAAACAACAAAATGGCGAATTGACGTCATTTGCAGACAGTGTTGTCCTACTTTTATACAAAAAATTCGAATTTTGGGAAACAAAAATTTATAAAGGAATTTATTTTATCTTATAACATTACATACCTTATAGCATTATAATTAATGTTTATATCAATATTATAGTGAAGATAGGCACTTTTAATCCTTTAGTTACTTCATTAATGCAATAAAACAATATACCGTAACAAATATTAAACTTTTCCTCTAGTCTTTAAATTTTCGCACTAGCGCAGAAATGCGCTTGCGCTAGAAATGGGAAGTCAAACCTGGTCAATCTTGAGCCTAGACAGGTTCTCGACACCCCACAGGGATGTCGCTAACTTCTGTCGCATCAGAAATTCGACTGGTTCGGGCGAACCCTGTTCAACTTGTGGACAATGGCCCAACTTCAACAAAAAAAAATTATGATTTTTTTTTAATTGTACGTTTTGTAAAACAAATAACAATGTTATTACAGTATAAAGCAAAGATATGCATGTTCAAGCTTTTAGTTTATTGATGTGAACAAATATTTCACTTTTTCTCTGCCAGGTGGCATCAACTCATTTTCAAATTTTCGTGCATAATTATTATACTTATAAAAAGGCGAACTTCGCACTAGAAGTTCGAAGAAGTCGAACTTCGCATTAAAAGTTTCGAAAAAGTCAAACCTGGTTGAGCTCAAACCTTGGCGGGTTCGTGACATCCATAATCGCTAGAGGTTCAACTGGTCCTTGTATCTGTGCGACCTCCGTGTCGCAAATAAAGCAGACAGCAACCAGTCTACTTGTGGGATGCATTTTGTTTCTTCTCCGGAGAATGAGATTTCACCTTTGTGATTGAGTGGTTGCAGCAAATACCATGTAACTTTCTTAAGGTTCTAAACGTGTTATTGCTTTAGTTACATCATGTTTCCTGATCAGTGAGTGATGTTTAACTTCGCAGAAAATCAGGCCCAACCCTACCTATGTTCCAAAGCAGACAAAGAATGAATCTAAAAAAAAAAGTAAAATTAAAAAGAAACTTGGGGAATGCTCATTTCGGGCACTAATTTAAGTAGTTACTTTCGGTGCCAGTCAATAACATTTAAAAAAAGGAGCGTGAAAAGCGCCAATGTTCATGTTTGTACTAAAAGCGTCCAGCAGTGTACACAAATGAATGTACATGAAGCCACATTAGCGCCATTTCTAACGGCAATATTAATCTGAAAGCATTAACTCCCCATGGAGCGAGCTGACGTCATCAGTTTGAAGCTCGAAAACGGTACCTAGTTTCCGTGATCCCAATAGGAGTGAAGTAAAGCTGGAGGATTTTGCCTTCGGAAACCGAAGGCAAAATCCTCCAGCTTTACTTCACTCCTATTGGCTGGCGCGCGCCACTGCGCCTCGTCAGTTTCCACGACCGCTCACCCCATGGTGCTGTGTGTCCATCAGCGCGCCGTTGACATGGAGCGTCCAAGGTCAGCATGCCCAGGGGAACATGCGCGCTAACTGGCGACGAAAAGTATGCAGCAGTCGAAAAAGGAAGCAGACGAGCGGCTCGCATGCTTTCGCATTCACAACTCATAAGAAGTACTTAGAAGTACCTCGAGCTTTCTTGAAAGCACTGTCACTGACCAATACTTTCATCTATTATTGAGAAATATTCAGAACTATTAATTAGGTTCAAACTCTGTAATATGTGCTCTCATAATCAAGCGCAGAGAGAAAATGCGCCCACTTTTTCCCATAGAAATGCATTACCACAAGTGAATTTTAGATTGGTTGCTGTAACCTTAAATTTGTGACAACACACTAGTGCTAGCTGAACCTCTAGCATAAATTATAATAACTCTATTTGCCGAACGAACTGCAGGAACGAGCAGAGACAGAGGCGATTTTGGGGAAGCAGCAAAACATTTTTTAGTGGTGGCGACGCCTGGAGGGCCACCTATTCGTGCTGACTCAGTTCATCGAGGTTGCCTAGAGGGGTCGACCCCTGTACCTCCGTTTCCTCAATGCCAGCAAGGCCTACAACACTTAGCGACCAGTGGGTAGACCCCTGAGAGAAGTGTACAGGGTGGTTGTAGTGGAGGCACAGCGGTAACAGGAGACAACTCTCCCAGTGGTCAGCTCCAGGGGCTCGAGACAGGGCTTCCCACTGTTGCCACTGCTGTTTATGCTGAATAGGAAGGAAGCTGCAGGAGAGCAGGGAAGGGTTTATGCCGGAGTACAGGGAAGGCAGGGAAAAGAGGGGAGGGAAAGTTCCCGAACTGAGCTATGCCGACAACATGGTGCTGATGACGGACTCACTGCAATGCATGGTCCCCAGGGGGCTCATGAATGAGTGCGGCACGATGAAATAGGCCCTGGTGCTCAGCTTCAGTGAAGTCTGGGATGATGGCTTTCTGGGTAGGAAAGCGTGACTTTCAGCTTGTCCGTCCAGGAAAACCCACAGAAATGGGTGGACCAGTACAAATACTTGGGCTCACACATATCGGCAGGACACCAGAACCTGCCGGAACACGAGATCAAGCTGAAGGCAAAGAGCAAGAGGGGCATCTCAACGGTTGTCTGGGGATATAACTGCTACAAGGTCACCCAAGCGGTGTGGAAGATGGTGGCGGTTCTCACGTTTGGCAACGATGTGCTGTGCCTGTCAGCAGGCACCTGCCAGTACTTAGA
Source organism: Ixodes scapularis (assembly GCF_016920785.2). Taxonomy (NCBI): domain Eukaryota; kingdom Metazoa; phylum Arthropoda; class Arachnida; order Ixodida; family Ixodidae; genus Ixodes; species Ixodes scapularis. The sequence continues at coordinate 10,522 of NW_024610104.1, read as the reverse complement.
GGTGCGCCAGAGAGAGGTGGAAAGGTCGGCAGTGGAAGCTAGCAGAACAGTACCGAATGAGGCCGTCCAAAGGGACCTAGGACAATTCAGTTCATGGGCAGAATAGCATGCTAAGCACACGAATCGAACACGCCTTCCAGGCGCCTTAGTCTTAAGGCCAGGGAGACCCGAGTCGAGCTGGGCTTCGAGCAATGCCCGAGCCAGATGCACAAAGAGCACTGGGGCCAGACCAGCCTTCAAGTATGTGCACCTTCAGAGCGTCCCACAGAGTGGTGCGACGGACACACCAGCTGATACAGTGGTATGAGGTAAGCTGCCCACTCCTCAACTCGGCTGAGGAGCAGAAGGAACAGCAGCAGAACATACGCACAAGGGTGACCGAGAGCGAGACTTGGGAGTGGGCAGATGGCCCGTTCTAGCCCTGTATGCCAGAGAAAAATGGGAGGTGAAGTGGGTGAATTTCATGGGCAACAGCAGGGGCAGTGCAACGCTCTCGGATGCCTGAAGCAGCATGCTGCAAACCCATGTGCTCCGAGTAAAATACACGGACATGGAAGTGAGGTGTTCCATGTGCACGCAGGGAGCCGACAAGGCAGCGGAGCATATCATCCTTGAGTGTGCGGGCCTGCAGCCAGAAGTGCTGTGTGGAGGCGGCATAGCGGAGGTGCTAGGCATCCGGGACTGCGGTAAACAATGCGGCACCAATGGCAGAGGTCAGAATTACAGAAGGTACACACATGTTTGTCATTCATGGCCTAGCCCGAAACTAGTAATTACTGTTTTTCTGATTATACGACTCGCGGATCATTCGAAGCTTTTGCACGGTTCCCTGAAAGTCGTATAATCGGGATTCCACTGTATTCCTTCATTTTCTGTTTGAGCCTTCTATGTTTACTTGCCGTTTATTTCTTGAAATTGCTCGTAACAGCCATTTTTACAGCTAGTTACTTCTTTTAATATCGGCAGGGTGTCCCCAAAAAATATTTAGTGCTATTTTTCCACTGCAGGAATAAAGTACACATTGTGAAATTCCCAATCTCTGCCGAAATGCAGCGCTGGCATTTCTGAACAGATACCGAAGCTGCAGAGCGTGCCGTTATCTGGTTCACGAGTTTACTTATAAGCCATTTTCGAAAATTTTCAATGGAAAAATTGGGCTAATGAACCTTATGAATACATATAGATGAATGGCATCAGCTAGCGAGAACGGACCCCATTTCCCATTAAAAAATTTAGTGATTCGCTTATAAGTTTAGAATAACATAACGGCAAGCTCTGAAACCTTGGCATCTGGTCTAAACTACTCTTTTTGGGCAGAGACTCAGTATTGTAATAACTAGTTTATTTTGCCGTGAAAAAAAATTACATTTTTTGGGGGGTCACATTACATTGCTTGGTTCTTTCTATGTGCAAGATGCATCTAGCATACCTCCGTAAAGGATGGCAAATTCACACTCCAGAATGCATAACGCTCCATGCTATCACTGCAATCAAAGGCATTTTCCCGTGAAGCCTCACATATGCATACAAAATAACAGATGAACTGTGCCAGGTGCTGTCACTTCCCACATCTCATTATCAGTTTGGTAGTAGGCCTGTGCTTACTGTGAGTCATTTGCAATACAGGGACTTTTCACACTTTAGAAAATATATACTCTGAGATTCAATTCATACTAAACTAATGCCTGTTTGCAGTTCAAAAGGTTCTAGAGTCTGTGAAAAGTGTGGCAGTGTGGGGTGGTCATACAAGTATAACAAAGAGCAGCGGTCCAATTGCCCAGCCAACAAAGTAGACCAGAAACATAGATATGCTATGGTGTTCAGAGCAAACATCTAGCACTCATCCTCTCAAAATTCTAGATAAAAATCAAGATGGCTAGTTAGTTATTCATCATAATGTATAAACACAAACAAGACGGAAGAGATAGACAGGCCACAGTGTAGCTTTCAAGTGATTGATTTAATCAGTAAATCAAATGCATACATAAGACAAAAAACATGCTTATGAAACAGACTGAAAATAAGATGTTAAAATCCCCAGGTGTCTGACTGCAGGGGCAGATTTATGGGTTTGGCATTTGGGGGGTGGGTCTGTAAAAAGATGCAACATCACGGACCGACATAAGTCACAAATGCAAGTGCCATCACGAAAAAAAAGAAAAATTTCCATTACACCAAAAACAAGGCATTTCTTCCTAAAAACAAAAACAAAAAACCCTGATGTACGCTTTTTTTCTATAAAAAAAAGTTGCCTTTGCCCAACAGCAGATGGCAGTCACGTGGGCAAATTTAAAGGGGATCAGGGGTTGCCTTTCCCCCCTCCCTTTAAAATTTGCCTGTCTGCATGCCATGTGCTGTGGATAATTAAACATAGACAATGACAGTGAAAGGGCACTGACACAGGCGTCACAGCCATAAGATCTGATGAAGTGTGCTTTCAGTATTTCTCATGCCGTTTTTATTTTAAACAGCCCACTGCATTGGCGTTTTTATATTTTGGCTTGTATTCACAGGTGCCATGTATCAGCAAATGGGGTAGCGTTTGTTAGGGCCTTTTAAAAACCTTTGAGGAGCTATTACACCTGCATTACATTGGTATTTCTAAATTTCAAGTTGCATTCACAGGTGCCCTCAATCTGCAAATTAGGTAGTGTTTGTTAGGACCGACTAAAAATTTAACCAGCTATTTCACCTGCATCATCGTAACGAAGGCAGAACAAAATTGTGGCATAAGCACTGGTCTGTCCCCGGGTCCACACTGGTACCGTGTGTTGATACCGTCCTACAAGCACCACCAAAAACGGCAGACAGCTGCACCTGCTCCGATACCACTACACATCCACATAGACACCCCCAGAAAAGGATTATTGGTAAATTTTCCTGTGGGTCATACAAATGTAACCAGCAAATAATAATGATACAATATTAAATATTGAATTTCTTCATAATGGTTACACTTGCTTGATAAATATTGAGACTGTCGATTTTACGACGAAGACTAAAGACTGACGGAAACTGTGAATACACACAGATCACCAGATAGGAAAAAGAACAAGCAATGTTTGCCACATTCTTTCTGGTTACTGAATGGATGAACTTTCAATCAAGCTGCGGCTCGTAATGAATTGGTGTACTGGGGCCCTGAACCCTTGAAGAACTAGTTAGGTAAGTGCTGGCTGCTTGTATTATTCCATGTTTCCATGAGAAATTACAGGACCATAGTGTCAATGATTTGTCTGGGATTTCGAGTAAGCAAATTTCAGATGATCAGTATATTACATAGTTATTATGGAATTCATGTGTCTGTAAACATAATTTTCATCCTTGATTTTGTGCACAAATTGAATATATACAGAATAGCCACATACAACTTTTGGATTTGACACACTGTAAAATAGGGAGTTTTAACCAGTCATTTTTGGAGTACAGAGTTACGAAATCGTAGACAGTGCAGGAGCTCCATCCCGTGAAACCATACGTAAAATTTAACGTGTTATACCGAATCATAAAACTATTTCACGGTGCACTGTCGTAAACAAGACGGCCGAGGTAACATTTACCGGTCGGAATTTCAAAAGCTTTGAAGCTAGATAGAGTCAAATTTGTTGGAATGACCGCAAAGGTGCTTGATGTGTCTCTATTCTCTTGAACTTGGACCATCGTTCAAGTCATGTGCCATAGGACCAAATCATTTCGTCTGCCCGCAGTCGCCATGGCAGCTTGTTAGTCCGGCCTGCTCAAATTTAATCGCACATGTAGTTTACAGCATTCACGGTCGCTTGCCATTGTGATTAGTCTTTGAAATGATTTGGTTCTACTTCTCAGACGGGGCAGCAAGTGGCAGGATGGCAGATCGCCTCCTGCAGTGGTAAGCCCAACGCTCGACTTGACTGGCGATGTTGACCACCATTTTGCATTTCTCCTGAGTCGTCAACGGTGTTGGCTGCATTGCAGTGACGACTACAGCGGCCAGAGTGGAAGAAACAAATGAGAGGCGCATGTCAAAGCCCCCAACCAGAGCCGTATATGGGGAGAATTTGGAAAGTCTATGATCTCGCCGCCGTAACGCTCTCTTCCCGAGTGAGCCAATTAGCACGCGGCGCAGAGCGAGGCATGAGTGCATGTGAGTGAACTCCCGGCTGCTCCCAGCTGAGTGGGGAGGGCCGCCATTTTCGTTCATTCTCCCGGCGGAATGCATGGGATCGGCATCTAAATCTCGATTATTGCCTTTTATATCGCTGGCTCTGACAAGAAAATGATATACTGTTATTCCTCGGTGGGTTAAAAAGCTAATAAATGAAGTTTTCTCGACGTATGGCCACAAACTTTTATTCAGGCGAAAAAGAAGTCGGCCCGTAGCAGACGACGCGTAGCCTCAGCAGTGCTCTTCTCGAACCAGATTCCGACAGCGTTGCGAAAAAATGGCGGTCATCTCCTTTCTGCTCCCTTCTTTCTCTCTCGCTCCTTCGGCGCTCTCCTCCCTTTCATTTACGTTTCTCCTCTCCGGCGCCATCATCGCCTCACCCACTGGCCAAACTCTTCCAATATACGGCTCTGCTCCCAACGATTCGCGCACACATGTGCAGTGGCATTGGCGATGGGTTTGAGAACGAAGTTTGCGTTGAAATGACTTGCTAAAACTTCCTATTACTGAGCATGCGCCCAAGCCACAATAAGCGCCCACCCACTACTTTTAAAAATAAGCGTAGGACATTAAACTAAGTTCGAAATCCATCTAGAAAACTGAAATAGTCCCCCGCGGCAGCTGCTTCTACGAGCACATCGGAGCATAGTGGGGAAGCTTGAAGGATGTGTGCAAATACAAAGCGGTGAAGCCCAACGCATGCGCGCTGGTGGAGAGCAGAGCCGTATATGTAGAGTGTTTGGTCAATGGGAGGCGCGGTAAGAGCCAGGGCGTGCGGCAGACTCGGAAAGAGCGCTTGGCATGCTCTCTTGACCAACCAGAAGCCGAAAAGAATCCCCCAGCGGTGGTAGCGAGAAACAGTTCTGATCAAAGGTCTATGTTCGTAAATGGCTCTAATAAGCGCAGAAGAGTTAAGTGTAGTAACTCTTTGTGGTTGAAAATAGGGTGCACATGTTGTTTTGATCATGATCATGCAGAAAGATGTAACAAACAAATGCACCGCTCAATTCTGTTTTGCGCGGACAGAGTGTGACCGCTCGGACGGCAGATTCACGGCCCTCTGCGCTTGGTGTATGGATTATGTCGATCGTTCCGCTAGTCGCGCTCTTCCACCATGATTTTGGATGAGCGTGATTGAAACATCACATGTACTATATTTTCAGTCATCGAGAGTTACTCCAATGCAGTTATCAGGTTTGTTTCTCGCAACCACCGCCAGGGTATTATTTCCGGCTTCTGGTTGGTCACATTCGAATTTCGGAGAAGACGCCCTGGAACACGCCCAGCCCGCTTTCGGCCAATGGCGCCTCCTCATTTGTCTCCTATACTTCCCAACGAATGGCCAAACTCTCTACATATACGGCTCTGGTGGAGAGCGGTGGAGCCCACACCATTATGCGCCTCTTGTGCATTTTTGCTTTCCTAAAAAGCGCCCATTCACCAGTTTTTCAAAGTTACTTCAATATTTTGTTTGGGCGCCTACACAATATTTTACAATAGTAAAAGAAATTACATTTAGTTACGTCATATATTGGTCATGGATAAATGCCGAAAACCAATGTTCCTGGTTAGTTATTTCGGTTTGGGGGTTTATCCCTCATAGCTTTGACATGGGTCCAACAGCCCGACGGTATTGCGGGCAGTCCTCTCATTCTGTAACTGCTTGCATCCTAGCCAAGTTAAGGGTTTTATGAACAAAGTGGCAAGCGAGCAAAGTTTGTGACACAGGACTGCATCGTGCACTTAGAACCATGCAGGATCGAATCTACATATGTAAATATATGAAAGGCTCATAAATCCCCTTTCTACAGTTTCTTTGCTTCATTGCAATGAATCATTATTGTAGATATAGTAAACATATCTTGATATCCTACAATAACCTAGCCAACAAGATGATGATGAAACACATAATTTAGCGCTCCTGATTTGTAAAGGTGCGCTTACATCTTTAATGCCAAGACTCTCATATGTTCTTCAGCAAGGCCTCAAGCACTGGCTATGACAACTAGCAGAAAAGTGACATAGTCATGACAGGCACCTCATCATCTCAGCAGCCCACCATTAGTGAGGCGCTGATGGCAAGCTGGTGAGACAGAGCTGAGGTGCGTGTCATAAGCATGTCACTAATCTGGGCAGGCCTTGAGGTGCTCTTTATGTATCCAGCTTCAGAACCGGACAAGAAAAATGTGAAGAATTGCTGATTAATGTCAAAGCTTGTTGCAGTTTCACAAAATCTATAAAATGTTTTCACCTCTAATAGGTACTTTGTTTAAAACTGCATGGGCAATATGCCACCCATGACTTAAATAAAAGCTTAATTATTGCATTTTAGTTAAATAGCCAACTGATTGTCATAATTGCGAGCATCTAAAAATAGATGCTCACTGATGTTACTCTAAAGTGTGAAGAGCCCTGCAACAATGAAAAGTGAAATATACCAAGAAAAGTTTAGGGCCCCGGTAGAGGCACGCAAAACTCACGTGCGGTAGTTTCTACCGAGCATGAATAGTACAGCAATACACAAAGGTTGTTGCATTGATGGCTATACCTTTAATCTGAAAAACACAACAACATGATCCATGTGTTTACTTCAGTTATTCTTAATTTTATTTCCTCGTTGGTCGTACAGCAGAACACAAGAGTCGTTTGGTTAATACGCACTGCTTTCACACTGCAACGGCCGCAGCACTTTGCCAGTCACCTGATAGATGGTATCGGAAGGGAGGTTGGTGCTACGTTTGGCAGATGGCGGGCAAATCCGAATAAGGTCTATAACCACCTCAGTCCCTTATTTGTCCTTTCTATCTTATATTTTATCTAAATAAAAAAAATCAGGCATATTAAGCCCCGAAAAACAATCGTGGTTTGCATCTGCTGAGCACTTTTTGAAAGCTTGTTTCTCAAGGGCATTTGAGTTATGCATCAGGGAACGTGAATACACATACATTCAGACACACAAGGGAAGATAAAAGAGACACTTCACCTTACAAAGACATGGAACGCAGACACACAGGCTAAACCCTTCCAAGGCTGAACACAAAACTGAAGCAGGAAATAAGCACAAAAGAACAACTGCATATTTTTATGCATGTCGTCAATTTGAGATGTGCAAACGTCGTCCTATGCGCAAGCATTCCCGCAGCGTTTCTGCTTTCACAGGATTCCCCGCTGCACAATGGATGGCCAGCGATTTCTGCCGCTCCACCACTCTGTCAAGGACGTGCGCTAAAGAACACCCAACCGGAAACTCAGTGTCCCCGGTGCAGCCAAATTCACATAACTGCGCTCGCGACTTGAAGAGGGTGTACGAGTTGAGGTGCCAAAAACCTTCAACCTTTTCCTTTTTTTCAAATAAAAACCAATGCACACAGGCAAAATTAGCTTTCCGTTCTTTGAACCTAACGTGATGGGGGATGAACTCCGACAAATATTTGACCAAATTACAAAAATTGCTGCACGACCCCCTAGAAGAGAAACGGCATATAGGCCTTGATTTAGCATTTAAGAAATGACACATGCCACAAATTGAATATTTAGTATTTACATGTTTTCAATTAAATAAACAGTTTGACACTTTCTAAATAGGACACGTTTTTTTTACTGGTGAGCAGCTATTGGGAAGATCGAACTACAGGTGGGTGCTTTGCCCAGCTTGTTTTCCACAGGGCTCGGTGTTTACCTGCGGACTGGATTCTTCACATCATCTTCCACAATCATGAGTGGAAGCTGAGACTCTTGTTTGATTGCTGCTTCACTGATTGAACATGAGCCAAACGCCGAGACAGTGTTCAGCTACGCCAGCCAAGCGCTGCATCAGAAACGCAAACAAATAATTCAAGTTGTTGTCCCCATGAGTTTAGTTCTGAACATAGCCCAGTCATGGGCACGTTACTGCATAAATGTGTTGCAGTTACAGTTACTGAGGAAAAAAAAACTAACGCTGCTACAGTTACAGTTACTTCGCTAAAGTAATGCTGTTACTTCGTCATTACTTTACAAAAAAAAAAGATTAGAAAGCATTAAAAAAGGAACCTTGTTTTATATGCCTTTAAATTAGCATAGATTTTTCAGAAGACATTGTGTTCACAGCAGTGAATTCGATTTTTTTAGAAACTAAGATTTCCCCAATAATCAATATTAACATGTTTGGTTCTTCCTATTTCAATTTTTACCATGAATAGCTCCCTGAACAAGATCATAATTTAAGACACTATTGGGGTAAATCCAGTATATGATAAAGCATTTTATAGTTTCTTCGGAGGTAAAATTACAGGCAAATTAAGTTTTTCAAAATGTTAAGCTAGTAGGTACCTGCTGGTGATCCATGAAGGACTTTAAAATAAACATGACCACCATAAGCACACACCTAGATCTCGTGTTTACCTAATCAGGGTGCGAGTTTACCATTAGTCAATTCTAATTTTCGATTTCTTTGGTGAAGAAAAATGGGACGGAAGCAATAAAAATCGTGCAAATGTGAAGTCAATAATAATATAAGTGATACTTTGCAATCAGCTTTGAAGATGTGTTCTTATGCCACTTCAATCCAGTCGGTCGAATTGTTTTCTACTGCGTGCGCACAGTCTTTCATGCTTCTCTTGAAAACTTGGAGAGCAATGTTGCAACAACATTTCTCCGTCGAACCCGCTGAACAAGGCAGAGGTGCAAAAGAAACATTGATTGAGGTACAAAAGACCACAGCGTGTAGAATTTCTCTGCCACTTCCTAAGCAGATCGGACACGTTTGCGCCCCTCCATCTAACCACCCCTCTAGAAGAGAACACCCGGAAAGCCCCCGACGTGAATATCTATGAATCAACTGGTGCCAAGTGCCCCTGCACCCAACTAAGGGGGGTCTTTCAATTAAAAAAAAAAAACGCAAACAAGCAGAACGACAGAGATGTTTTGAGCGAATACTCTTTCTCAAGTGACAGGACCCGAGAAGCAGAGCAATGAGGAAAAACAAGTAGGTGACAAGAGGCAAGGCCGGTAATTGGATTGCAAAAAAAAGGGAAGGGAGAGCAAATGGGCCTCAAGTTGAGAACCCGCAAGAGTGCATCTGGGAATTGGACAATTCAAATTAGAGGGGAAGGAAACGTACGCTTGGCAGCAAAGAAACTAGGTTCGGAAAATCGGTTCTGCCGTAAGCCTGCGGGCGTTTGGAGCGACAATCACCAAAATCTGTCCTCCGCGAAATGCATTCGCTCCCTCTGCCGGACAAAGAAAATAGAAATGCCTGAGAGGTGCCGTGCTTTGTTACATCTGTGTGCGCTGTTGGCGATGTGCCATACACGGCAGGTACGGACACAAATGTACCCATCCCAAATGGACCCCAAATTGGGACCAGCTTGGCCAAGCTGGTCCCAAGTTGGTGAGACCAGCTTGGCCAAGAAGGGTCACCCAAAACTTTATTTATTTTTATTCTCGTGTTTCAGAAGGTTTCTGCAGCAGTTTTTGCTGTGCCCTTCCCGTATCAGGATTTGGGACTCTCTCACGAGTTGCGAGAAAATTTGGTGGTCGTATTTGCGATATTTTTGCACATAAATCTGAGAGGTAACCGTAACCATGTTACTCTTTACAGTTACTTTCGGAAAATAGTAACCCTGTTACAGGTACAAGTTATTTTCACTAAGCGGTAATCAGTTACAGTTACAAGTTACTGGAAAAAGGAACTAGTTACTGGCAACATGTTAATAGTAACTAATTACTGCTCAAGACTGACATAGCCTCTAGGGATGCAACAGTTGGATCTCCCCAAAAGCTCTGCCCCTTCGGAGTAAATAATGTGCTTACTTTTAAAGAATTGCCAGCGACCTTTATCTTCAGTCATGCACTGCATAGAATGGTCTGTTTATAAGACATTAAACAGTTGCTTCAGGGACTAAAAAGAGTGTAACGTTTATTATTTTCCCCATTCAATTAAATGGGAAATTGGCATTACATCACATGGTATCATGCAACATCGACTTGATGCGATGCCACATGACCACGTCGTGTGACATCACATTAATTATACATCATTTTAGATCACGTCACAAGTTTCTATCTACGTAAGAAGCATGTGCCTGCTAAATTTAGAGGGAAATTGACATTATGTGACGTGACATCATGCTCTCAAGTCGTGGCGTCGAGTGATACCATGTCACCTAATTTAATTTATTTTACGCTTAAACCCCGGTTACAGCATTACATAAGTGGGCAATGTACCAAACAATGCACTGCTGACACAGATAAAGTCGCACAATATACAAAAATAAAACCAGCAGAAGCTATAGATGTTCTCAATTTAAATGGGTAATTAGTAGAGGATTATAATACTTCGCTGCGTCAGTGATGCTAACGGTGGAGGATGGCAGCTGGTTCCATTCAGCAACGGCA